>NW_016107618.1:964208-1065352 GCF_001604975.1 Cebus imitator
AAAAAAAAAAAGGAATTGCAATCCTAGCCTCTGATAAAATAGACTTTAAAACAACAAAGATCAAAAGAGACAAAGAAGGGCATTACATAATGGTAAAGGGATCAATGCAACAAGAAGAGCTAACGATCCTAAATATATATGCACCCAATGCAGGAGCACCCAGATACATACAGCAAGCTCTTAATGACCTAGAAAGAGACTTAGACTCCCACACAATCATAGTGGGAGACTTTAACACCCTACTGTCAATATTAGACAGATCAATGAGACAGGAAATTAACAAGGATATCCAGGAATTGAACTCAAATCTAGACCAAGCAGACCTAATAGACAACTACAGAACTTTCCACCCCAAATCCACAGAATATGCATTCTTCTCAGCACCACATCACACCTACTCTAAAATTGACACCTACTCTAAAATTGACCACATAATTGGAAGTAAATCACTCCTCAGCAAATGCAAAAGAACAGAATTCATAACAAACAGTCTCTCAGACCACAGTGCAATCAAATTAGAACTCAGGAATAAGAAATGAACTCAGAACTGCACAACTTCATGGAAACTGAACAATTGGCTCTTGAATATTGATTGGATAAACAATGAAATGAAGGCAGAAATAAAGATGTTCTTTAAAACCAAGGAGAACAAAGATACAATTTACCAGAATTTCTGGGACACATTTAAAGCAGTGTCTGGGGGAAATTTATAGCAATAAGTGCCCACATGAGAAGCAAGAAAAGTTAAAAAATTGACACCCTATCATCAAAATTGAAAGAGCTAGAGGAGCAAGATAAAAAAAAAACTCAAAACCTAGCAGAAGACAAGAAATAACTAAGATCAGAGCAGAACTGAAGGAGATAGAGACAAAAACAACCCTTCAAAAAAAAATCAGTAAATCCAGGAGCTGTTTTTTGAAAAGATCAACAAAATAGACCACTAGCCAGATTAATAAAAAAGAAAAGAGACAAAAATCAAATAGATGCAATAAAAAATGATAAAAGGGATATCACCACCAATTCCACAGAAATACAAACTACCATCAGAGATTACTACAAACAACTCTATGCACATAAACCAGTAAACCTGGAAGAAATGGATAAATTCCTGGACGCTTGCACCCTCCCAAGCCTAAACAAGGAAGAAGCTAAAACCCTGAATAGACTAATAAAAAGGGCTGAAGTTGAGGCAGCAAATAAGAGGCTACCAGCCAAAAAAAGCCCAGGTCCTGATGGGTTCACAGCCGAATTCTACCAGACATACAAAGAGGAGCTGTTACCATTCCTTCTGAAACTATTCCAAACATTCCAAAAACAAAGAATCCTTCTGAAATCATTTTATGAGACCAACATCATCCTGATACCAAAACCGGGCAGAGACTCAACATAAAAAGAAAACTTCAGGCCAGTATCTATGATGAACATAGATGCAAAAATCTTCAATAAAATACTGGCAAACCAATTGAAACAGCATATCAAAAGGCTTATCCACCATGATCAAGTAGGCTTCATCCCGGGGATGCAAGGCTGGTTCAACATACGCAAGTCTATAAATGTAATTCACCATGTAAACAGAACCAAAGACAAAAACCACATGATTATCTCAATAGATGCAGAGAAGGCCTTCAACAAATTTCAACAACGCTTTATGCTAAAAACTCTCAATAAACTAGGTATTGAAGGAATGTATCTCAAAATAATAAAAGCTATTTATGACAATCCCACAGCCAATATCATACTGAATGGGCAAAAACTGGAAGTATTCCCTTTGAAATCTGGTACTAGACAAGGACGTCCTCTCTCACCACTCCTATTCAATATAGTATTGGAAGTTTTAGCCAGAGCAATCAGGCAAGAAAAAGAAAAAAAGTGTATTCAATTAGGAAAGGAGGAAGTCAAATTGTCTCTATTTGCAGATGACATGATTGTATATTTAGAAGAACCCATCGTCTCAGCCCCAAATCTCCTGAACCTGATAAGCAACTTCAGCAAAGTCTCAGGATACAAAATCAATGTGCAAAAATCACAAGCATTCCTATACACCAATAACAGACTTAAAGAGAGCCAAATCTAGAATGAACTGCCATTCACAATTGCTACAAAGATAATAAAATACCTAGGAATACAACTAGCAAAGGATGTAAAGGACCTCTTCAAGGAGAGCTACAAACCACTGCTTAAGGAAATAAAAGAGGACACAAATAGATGGAGAAACATTCCATTCTCATAGTTAGGAAGAATCAATATTGTGAAAATGGCCATACTACCCAAAGTAATTTATAGATTTAACACTATCCCCATCAAGCTACCTATGACCCTCTTCACAGGACTGGAAAAAACCACCTTAAACTTAATGTGGAACCAAAAGAGAGCCCACATAGCCAAGTCAATCCTAAGCAAAAAGAACAAAGCTGGAGGCATCATGCTACCTGACTTCAAACTATACTACAAGGCTACAGTAATCAAAACATCATAGTACTGGTACCAAAACAGAGATATAGACCCATGGAACAGAACGGAGGCCTCAGAGGCAATGCCACACATCTTCGACCATCTGATCTTTGACAAACTGGACAAAAACAAGCAATCAGGAAAGGATTCCCTGTTTAATAAATGGTGTTGGGAAAACTGGCTAGCCATGTGGAGAAAGCAGAAACTGGACCCCTTTCTGACACCTTACACTAAAATTAACTCCAGATGGATTAAAGACTTAAACATAAGAACTAACACCATAAAAAGCCTAGGAGAAAACCTAGGCAAAACCATTCAGGACATAGGCACAGTCAAGGACTCCATGACTAAAACACCAAAAGCATTGGCAACAAAAGCCAAAATAGACAAATGAGATCTAATTAAACTTCAGAGCTTCTGTACAACAAAAGAAACAAGCATTAGAGTGAACTGGCAACCAACAGAATGGGAAAAAATTTTTGCAATCTATCCATCTGACAAAGAGCTAATATCCAGAAGCTACAAAGAACTAAAACAGATGTACAAGAAAAAAACAAACAAACCCATTCAAAAGTGGGCAAAGGATATGAACAGACACTTTTCTTTTTTTTTTGAGACGGAGTTTCACTCATGTTACCCAGGCTGGAGTGCAATGGCGCGATCTCGGCTCACCGCAACCTCCGCCTCCTGGGTTCAGGCAATTCTCCTGCCTCAGCCTCCTGAGTAGCTGGGATTACAGGCACGCGCCACCATGCCCAGCTAATGTTTTGTATTTTTAGTAGAGACGGGGTTTCACCATGTTGACCAGGATGGTCTCGATCTCTTGACCTTGTGATCCACCCGCCTCGGCCTCCCAAAGTGCTGGGATTACAGGCTTGAGCCACCGCGCCCGGCCTGAACAGACACTTTTCAAAAGAAGAGATATATGAGGCCAACAAATGTATGAAAAAATGCTCTTCGTCACTGGTCATTAGAGAAATGCAAATCAAAATCACATTGAGATACCATCTCACACCAGTTAGAATGGTGATCATTAAAAATTCTGGAGACAACAGATGCTGGAGAGGATGTGGAAAAATAGGAACAGTTTTACACTGTTGGTGGGAGTGTAAGTTAGTTCAACCATTGTGGAAGACAGTGTGGTGATTCCTCAAGGATCTAGGCATAGAAATTCCATTTGACTCAGCAATCCTATTCCTGGGTATATACCCAAAGGATTATAAATCATTCTATTATAAAGACGCACACACATGTATGTTCATTGAGGCACTGTTTACAATAGCAAAGACATGGAACCAACCCAAATGCCCATCGATGATAGACTGGACAAGGAAAATGTGGCACATACACACTATGGAATACTATGCAGCCATGAAAAACGATAAGTTAGTGTCCTTTGTCGAGACACGGATGAACCTGGAAACCATCATTGTCAGCAAACTGACACAAGAACAGAAAATCAAACACTGCATGTTCTCATTCATAGGTGTGTGTTGAACAATGAGAATACATGGACACAAAGAGGGGAGCCTCACACACTGGGGTCTGCTGGGGGGGAATAGGGGAGGGACAGTGGGGGGTAGGGAGGTTGGGGAGGGATAACATGGGGAGAAATGCCAGATATAGGTGATGGGGGGATGGAGGCAGCAAACCACATTGCCATGTATGTACCTATGCAACAATCCTGCATGTTCTGCATATGTACCCCAGAACCTAAAGTGCAATAAAATATTTATATTAAAAAATACCTGAGGCTGGATAGTTTATAAAGAAAAGAGGTTTAATTGGCTTGTGGTTCTACAGACTGTACAGGAAGCATGGTGTTGGCACCTGCTTCTGGTGAGTGCCTCAGGAAGCTTCCAATTATGGCAGAAGGTGAGGAGGGAGCAGGTGTATCAGATGGGAGAGGGAGCAAGAGGGAAAATGCAGAGATCTCAGATTATTTTGAACAACTAGATCTTGCATAAACTAACGGAGTGAGAGCTCACTTATCAATGAAGCGTTGGGATCCACTCCCATGACCCAAACATGTCTTACCAGGCCCTACGTCCACCACTGGAGGTCACATTTCAACATGAGGTTTGGAGGCGACAGACATCCAATCACTATCACATACTTCCTCCATAAATGTTCTCTGAATAGTCAAATGATGCAAAACCCTGGAGGTAAAAATATATTGGTTTCTGGATGGAAAAACTTCTTTCAGTCTTCCTTCATTAAAAGGCAACACTTAATTTATTTACATATTATATAACGCCCTGTGTATTTAAAATTTTCAAGTTAGCAATTCCCTTTGAATTTTTAAATACATATGTGGATTACTCACCAGACATGAGGAAAGGAAGGTAAACTTAAGGCTTACAACTTTTGTTTTTATCATTACATTATATATAGACATCTTCAACAGAGCAAATAATATTAATTCTAGAAAAAGGCTTTGATTGGAAGAGCTTGAGTTTCCAGTATTAACTGTTGATTGTCTTTTTCCTTGCTGTATTTCTTCCCAGTAGTAATTGCTAATCAATCATGACTCACAGAGAATAGAAACGTTTTAGCCTTGTTTACATTTTACACTATTATGATAGCAGCATTTTAGACAAAAGCAAAACAAAGCAAAACAAAACAAAATCAATAACTAAAAACCAATTTTCAATGTCACCATAAATCATGTGAAGTAAAATTGTTTTAAAATGGGCTTTTTTCTCAATAAGAAAGACCTATTACACCTGGAGCTGTACTGTTTTCCTCTTCCCTACCTCATGTCAAAGCAGTGCGCTGTTTTAGGACCCAATCCTTAAAAATGTCATCTGTCTCCAACCTTAAAAGTCAACCAACCCAATTCAGTGACTTGGCTTTACATACAGAGAAGTTGAATTTCCATCTTGGACCAGTTTCCGAGAGGTCTGAGGATGGGATTTTTTTTCTTCCTTTTTTGATTTGGAGCTGTTTGTCTCTTGGCAGTTCTCTGTATTGTGACAGGCAGCTTTGCTGTTGCCCATCCGGCTGTTTGAGCATGTAACTTAAGTCTTGTGGAGATGTTCAGGAGCAGGCCAGGCCTGGCTGACATCCTTTTTCTTTGAAAACATGCAGGAACAACATAGGAAATGCTGGCTCATTTAAGATGTCATCCTGAAAAGTATATACTGCTGGCTCCAAAAGAAAACCTGAGCATTGAAGGATACCTCAGGGTAGGGAAACCATCTAAAAATGAATGCTTTTCAAATCCTCTGCCACTCTCTAGACTTCAGCCTTGGGGACAGTGGAGTCCCTTCAGGATAGGGCTCTATACCTGTTTGGTGGCCTCTGGTCTCTCTTTAATTTTGATGATTTTCTGTTATTCTTAAGGGCTGACAGCAAGTTTGCGAAACAGCATGCATGACTAAAGTCACATTAGAAATTTAGTGTGGGCTTGAGGCAGAACACAAGGAGCATTTGAGACCTGGCATGCAGAGACTGTGGTGCTATGGCACTGGACACTTCAAGCCATGTCTATCTGGACTGCGTATCATGTGAGCTCCAGTGGAGCTAGCCTGGCTGCCTCTGTGTGGAGCAGGGACAAATTTTTCTCACCAAGCGCTGCATTGCTTTTGTTTGAAGTCTTGATTATTTTTGTTTTAAATGACTGTATTAGTCAGGGTGCTGCAGAAGGTTAGAACCAAGGGGATATATGTATATTTAAAAGGGACTTTATGTGGTACAAAGCTGGCTGAATAAGAACAGCTCCGGTCTGCAGCTCCCAGTGAGATCAATGCAGAAGGTGGGTGATGTCTGCATTTCCAACTGAGGTACCTGGTTCATCTCACTGGGACTGGTTAGACAATGGGTACAGCCCATGGAAGGTGAGCAGAAGTGCAACAGGTTGGGAAACTCCCTCCTCTAGCCAAGGGAAGCCTTGAGGGACTGTGCCGTGAGGAACAGTGCATTCCAGCCCAGATGCTATGCCTTTACCATGGTCTTTGCAACTCACAGACCAGGAGATTCCCTTGGAGGTCTACACTACCAGGGCCCTGGGTTTCAAGCACAAAACTGATCAGCCATTTGGGCAGACACTGGGCTAGCTGCAGAAGTATTTTTTTTTTTTTTTTTTTAGACAGAGTCTTGCCCTGTCACCCCAGCTGGAGTGCAATGGTGTGATCTCAGCTCACTAGGAGTCTTTTTTTTTTTTAATGCCCCCGTGGTGCCTGGAATATCAGTGAGACAGAACTGTTCACTCCCCTTGAAAGGCGGCTGAAGCCAGGGAGCCAAGTGGTCTAGCTCAGCAGATCCCACCTCCACAAAGCCCAGCAAGTTAAGATCTAATGGCTTGAAATTTTCGCTGCCAGCACCATCAGTCTGAAGTTGACCTGGGACGCTGGAGCTTGGTGTGGGGAGAGGCGTCCACCATTACTGAGGCTTGAGCAGGCTGTTTTCCCCTCACAGTGTAAACAAAGCCTCTGGGAAGTGCAAACTGGGCGGAGCCCACCGCATCTCAGCAAAGCCACTGCAGCCAGACTGCCTCTCTAGATTCCTCCCCTCTGGCAGGACATCTCTGAAAGAAAGGTGGCAGCCCCAGTCAGGGGCTTATATATCAAACTGCCATCTCCGTGGGACAGAGCACCTGGGCGAAGGGACGGCTGTGGGTTCAACTTTAGCAGACTTACATGTTCCTGCCTGCCGGCTCTGAAGAGGGCAGTGGATTTCTCAGCACAGCACTTGAGCTGTGCTAAGGGACAGGCTGCCTCAAGTGGGTCCCTGACCCCTGTGCCTCCTGACTGGGAGACACCTCCCAGCAGGGGTCAATAGACACCTCATGTGGGAGAGCTCCGACTGGCATCTGGTGGGTGCTCCTCTGGGACAGATCTTCCAGAGGAAGGAGCAGGCAGCAATCTTTGCTGTTCTCCAGCCTCCACTGGTGATACCCAGGCAAACAGGGTCTGGAGTGGACCTCTAGCATACTCTAGAAGACCTGAAGCAGAGGGGCCTGACTGTTAGAAAGCAAACTCACAAACAGAAAGGAATAGCATGAACATCAACAAAAAGGACATCCACATAGAAACCCCATCTGAAGTTCACCAACATCGAAGACCAAAGGTAGATAAATTCATGAAGATGAGAAAGAAACCAGCACTAAAAGGCTGAAAGTTTCAAAAACCAGAACACCTCTTTCTTCCAAAGGATCACAACTCCTTGCCAGCAAGGGAGCAAAACTGAACAGAGAATGAGTTTGACAAATTGACAGAAGTAGGCTTCAGAAGGTGGGTAATAACATACTCCTCCAAGCAAAAGGAGCATGATCTAACCCATTGCAAGGAAGCCAAGAACACTGAAAAAAGGTTAGAGGAATTGCTAGCTAGAATAACTTGTTTAGAGAAGAACATAAATGACCTGATGGAGTTGAAAAACACAGCACAAGAACTTCGTGAAGCATACACAAATATCAACAGCAGAATCAATCAAGTGGAAGAAAGAATATCAGAGATTGTAGATCAAGTTAATGAAATAAGCATGAAGATGGATTAGAGAAAAAAGTATGAAAAGGAACAAACAAACCTTCCAAGAAATATGAGACTATGTGAAAAGACCAAATCTATGTTTGACTGGTGTACCTGAAAGTGAGAGGGAGAATGGAACCAAGTTGGAAAACACTCTTCAGGATATCATCCTGGAGAACTTCCGCAACCTACCAAGACAGGCCAACGTTCAAAGGAAATACGGAGAACACCACAAAGATACTTCTTGAGAAGAGCAACCTCAAGACACATAATCATCAGATTCACCAAGGTTGAAATGAAGGACAAAAATGTTAAGAGCAGCCAGAAAGAAAGGTTGGGTTACCCACAAAGGGAGCCCATAGGACTAACAGTGCATCTCTCAGCAGAAACCCTACAAGCCAGAAGAGAGTGGGGGCCCATATTCAACATTCTTAAAGAAAATAATTTTTAACCCAGAATTTTGTATCCTGCCAAACTAAGCTTCATAAGTGAAGGAGAAGTAAATTCTTTACAGACAAGCAAATGTGAGAGATTTTGTCACCACCAGACCTGTCTTACAAGAGCTCTTGAAGGAAGCACTGATTATGGAAAGGAAAAACTGGTACCAGCCACTGCAAAAGCATACCAAATTATAAAGACCATCGACAATATAAAGAAACTACATCAACTAATGGGCACAATAACCAGCTAGCATCATAATGACAGGACTAAATTCACACATAACAATATTAACTTTAAATACAAATGGGCTACATGCCCCAATTAAAATACACAGACTAGCAAATTGGATAAAGAGTCAAGAGCTATTGGTGTGCCATGTTCAGGAGACCTATCTGCCATATTACCCCAAGTAATTTATAGATTCAATGCTATCCCCATCAAGCTACCATTAATTTTCTTCACAGAATTAGAAAAAACTACTTTAAATTTCATATGGAATGAAAAAAGAGCCTGTCTGCTAAGACAATCCTAAGCAAAAAGAACAAAGTTGGAGGCATCATGATACCTGAGTTCAAACTATGCTACAAGCCTACGGTAACAAAAACAGCATGGTACTGGTACCAAAGCAGATATATAGACTAATGGAACAGAAAAGAGGCCTCAGAAATAACTACACATATCTACAACCATCTGATCTTCGACAAGCCTAACAACAACAAGTTTGGGGAAAGGATTCCCTATTTAATAAATGGTGTTGGAAAAACTTGCTGGCCATGTGCAGAAAACTGAAACTGGATCCCTTCTTTTCACCTTATACAAAAATTAACTGAAGATGAATCAAAGACTTAAACGTAAGACCTAAAACCATAAAAACCCTAGAAGAAAACCTAGGCAATACCATTCAGGACATAGGCATGGGCAAAGACTTCATGACTAAAACACAAAAAGCAATGGCAACAAAAGCTGAAATAGACAAATGGGATCTAATTAAACTAAAGAACTTCTGCACATTGAAAGAAACTATCATCAGAGTGATCAGGCAACCTACAGAATGGGAGAAAAGTTTTGCAATTTATCAATCTGACACAGGGCTAATATTCAGAATCTACAGGGAACTGAAACAAATTTACAAGAAAAAAACAAACAACCCCATCAAAAAGTGGGCAAAGGATATGAACAGACAATTCTCAAAAGAAGACATTTATGTGGCCAACAAACATATGAAAAAAAGTTCATCATCACTGGTCATTAGAGAAATGCAAATCAAAACCACAATGAGATACCATCTCACACCAGTTAAAATGGAGATCATTCAAAAGTCAGGAAACAACAGGTGCTGGAGAGGATGTGGAGAAATAGAAACGCTTTTACACTGTTGGTGGGAGTGAAGATTAGTTCGACCATGTGGAAGACAGTGTGGCGATTCCTCAAGGATCTAAAACTGGAAATACTATTTGACCCAGCAATCCCATTACTGGGTATATACCCAAAGGATCATAAATCATTCTACTATAAAGACAGATGCGCACATATGTTTATTGCAGCACTGCTCAGTATAGCAAAGACTTGGAACCAACCCAAATGGCCACTGATGATGGACTGGATTAAAAAAATGTGGCACATATACACCATGGAATTCTATGCAGCCATAAAAAAGGATGAGTTCATGTCCTTTGCAGGGACATGGATGAAGCTGGAATCCATCATTCTCAGCAAACTAACACAGGAACAGAAAACCAAACAACACATGTTCTCACTCATAAGTGGGAGCTGAATAATGAGAACACAGGGAGGGGAACATCATACACCAGGGCCTTTGGGGGGTAGGGGTGAGAGGAGGGATAGCAGTAGGAAAAATACCTAATGTAGTTGATGGGTGCAGCAAGCCACCATGGCATGTGTATAACTATGTAACAAACCTGCATGTTCTGCACATGGAGGGGGGAGTTTATTAAGGAGAATTGACTTGCACAATTACAAGGTGAAGACCCCGACAGGCTGTCTGCAAGATGAGGAAAGAGAGAAGCCAGTGCCTCAGTCCACGTCTGAAAGCCTCAAAACCAGAGAAGGTGACAGTGCAGCCTCAGTCTGTGACCAAAGGCCTGAGAGTCCCTGGGAAGCCACTGGTGCAAGTCCCAGGGTCCAAAGACAGAAGAACCTGATGTCTGATGCCCAAGGGCAGGAGGAGTAGAAGCAAGCATCTGGCATAGGAAGAAGAAAGTCAGAAGATTCAGGAAGCAAACTTACCTCACCTTTTTCTACCTGCTTTGTTCTATCTGCACTGGCTGCTGATTGGACGGTACCCACTCACATTAAGGGTGGGTCTTCCTTTCCCTGAGGCATTGATGGATACTTCAGGGTAGGGAAGCCATCTCACAACTAATGTGTTTCCAGCAACTCAAATGTCAGTCTCCTCTGGCAACAATCTTACAGACATACTCAGAAACAATTCTTTACCAGCCATCCAGGCATCTTTCAATCCAATCAAGTTGACATCTAATATTAACCATCACAGCTACTACATTTGGGGACGGTTTATATTGCAGCAATAAATATCACCATTCCCAGCGTTGCCTTTTAGTGGAAACCATATTTAACTATTTGTGTTTTTGGTATCTTCTTATAGATACTGACAAATACGAAGACGTTTTCTATTTTGTGATTAATGGTAGACATTGACTATTGATTTGTGTCCCGTGATAGGTAAATGCTGTTAAAATTTTATTTTAGGATACGGGGTGGCTCATATCTATAATCTCAGCACTTTGGGAGGCCAAGGCAGGCAGATCACCTGAGTCAGGATTTCAAGACCAGCCTGGCCAACAGGGAAACCCTGTCTCTAATAAAAACACAAAAGCTAGCTGGATGTGGTGGTGTGCGCCTGTAATCCCAGCTACTTGGGAGGCTGAGGCAGGAGAACCACTTGAACTCAGGAGGTGGAAGTTACAGTGAGCCAAGATGGTGCCACTGAACTCCAGCCTGGGCAACAGAGTGAGACTTCATCTCAAGAAAATAATAATAATAAAATTTTATTTGGATAAAAATTTTTTTGAGACAAGGAGAACAACACAGCTTATGGCAGAGCACTGCATGATGCCATTGCTTCCTACCCTCAATTTCTGCTCCCCAACATCAATTCCTTTCCATTCTTTTAGTTGTTATTCTGGAATTTGCCTTTGCATTTGTCAATAATATACTCAGATTACAGGGTTTTGATCTTGATGTTTCAGACATTATCCACCAACTTCTCACTATAGAAGATAAATTTTAGCTTTCTTAAATTAACACACTCAACCCCCAACCCCGCTCTGCTACACATGCTTTCATTTCTTCAGTCTCAGTAGAATTATCACAATCTGGGGGTATATCGCTGTCTGGTATCTCCATCACTATGATAATATAAATATCATTCACATATGGGCTACATATGTACTGTAGTTACCTTTCCTTTCTTGAACAACCTTTTTTTTCTAGAGTTAATAATTGTTAGAACTTATTTTTATTTTTAAATTTTTTTGTTTTGTTTTTTGTTTTGTTGCATTTTAGGTTTTCGGGTACATGTGAAGAACATGCAAGATTGTTGCATAGGTACACACATGGCAGCGTGATTTGCTGCCTTCCTCCCTTTCATCTATATCTGGCATTTCTCCCAAATGTTAGAACTTTTCTTTTGCTTAGCTTTTTGTGTGACCATTAACAAACACTTAAGTCTGAAACGGCAGTGTTTGTGAATGTAACTAAATGTATATTCACATTGAAGTAAGTGAATGCAACTTCTCTGTACCACAAAATACCTAAGATAATTTATCAGCTCTATTTTTTTTTCTTTTGAGACATCTCTTCTAGAGACCTCTTTCTGCTTAAATCTGGACAGGATACTGACTGCTACATGGCTGTTGCCCTGGGGCTTTCTTGTCTTGGAAATGTCTTTCTCTTCTCTTCTGTGTTTGATCCACTGTGTATTACTTGTCTATTGCTTTGTAACATATCACTTCAAAACGTAGCAGCTTCAACTGACAAACATTTATTTTTTCACAGTTTCTGTGGGTCATATCCAGGAACAGCTTAGCTGGATGGTTCTGGTTCAGGCCTCTCACAAGTCTGAAATGATTTGAAGCTGGAGTGGTGCTGAAGAATCAGTTTCTAAGCTCAGATTTGAAGCTCTGGGCAGGAGGATTCCGTCCTCACCAAATGGACATCTCTATAGCACTGTTCACATCATGGCCACTGGCTTCCCCTAGAGTGAGTGACTGGAGACAGAGAAAGAGTAGAAGAGAGCAAGATGGAACCCATTGCCAGAAGGAATTGCTTATTACTTCTGCTATCCTCTATTGTCCACACAGACCCTGTCCAATACTGGAGGGGACTGTACAAGGCTATGAATCCCAGGAGGACGGGTCATTTAGGGCTGTCTTGAAGACTGACCACCACACCTTTTGTCTTGGATTCCATGTTTTCCCTTCTTGGTTGACTCTTTTCTTTCAGTGGATTATGCCTTCCAGGAGCATCTTGAAAAGGCTTTCCTGGGAAGTAATCTTTTTTAGATGCTGCCTTTGTGCATGTCTTTAATCAATCTTCATCCTTGAATGATGGCTTGAGTTTAGAATTCTAAGTGGATAGCATTTTTCTTCAGCATTTTGAAAGCATTTCATTTCTCCATTATCATGTAACTCTCAGAGTTATTATTCTCAAATCTGATCCATTCTGCATCTTCATTGTTTTTGTGTTCTTGAAGCTTTTAGGATCTTCCCTTTATCCCTTGTTTGCTGAGGTTTCATATCTATGTGTTTTTTTGCTTTTTATATATTTATATATTTTCCTGGGAACATGATAGGCTCTTTCAACTTGGAAACTCAGGCTGTTCAATTCTGTGAAAATTAAATTTTTATTTATCCAATAATGTTCCCAGTTAACTCTTTCTGCGGTTGTATTTGTTGCAAGTTTAACCAATATCAATTCTCTGATCTTCTAAGTATTATTTTTTCTATTTTCTATTCATTTTTCTTTGATCTACTTTCTGAAAGACTTCCTCAGCTTTATCTTACAAAACTTTAATTAATTTTTAAATTTCTGCTTTTGTGTTTTTAACTTCCAAGAAGCCCTTTGTTGTTGATGAATGTTCTTTCTTTCTTTTTTAAACACATTGTCCTTTCATTTGGTTTTTTATAATTTTGTCTGTTTTTTCCCCATTGGATGTTTTCTGAGAATGTCTGCTTTAGTCATTCTGGACTGTCAATTAGCACACAAGAGTGCAGTATCTGCAGTTATTGGAACTGTGTATGCAGAGGCAGGGCTTGCCAAGACGTGGGCTTTAATTTTAGGTAATTGGTTTGGGCTGTTTCATTGACGGATATCCCAGCTCTCAGTATTTATAGTCTCCCCCCACCCTCGCTTGGCTTGTTCTGTTTTCTCAGAGAATTACCCAACCTCTGGCTTAGAGTATGTGTGTTGGGTCATGGGTAACAAACTAAGAGGCCAGAATTCTAGGAGCTGAGTAGGGCAAGAGGGATGAGGGATCTCACTGAACCTCATGCTAAATTCCACCCAGTTTCTTGTTTTAGTAGGGTGTTCCTCAGCTCTGCCAGCTTCCCTGAGTCTGGAGATTGTCAGGGTTCAGCCTCTTAGTAAGCTGCCAGCATGGAGAAAGAGACAATCACCTGACAGTGCCACTTGAAAGAGGACCTGGGGGAAGGGAATTCACCGCTTCATAGACAGGTTTTCTTCAAAGCTTCTCTGTCTCAGGGGTACCCTTCTTCTAGCCTTCATCACTGTCTTTGACAGTCTTTGTGCTGTCTTCTGTTGGGGAACATTGACCTTGTCTTTTTGCACATAGAGAGACATTTATTAGAACAGCAGTTCTCAAAGTGTGGTCCAGGGATCTCGGAGGGACGGAAGGCCAAAATATTTCTATAAGAATACTAAGCTATTATTTGCTGTTTTCACTCTCATTCTCCTGTAAGTGTGCAGGGGAATTTTCCAGAGGCAACATGACATGTGATATCACAACAGATCGAACGCAGAAGCAGCTGTGATAATCGAGCTGCCTTCTGTTAAGGCAGGCATTACAGAGATTTGTAAAAACGATCAACAAGGACACTCTTCTCATTATACTTTTTGGTTTTGGGAAAAATTATTATTTTTCATAAAATGTGTTATTCATGTTAACATCTACTGCGTTTAGTAATAATAGTATTGAAATAAATATTAAAAATGATAAGTTTTATAGTAGATATTTAAATACATAACCAACAGGAACAAAAGCTCTCTGAGGTCTCCAATTATTTTTAATAGTGTAAAAGGGCCTTGAGACTCAAAAGTCTGAGAGCACTGCGTTGA
This sequence comes from Cebus imitator, assembly GCF_001604975.1. NCBI lineage: Eukaryota > Metazoa > Chordata > Mammalia > Primates > Cebidae > Cebus > Cebus imitator. The sequence continues at coordinate 978,908 of NW_016107618.1, forward strand.
GAACAATGCTCCTGGATCCTTTCTTCTCCGTCTTGACTCCTCCCCAGGTGACAAGGAGCGACTTACTTAATTGGAGAGAGCAGGGAAGGAACTGGGCAGGCATAGCTCAGCCATTTCTGCTCACTTTTCTTTGAAGAGATGCTAAGATCTTAAACTGAAGATTTGCCTGTCTGAAGGAGAGCGTGTGCTCGCTTTAGCTCTCAGCCCTGCATCGGCTTAGAGCCTGGTGGCTCTATTCTGTGGTAAGACTTGAAGTGGCCCAGTATTGCTTACAGTTATGATTAGGTAAATCTGCCCAATTCAGGTGTGAAGTGAGCAAATTTATCCAATTCAAGCAGAATAAGCTATGCTTTCTAATATTGGCTTTATCAGCAATCAAGGAGACATTTAACTTAAAAAATGTTTAATTTTGAAATAATTTTAGACCTACAATTTGCACGAATAGTACAGGGAATTTCTGTGTATTCTTCACCCAGCTTTCTTTAATGTTAACTTTTTATGCAACCACAGGACAAAGATAGAAAGCAGGTGATTCATAATACAATTAGCTAATCCATGGCACCGTGTCTGAATTTCATTACTTTTTCCACAATCTTTTTCTAGTCCAGTATCCAATGGAGGATTCCCGATTAAAGGTGACATTTGATCTCCTGTTGTCTGGTGTCTACGTCTATGTCTTAACTATTTGCGTACTCCTGAGGAAAAAGGAGAGTGTTATTTATCAGTCTCACTTGGCTCCCAGTACCTCCAAATCTTGAATCTTTCTGGGAGTCTCTGAGGGGAAAGGGCTGGTTCCTGTTGTCTTCTTGCGTCTCTCCTCCAGCGTGATAGTTTCAGCCTTCTCCCTTTGACTTACTCAGTTACCACAGGCCCACCTCCTTTCCATCTTCCAGAAGTTTGTGGTTTCTTCTCTTCTGTTGCTGTCTGCTGTCTTGTTTGCTGCGATTTACTTTCTGAGAGACCTCCTTTTTTTTTTTCTTTGAGAGAGGGTTACCCACGCTGGAGTGTAGTGGCATGATCTTGGCTTGGCTCACTGCAACCTCCATCTCCCAGGCTCTAGCTATTCCCATGCCTCAGCCTCCTGAGTTGCTGGGATTGCAGGTGCGTACCACCACGCCTGGCTAAATTTTGTATTTTTAGTAGATGGGGGGTTTTATCAGGTTGGCCAGGCAGGTCTGGAACTCCTGACCTCAAGTGATCTGCCTGCCTTGGCCCTAAAGTGCCATGGGATTACAGGCATGAGCCACTGCACCCGGCTGAGACTTCCATTTTCTCTCTCCAATCTAGGGTCAGTGGTCAAGCCCATTCATACTCTGAGAACTCGAGAGTGAATGTGTTTTATGTGTTTTTTTATTCCTTTAGTATGAATATTGGATACATTTCAGAAAGGAGCAGAGATAAATGAATAGGTTTAATCTCCTTGTTTAATTAGAAATCTGGCTCCTGATGTATAATCCCCAATTTGTACATTATTTTTGCTTTTCAATTGAAAACCTTATTTAAATAGATTTAATGATTACTGTACTTAAATGAAGCTTTCTAATTACTCTTAAATCAAATAAAGGCTCTGAAAACATTGGGTAGCTATTTCATGAATTTTACAGATATGTTGATTTATTGTAATCAAACACATCTAGGCCCTGATTAGAATGCTTTTTGTAGCTTACCTTGCACTTCTTAGCTTGGACTCAAAAGCCACGTCCAGGGATTTGCTTTATCCTTTAGGCTTGGCTGGTATTCTGGTGCCTCCAGTTACGCACTTCTCAGAGATCAACTGTAAGTCTCTCCTCCTCTCCTCTTCTTTCAGTTTCTAAAGGAAGAATTGCTGGAAGGAAGAAACACTATCTTATCTCTGGTTCCCAGCTCCCAACTTTCTCCTATCATTTTCTTACACCCAGCTGAAAAGGAAGAGTGTGGTTGTAGCTGTGCAATACTTTTCTTAAAGTATTTGGTTATCCTTGATTACTTTTCCTTGAATTAAATATGAATTAAAAAGTGTCTTAACAGTTTACAGTATTTATAAGAGGAGTAAAATGTTCTCTTTCCATCTCTTATTTTAAAAAATTACTGTAGCTTATATATTTTCCTAGTCTTTATACTTTTGCTTTGTAGTTAGTTTTACATCCATAAATAATACGTACATTATTTGTTGTGGATTTAAAAATGGCATCCGTAATTTGCTCTTGGTTGGAGGGGAGGAGTGGGGATGGGAGTGGAGAAGGGACTCTAGGGGACAGTATCTTTGAGTTTAATCCTTTACTTCTTGTAAGATAAAGATCTGAAGCATATATAACAAGATGTTAATGTTTGTTCATTTTGGGTGGCAGGGAGGAGTGTTTATGATGTGATTTGTACCTCTATTTTAAAAATAATTTTTCAAATTTGGAAGTTAACATCTTTCAAAACTGGATATAGCTGGCTTTTAGTAGGCATAACAGTGATTACTTGGTTTTTTGTCATCTGAGAAGAAAGCATTTTTCATAAGCATAATGATTCTATCCACCTGAAACTTAACTTTCAGGTATGTGAACTGTATTTCCCAGGCCATGCCTTCGTTGGTATGGGAGAATGTAACAACAGTTACAAAGCAATATTTCTGTATTTCCATTCTCATTTGGTCTGAACAAGGTCCAGGACTCTCAAATTTGCCAAAATAGGCTGAAAGTCTCTAATAAGTGGATGTGTTATGTGAACTTCGAAAACATCTCCTCTCCTGGATAGCCATAATAATAACCCTGGTTCCCACAGATGTCAGGTGCAGCTGCATTGCCAGTGTTCACTCACAAAACCACAACTGCAAATGTCCATGATGAGATACTTGATGTAAATTACCTGATGACTGGCAATGAGGGCATGACTTCTGTGCCCTTGACACCTGGAATTGAAGCTATTACTACCCATGGTGACAATGTGCACAAAGCTGCTGCCACCATCATCCACCCACTGCTGGTACCAATGTTGCTGATGTTCTGAAGTCTAAAGCTTCCGTGCAGGCTTCAGAGAAGAAAGTGTTTTGGCTCCCCTGGCTCAACCTGTCATGAGTGTGGGCGGGAGGAGAGTCAGAATGACAGTCCCCATGCTATACTCTTGTTTACTTCTGTCTTCTGAGCTTCAAGAGGGCATTGACTCTTTTGTTTGGATGAGTTCTTTCCTAGGAAGAGCCCTGATCATAATTAAAAAGATTCCTGGTGAGCCTGTCCCACTAGTCCTTTTGCAATGTTCAAATACATTAAATTTGAGGTGAATACATGGTAGATTCAAGCTGGGTCTCTGTTACCAGTTCTAAAAAATTTGCATTAAAAAATATTATTTAGAAAGAAAATTTTCCTAATATGGATTATTTACTTTCCTGACTTCAGAAGTTATTTTTATAATTACAGTGTAGATAACAGTGAAAACAAGGCACTCCTGGTTTTCTGGTAATTATTTGTAAAATAAAAACATCATAATGAGTTGAGACAGATGCAAAAACTTGACAAATATAAATGTTGCTAAGGTCCAGAAACAGGAAGTACAATATGCTACTGGCCATATTAGCATGTCAAAAAGCTATTATGAAGTATGTTGAATTAATATTTAGTAAGAAAAATCATGTCAATGACAAAAGGAGGTAGATGATTAGTGATGGAAGTTAGCAAGGTCATAGAGGCAGACTTGGCATTATGTCTCTGCTCTGATCAGGAGGAGCTCTCCTGTCCCGCACACTTCCTCTGTCTGGGGATAGGAATAACCTTTTTGTGGTGATGCAGCCATCAGGCTCCATACAGTACAAACAATCCTATTTTAACATCAGCATCTTAAAGCCAAATGCTGTTCATCTGATTCCATGATCACTAAATCAACAGGTTACGACTCAGCTCCCAAAAAATGTCTTTCCCCTCGGCAGTTAAATTTTTTATTTTAAAGACATAATTTGCACTTTGGTTTATAAGCAAGTTTAATGTGAGTGTATCTATAGAGAATAATCTACTCTCAGGTTGTCAAAAAACATCAACTATATAAACTTGCAGTATTGAGAAAAAGATTTTAGAGCATTGTGAATTCACCCAAGTGTCAACAGGAGAATTCTTGTTGGCCAAGCAATAGCTTACCTAGCTACAGAGACCACAACAAAACGAATGCAGCTACATTAGAACATTTGGAATACAGAAAAAGCCAGCCCTAATCCCACCCATGTTATAGTTTCTGTGTTACTCTTAATTTTCGGTGTATTTACATGTAACCATTTTCATGTGTTGCATGTGTTTATGGGTGTGTGCATATATGTGTATGTGTCTTAGTCCCTTTGGCCACAACAAAATACCACAATATTTTGAGGAATTTATGAAGAACAGAAATTTCTATCTTCTCACAGTTTTGGAGGCCAGGAAGTCCAAGGTCAGGGCACCAGCAGGTCAGTCTCTGGTGAGGGTCTGCTCTACTTCCTTCCTCACACGGGGACAGGCTGAAGAGCAAGGGGCACTGAACTTTGTGTCCTCACGTGGCAGAAGTGCAGAAGAGAGAAAACCCACTCATTGTAGTTTTTAAAATAAGGGCCCTAACCTCCATCCGTGAGGCAACTTAATCACCTCTTAAAGGATCCAGCTCTTAATGCAATAGATAGTCCCAAGTCCCAGACTTACAATAGTTCAACTTATGATTTTTTGACTTTACAGTGGGTTTATTAGGGTATTAAATGGTTATTTATGATACTTTTTGACATGATATTTTTTACTCACAGTGGGGTTGTAGGGATGTAACAACATCGTAAATCGAGGAGCATCTGCATCACATTGGTGATTAAGTTTTAACATGAATTTTGGAGGGGATGCCATCATTCAAACTATAGCTGTGTGTGTACACACACACATATGTATTTACATGTATACACACATTTTCTCATGTTGCTTATATAATTTAGCCATTGATTTTTAAATGTAACTTTATTTTATGTGCACAGTCATTTAACATATATTGGTGGGTTTTTTTTTTTTTTTTAGACAGCATCTCACTGCCACCCAGGCTGGAGTGTAGTGGTGTGATCTTGGCTCACTGCAGCATCTGACTCCTGGGCTCAAGTAGTCTACCCGTCTCAGCCTCCTGAGTAGTTAGGACCACAAGTGCATGCCACCATGCCTGGCTAATTTTTTTTTTTTGGAGAGACCAGTTCTCGCTATGTTGCCCAGGTTGGTCTTAAACTCCTGGGCTCAAGAGATTCTCCCATCTTTGCTTTCCAAAGTGCTGAGATTACAGGTGTGAGCCACCATGCCTGGCCTGATTTAATAAATATTTATTGAATTGCTACTATTTTCTTGATGCTGCTCCAGGCCTAGAGTGAAAAAAAGCTTTTGTCCTCAAGGAGTGCACATTCTAAAATGAGGGACAGGAAATGAAAGCCTGAATGATGGCGTGTCAGGTGACAGTTAGTGGCATGAAGAGTAAGTCAAGCAGTGTTAAGGAGAGAGACATTGGTGTGTGTGCTCTGGGATAGGCTGGGGATCAGGGAAGTCTTCTTGGAGGAAGTGACGTTGAATACCAACTCAACCTTTTAGGATATGGTATTAAATAAAAAAGGGGAAAATCTAGATCAAATAAGAATTGGGAATTTTTGATATCTATTACTGAAAATCAATTTATTTCTTTAAAACAAACATAAGAATGGGTTAAGTATAGTATGGCCATGAAATCTTTACTAGCTCTGGCATTTTCGAATATTAGATATTTGTTATCTTGGAATATAGATGTGTATATTTGTGTGTGCATTCATTGGAACAGAAAGCAAAGAGGGATGTGTACGTGTGAATGCTTCTGTGTGGGAAAGAGTCCCCTGGCCTCCTGCACATTAAATACTAAAATAACACAACCCACTTTAGTGACCTTAAGTGCTAGGTATATTCACGTTTCACCTAAGGTTTTCCTATTATTTCTAAGATTTTTATTTTGTTTTTCCCAAATTACAGTGTAAGTTTATGTCCTTTATAAGGTTCCCACAATCAGCTGATAAACATCTGAACCAAATTTACTATAAGGTGTTTTCTGACTGTCCTATTTCTAGCTAGTTTATTTTTTACTCAGTCAACACTTATCAAGCTAATATTATGTGCCAGGAATTGGGGAATTGAGGCCAGAGATGGAAGACAAAGTCACTCTCCTAACAGAGCCCTGGTTAGGGAAACAATCAAGGGAACAACATGATGGGACAGGTGGGTGTCATGATGGAAGCAAGGGTAGGACGCAGACAGCCCGGCCAGGAAAGGTTGCTGCAGGCAGTAGGGAGGTCTCCAGAGTCCTCATTTCCAAAGGAGATAGAAGATCAAGGGTTTGTATGTAATTAAATCACCAGTTCCCTGATTTGTTGTAATGATGATTGTTTCTAATATTTCATCGACATAAAATAAATCAAAGCAATTCTACTTCTGGATATATATCCCAAAGAATGGAAGGCAGGGACTCAGAACAGGTATTGGTGTGCTCCAGTTCACAGCAGCAGTATTCTCAATAGCCAGAAGGTGGAAATAACCCAACCATCTGTGGATGAATGAAATGTGTGAATGATAAACAAAATGTTAAGTATACATACAATGGAATATTACACTTAAAAAAGAAGGAAATTCTGACACATGCTATAACATGGATGAAACTTGAGGACGTATGCTAAGGGAAATGAACTAGCCACAAAGAATGCACATACGGTATGATTCCACTTACAGGAGCTACCTGGAGCAGTGGAATTTATAGAAACAGAAAGTAGAGTCGTGGTTACCAGGGGCGGGGGCTGAGGGAGATAAGAATGGGGAGATTTGTTTAATGGCTACAGAGCTTTCGTTAAAGATGATGAAAAACTTCTGGACATGTATAGTGGTGATGACCACATAATAATGTCAATACACTTAATGCCACTGAACTGTGTACACTTACATGTGGCTAAATGGTATATTTTGTATGTGTATATTTTACAATATATTTTTTTTTTGAGATGGAGTCTTGCTTTGTTGTCCAGGCTGGAGTGCAGTGGTGTGATCCCGAGTCACTGCAACCTCCATCTCCTAGGTTCAAGCAATTCTCATGCCTCAGCCTCCTGAGTTGCTGGGATTACAGGTGCCTGACACCACGCCTGGCTTATTTTTGTATTTTTAGTAGAGACGGGGTTTCACCATCTTGGCCAGACTGGTCTTGAACTCCTGACCTCATGATCCAACTGCCTCGGCCTCTCAAAGTACTGGGATTACAGGCGTGAGCCACTGTGCCCTGCCAATAATTTTTAAAAAGATAGACTAAGATGACTTTCTAATGCAGTTAGACAATGAGACAGTGTCCTGATGCATAAATCAGATTTCCCAGAATTTGGTTATTTCCTTGTTCCAGAAACTAGAAGAGATTTTCCTGGATCAAAGTTTATGGTGTTTTCTGGCCTTTAATAAGTGTCACCAAATTATTTTGCGGAAATAATTGTGCAGTTTTACAGTTCTCCTAGGTACACCCAGAAGTACTGATCTCATTGTCCATATCCTGATCCTCATGCTTGAGTAATGGAAAGAAAATAATTTTAATAATTACAGTGTTAGTGAAAAACTAAGCACTGAGCATAGGACCCAATTAAATGATAAGAAAAAGTGGTGATTTGTTTTAATATTCATTTTTATCGTTACTAGTGAGGTTTAACTTCTTTTGCTATTTTTTTTTAACTAGATGTATTTTCTACTGTGTGGATTCTCTCATTTCTTAGAGTATTTTATTTTGCTTTATTTTATTTATTCTTTAGAGACAGGGTCTCGCTCTGTCACCCAGGCTGGAGTGCAGTGGTGTGATCATGGCTTGCTGTAGACTTGAACTCCTGAGCTTAAGTGATCTTCGTGCCTCAGTTTCTGGTGTTGCTGGGACTGCAGGTGTGTTTCATCACACCTGGCTAATTCTTGGAATATTTTAAAATTCATATCTCATTTTCTTTGCTGCTGGTAGGATACATACACAGCCACAGGGTATTTTAAAAGTGAGGAAAATTGAAGCCAGGGGAAAATAATCATAGGAAAATAAAATGGAGACAGGGTAAGTTATAGCATATGAAATTTTACAGGGGATCTGGCTAGAGGAAGGCAGCACATTTGTCTATGAGTCTTCTGGAAGCCAACAGAAAAGAGGAAAACAAGATTCACAGGTTCATGAGCTAAACTAACATTTTCTTAGTCATAGCACATTAATTCCTGGTATAGAATCTGAGGCATATTCTTCCTATGAGTTCATAGGGTAGACTCCACCCAAAATGGCAGGAGCAATATTTTCTATCTTATGTGACTTTCTAGAACACTGTCACACCCCCAACAAAATGTGGAGTTTGTTTTTCCATCCCCTTGAACCTGTCCTGGTCTTGTAACTCCCAGGTCACCCACCGCTGGGCCTCGGCCTGTTAGAAACTAGGCTGTACAGCAGGAGGTGAGTGGTGGGTGAGCGAGCATTACCACCTGAACTCAGCTTCCTGGCAGATCAGCATTGGCATTAGATTTTTATAGGAGCAGGAGCCCTACTGTGAACTGCACACACGAGGGATCTAGGATTTGTGTTTCATCCTAAAACCAACTCCCTCCAGAATTACCCTCTCCCTCACCCTCCCCCATGGAAAAGTTGTCTTCCATGAAACCAGTCCTGGTACCACAGAGATTGTTGGAGACCACGGTTGAAACTGACTGCCTTGATTAATAGAATATGGCAGAAGTAAGGCTGTGTGATGTTTGAGACTAGGTCATTCAATGCAATACAGCTTGCCTTGGAAGCCCTGAGCTGACACGTAAAAATCTGGCCACGTAGAAGCTGCCATACTGGAGAGGCCGCGTGGTGGAGATACAGAGAAGTATCCAGTCCGACAAAGCCGAGCTGAGTGGAAATGACCTGTTCTTGTGGAGCACTGCCCACATTGCACATTTATGGGCAAAAATAAATTCTGTTTGTTGCTTTAAGTTCCTGTGTTTTAGGGTGATTTGTCAGGTAATGATAAATGCCTGGAAATGTTGATTTAAAGAGAACTTAAAAACTGCAGCAAACACTTCCCTGTCATATCCACGTGCCCACCACTTGGGGTTCAAGGGCTGTTTCATCCAGGGCTCTCAGGACAGGCTAAAGCCAGAAGGCACAGTGCCTATCAGTAAAGCAACTAGATGGGGATCTTCAGCAAAGTACTGTGAATATCACTGAACTTTCCTGTACTTTTTTGGAAATACACGTGTCGCTCTTAGCAGTACCTGTGGAGTGTGTTCAGCTCATAAATTATTATCCTTAAGACAGACACATTTTCAGAGTTTCTTCTTAAAGGTCATTTAACTTTCACAGAGAACACTTTAAACAAAATTTAAATAGTTTCTGAGTAAAGGTTTACATTTCTTTAATGGCAAGCAATAGGATGTCCTAGGCTTTTAAAAAAATTATTATTCTAATGAAAGATTTCAGTTAAACCAGAAATAAATTTCAGATATCTGCTAAGGACTCTAACTATATGTGCATTATTCAAATCTATTATTAGAAGAGTGGAGGAGTATTTGGGAAGTCTGATTTTTTTTCTCTTCCCCCTAATTAATGCCATTGTTAAATTCCCATAATTGGTAAGCTCTCCAGGGATGGGATTCAAATAAGGGCATGAAAATCTGGGCCAACCCAGGAAAATTGTGATTAACTGAAACTTGTCATGGGTCCCTCTCCTCCACATTTCTATTTACTGCTGTTCCACAACTTCCACTGGGTAACAAATTCCTTTAGGAACAGAAGCCAGGCCTTCCTACCTCTGTGGCAGCTGGCAGAGAGCAAGAACATGGTAGGTTATTATCATAGTGAAGGATGTAAGCAGACTCTGGATCCAGAAAGCCTGGGTCAAATGCTGTTCATGCATTCATAAGCTGAATGGTTGCCAGCAAAATCTTTAGCTTCTCTGTGGCCCAGTTTCCTCATCTACAAGATAGGGATAATAGGAATAACTAGCTCACAGGGCAGTAAGGGTTAAAAGATTCAAAAGTCCCTAGAACAATGTGTGGCATAGGATACGTGCTATGTCAGTGTTAGCTGCTGTTACTGCTATTACTATATATATCATTAATGAAGACTCAGTGAAGTTCGTTGAATGAATAAATGAGTGAATAAATGCCACTCTACTATGCCCTAGATTTTTCCTTTTGTGCATGTTCCTATGATTTTTCTACTTCTCAACTCCATTTACCTTGGTTTTTGAAGACTCCATCCTCTCCAGGGCTACTGAACTCTTTCATAGCACCAGGCAAAAGATTTATACATATAAATATTTCATTTGTTCACTATTTGGCCTTCCAGAGCTCCAGGGCTTACGTCTTCCTGTCCCTTCTGACCTTGGTTCTTTAAATGAAACTAGTTCATTCACAGTAAGAGTACAGTGTATTTAGAAGCACAACACACACACCTTTTTCTGCTGCTTATTCAGACTCTCCTCTGGCTTACATGCTGTTCCTTTTTCTCACATGGATCTCTGATAATTTGCTCCATGAGTGGGTCATTGGTACACATTTCTCCAGTTTACAGGCTTTGCTCTGCTTTGTGTAACTTTCAACTTGTATCCCTTGGGCCTTTTCTGCTCATCTCTACCTGCATGATGTGGATACTGTGGTTTCCTGCTCCACCCTTGGCGGCCCATGTCAGCCAGTATGCTCTGACAGACTCACCACAGAAAGACCTCAGGGCCACCCTCCCAACTCCTAGGCCCATCAGGTCTGAAGCCTCACCCCACCCGTCTTGAGAGCAATTATCTGAATCCTCCATTAGTTCGTAGATACAAAGGGAAAAACAAAGTTGTCTGGGCTTTCTATTATGACTTCTATTAACACTCCAGTGTGTTTATTTAGCTGTACATCTGTTTCACTTCTTATATTGAAAGTATTTTGGATGGAAACAATTGCATGGCATTGTGTTGCCTGTGATGGAAGCTGGGCTGTTTGTCCCAGACTTACGTTCTAGGTTCTTGACATAACCTCTCCCATCTGTGTACTCGGGATCTGTTAATGGAAATCAGAGGAGAATAGAGTTTGACCTCTGTGGTTGAGTTTTTGTCATGTCTTGGCCAGCTTTACATCAATCAATCTGCTCAGCACTTATTTGGGAGTTTCTTTGCTCTTAGGTTTCTGGTGTGTACTAGGCAGTGCATTGGCTAGGTGTTAGAAGACCTTGACTCACGCTTCAATTCCTTGGATAATTCATTTAAGTTATTTGAATCTTGGCTTTTTAATTTGTAAGAGTGGGGCAATAATACCTTTGAGAATTATCTGAGGATTTAATGCAATAATTCTGAGCAGACTCACAGTCCACAGGAAGGCTTTGTGTAAATTGGAAAAAGATGCCCCTACCTCTGGGCAGACACAGTTCTGTGCCAGGACATGCTTCTTGTGAGTGGAGTGCAGGCTGGATTTCCCTGCTCATCATCTTGGCTGGAGGGATGCCCTGGCTCTGACCACACGTTGTACGACTGTACACAGAGACTCCATGACATTTTTCTTCCGTTTATAAATTGTATTAAAATACACATAACATAGAATTTACCATCTTAACCACTTTTAAGTGTATAGTTCAGTGGTATTAAACACACTCGGTGTTGTATGATCATCACCACTATTCTCTCCATAACTCTGTTTCCTTGTACAACAAAAACTACCCATTAAACAAGAACTTACCAGTTCTGCCTCTTCCCCAACCCCTAGCAACCACCATTCTACCATCTGTCTGGAGACCCCTAGTGACTTTTAAAGTTTAGTTTGTAATAATAAAATGTTATGTATGTATTAGAAATTCTTATTAATATATTCTGTCTATCATCTGTCTATCTATCTATCTATCTATATCTATCTATCTATCTATCTCTATCTCCGCTTTAATCATTGATCATCTTCCATTCAGTCATTCCACCTCGTTCCACAGAAAGTTTGAGGTGGCATTGACTAGATTACAGAATCACAGCTAACATTTGCACAGTGCTCTTCCATTGATCTAAATTACTTAATTTAATCCTTATAATGGTCCAATGCAGTGAGTATTCTCTCTCTCATTTTACAGGTGAGCTGAGTGAGTCTCGGACACACACTATGAAGTGGTGATACCAGGATGAAAACCCAGATTATCTGACTTAAACCCCTGTTTTTGACTAATATCATGCCATCCTATCAGCTTGTCACTATAATTAAATACAGTGTGATGGAATTATTTTTTGTTTTATGTATTATATTTCAAAAATTGGAACCACTCTTCAGTGACAAACTAAACAAAACCAACACGGATTATTGTAAGCACAATGGAGAAGTGCACAGTTGGTCTTCTATTGGTTTTAACTGTTAAAATTTTAATTTAATTTATCTGTGAGAGAAGCAGCACATTCAACCAAAAGAGTGTGTGTTCCATAGAAATGAACTATGTTCAAAAGGGATGCAAATAGGTAGAAGAGAGAGACGTGAAGATGACATTAACACTGGCAGCTTAAGTAATCACTCACGATCATTTACTGTGCCGACTGCATACTGCCTCATCAATATATACGTATGATCTTACACAAAGGGGATTTCCATAGGCAGTGTTTCTGCTAAGTACAGTTGAATTTTAGATAAATCTCATACATCCATTTCATATCAACTTTTGTTACAGGATTTCAAAATGTCTGTGAAACAGTGAAAAAAATGAAATGATATCTAGCTCTTATCAAAAGATCAAGAGTCTTGCATTGATGGTTATGAGAAATATGAGTAAAGAGGTATTTTAAAATTGCACGTGTGCCATTCAGAACCATGACCCTGGGCTTTGGAAATCACCTGTCATTAGACATTTTTCTAGAACAGATACATTTCCATGATTCCTTTTATTGCCATTGTTTATGTACTTCCAATGTAATTTTTATTGTTCAGTGTAAGCATTGCACTTTTTACTTCAGTGGTATCAGACTTAGGAGAACTTTATAAAGTAGACTGGATGTATGTTCTTAATTCCAGGCCTTGAGGCATTTCTCTAGAGATATAAGGTCACAATGCCACTCTTACCTGAAAAAGTGTCAAGGTCATGTGACTTTTAAAACAAAGGGGTCCCGGGCTTGTTGGGACTTATGTTGAACTATAAGAAAGTGATTGACCCCTCCTCGTGGCTCTTGTCAGGGAACAGGACAAACTCCCACACTCTAGTCTAAATTTGTCAGCTGTATCTTAGGAGACATAATTTGATTTATGGCATCACTGAGTCCAGATTACAGAGAGCAAGAGAGCCCATATGGTGCTTGGCATTTTGGCAAGAAATATGATTTATACAAGAACTTACTGGTTTTAAATTCGGAGTCATGGAATTATTTTAAGAATTTGAGGGAGCCTTAGGTTTGGCCCAACATAGTTTAGTCTGACATCTTTGTTTCCTGTGAAGAAATTGACCTCAGGGTGGAGTTAGATGACTTGTCCTGTGCTAACACCAAAACCAGGGCCTTCTGGATGCCATGTCCTTCCTCACCACACCATTCTACCACTTCCTTTTTTTTTTTTTTTCCAGATGAAGACAAACAGATTTATTTTTTTAAGTGGTAGATTTAGGCTGGGAACAGTGGCTCATGCCTATAATCCTGGAACTCTGGAAGACTGAGTTGGGAGGATGACTTGAGGCAGAGTGTTTAAAACCAGCCTGGGGAACACTGAGAGACCCTGTCCCTACAAAAAATTAAAACAAAATTAACTGGGCATGGTAGCAAATGCCTGTCATCTCAGCAACTTAGGAAGCTGAGGTGGGAGGAATGCTTGAATCCAAGAGTTCAAGGCTGCAGTGAGTTATGATTGTGCCACTGCATTCCACACTGGGAAACAGAGTGAGACCCTGTCTCTAAAAATAAAAATAAAAGGTAGATTTATTTGGAATTTGTTCTGAATGTCACACACTGCACTTTCTTCATTATTTAATCTTCTTGAAACCCTGTGGGTCTAAGTATTAGACGATTGTTATCCCATCTTACAGATGAGGAGCTGGGCTTCACAGAGATGATTAAGGATCTTGATCCAAATCACAGGAGCCATGAGCCAAGAGTGTAAGAGCCATGATTCTAATCCACTCTTATCTCAGAGACCATACTCTCAACCACCACCTGAAACTAACCCCCTCTGCTGTAGGCTCTTTGCTTTGGGTCCCTTTGTGGAGTCTCTGTTGAGCATTAACCCAAGTGATGGAGTCTAGAAGGAGAGACAACACTTCAATTTCTAACTCATCACTATCTCCTTTCTCTTTTTAAAATACTCTCTTTTTTGTTCTGCTTTCTGATGCAGCCTTTCCTTTTACATTCTTGAAATCTGAGACAGCCCACACACTGACTGAAGCGTTCCACCTCCAAATCCCATTTCTACTCAGGGCTTCATCTGCAGTTTTCCTTCTTTTATTTATACTTTTGATTGTAAAGGTCCTTAGGGCAGAGACTCTACTGTTTGTTGGGCATAGCTTTATTTATTTTACAGGCTGTGCATACTTTTGACACACATATAAATATTAAAATAACAATATTACTCATTTTGACAGAAAGAGATTTATTTGTAGTCATTCTTTGCACAGAGCAGGTAGTTAGTTCGATTGTTATTGTGAGAGGGGGTATAAGTGGATCCCTCAGCTTTTTTTTTTTTTTTAAATTTATGCACATTCTTTTTATTGAGAGTGAAGGAAGTATATTTTCCCTCTGATTTTATTGGAGTTAGGCAGCATGGAGAATACTTGTTGCATTAAGAGCATTTCCCTATTAAGTTGAATGGTTTGCTGCCTTTGGCTCTGTATTTAAGAAAACACACTGTTAGTGAAGAACAGAACAATGAGGTACTTTGTACCTGAAAGCATTTCTGCAAAGTGCTAGAGTTTGATTTATAGTGTAAATATTGTTTGGGGGGGGATGCTAAACATGCACTGTGGATTTGATTTTGATCCCAGGAATCCAAACCATATAATTTCTTTGCATGCAGGGTCACTCAGTAAGTGGTGTTTGTATAAGCCCATGGCTGAGACACTGGTTTGCTTCTAAGCATGGTTCAGACATGTCAAACATAGCTAAGAAAAACCAGGCACTGGACAAATTGTATTTCCCTGGGAGCTCAGTAGCTTCCCAGTAAGGAACATAAGTGGCATCCCCTGCTGCTGTGCAGACATGTCTGGACATCTCTGACCTGGTGGGGCACCAAAGAGGATTCTGGGAGAGCACACATCGTAAGTGAGGGGAGAGCCAGGCATGAAGAGACTGACCCAGGAACAGGTGGAGATGCTGTGAGTGTGGTGTGCTGCATGTGACTTGGATTTATCGCCTTGGCACAGCCTTTCTGCGCTCCTGGCTATAAGGGAGGGCAGATTTATTTAATCAATACTACCAAAAAGTAGGACACAAACCCTGCTTCTTAGGGGCCTCTAAGGGAATGTTCACAGAGCGGAGCTGTCCATTCCCCTTCCGTCCTCACAGTAGACCACTGCCCAGCTTGGTTCTACTAAGTTGCTTGATTCTGTTATTCCAGAGGGTTCACATAATTGATATCACATCTGTCTTTCCTGCTATGCAGAGAGCTCTGCAAGAGCTGTGACAGTTTCTGTCTTGCTCCCTACAGTAGCACCAGAGCTCAGCATAGTGCTTGCCTCACAGAGGAGCTCAATCATTGTGTTGTTCAATGAATGAGGACTGGCTGGAAGAAGGAAGTAATGCTCAAGGCTGAACTGGGCTGAGTTGAACTGTCGTGCCTAACTAGCCCTTCCCAGTCAGAAAGGAGAAGGTAAACTGATACGTATTTGTGTGAGCAAGCGTACATGTGTGTCTGCGCGCACATATGTGTGTATTTCACATTTGGATTTAGTTTTCTTAGTTTCTGTCATGTAACTTCAAGTTTATGGCAGGCTCTGGGTATACAACAGCAGTGCCTTCCACCGGCTGGTGAAGTCAGTGCCATGTCATAGGCTTGATGACTGGAATCACTTACGCACCCGCCATTTGCTGCTCCTCCATGTCCCAAGTTTCAGGCCGATCTCCAACTGTCAGTGCTGCCCATCTTCTAGCCTAGGGATCAGAGGGTGCCCTTTTACCAGCCATTCCCATGTTCCTGTGTGTCATTTTGGTGCCCCTGGCTAAGTCCTGTCCTGCCCTTGTTTATTTTCTTTTTACTCTGCTCCTTTTTATCCATGGAGTACATGTCTCAGTGCTCCTGAAAACTTTATAGCCAAGTCTAGTTTTAACACCTGTAGTAAGAACCAGTCATGGTTATAGATGAATCCTGTGACACATGCCAACGAGGACTGGCCATGCACACATGGAAGGCTCATATTCACAGTGAGGCCATTGAGTCTCATTTCCATGAGATACTTGAAAACCCAGAGGGATCAGAAGTTACAGGTGATTTTTATGAGAGAAAGTAATTGTTCTGGCCTTGGGGACATTGTTCTGGAGATTGGCAGACAGTTGAAAACCTGAACACTTGAGATGGCTTTTATGGATGTTGCTAGAACAGTGAGGACAGGGTTTGCTTGAAGAAGCACTCAGTGTCTTGCTGTTTTCCCAGATCCTCCTTGGCTCTGCCCTGATTCTGGGCCTTTATACTTTCATGTCGCCCTTTTCACCTGGCAAACTCCTATCCATCCTTTAAGACTCAGCTCCTTAGTGAAGCTTTCACAAGTTTCCAGGCAGGGCGAGGCAGCCTCCGCCCGACTCGTGCTTCTCCAGCACCCTTCAGTACACATCTACATTGTGATATTTACCAAGATATAGAACAGGGGTGGCAGATTACTCTGTGAAGGGCCAGATAGTAAATATTTTAGGTTTTGGTGACCATACGTTCTCTGTTGCAAGTATTCAACTTGGCTTTTGTAGGGTGTAAGCAGTCACAGACAATATGTAAATGAATGAGCATGGCTGTGCTCCAGTAAAATGTAATTATGGACACTGAAATTTGGATTTCATATACTCTTTGTGTGTCACGAAATACTCTCTTTTATTTAATTTTTTCCCAAACATTTAAAAATGGAAAAACCATTTTTAGCTCATGGGCCATACAAAAATAGGCATGGATTTGGCATATGGGTTTAGTTTGCCCACCCCAATATAGAGCATGTATTTGACTACATGACTGCCTATTCCATTTGACGGCAAGCAAGTTGAACTCAGGGAGTAGAAGCCCCCAGGGCATAATATAGTTCCTGGCACCTAGTAAAACTCAAGAAATACTTGTTAAGTAAATGCTTGTGTGGGAGTATCAAGCAATAATACTTCACGCTGAGCAATTATTATGATGTCAGGCATTGTGATGAACGTGTTATATGCATTTGCCCATTTAATTCTCATTTAATTTTGTTATCTAGGGACATTAAAAGCAACAATTATCATTAGATACTGTGCTAAACATTGCCTACGCAGTCTCATTTAATCCTCTCAACAACCCCATGGTGGGTAGGTACTACTAACATCCATTTTTATGGCCCAGGGAAATTAAGCTTAGAGAGATTACCTGTCCAAGGTTACCCCACAAGGGAGTGGGGTGGGGTCAGGAAGGAGCTCAGGTTACCAGACTCAAGGGCCCTAACCCTTATCTCCCATCCTGTGGAGACATGTTCATGAGGATGAGGCAGGTCCTGGGGCTATGGTGATGCTGACACAGGCACTGGAGATGTTTCTCTTTTCGGCCATTTCTCTTACAGCCACTTGGTATGTGTTTCTCTTTCCAGCCATTTGGGTATGTTTAAGAATGACCACAACTGTTTTTAACTATCTGGGTAATGTTGGAATGCTGCTTAACTTTTCTGGGTCTAAGTCTTCTATTACTATAGCAAAGAGTTTGAATGACATGCTCTCAAAAGTCTCCTCTTGTGATAAGTTTCTGTAATTTTGTTCTCTGCTGTTTTCTGCTTATATGTTGCTATTACCTGTCTCTATTCTTCTCTCGACCTTTGGCTTCAGAAACTTCAGGCCTCATGGGGTTGCTTGAACTTGGAAGGGAGGAAAGGAGAAGGAAACCATAGAAAAGAAAAGTCTGTCTAGCCACAAATGCATTTTTAAGTCCCTCAAATGGCTGATTTAAGTATATTTGCTTTTCTGCTTTTTTTTTTTTTTTTGGATGCAAAGTTAGCTTTTCCAAGAAAAACAAGTAACGCTATTGTCTATAACAAAATGACAATAGCGATAGCATCTTCTATTTCCATAGCACCATTTAAAAGTAACTTTGAAGGCATTATCTAATTCATCCTTCCCATATTCCTTTGAGACAGGTAAGAAGCTCTTTTATTAGGACATCCTTTTATATAGCTGCAGAATGAGCCTTTCTTTGTTGTAAACCAAAGACACCAAGTGGCCCAGAGAGATTTCAACAGCAGGCCACTGGGTGAGCAGTCATTTCCCAGACTGATGGTCACGATTATTTAAAAAAAAAGCCAGGCTTCTGCCAGGGCTTTTATAAACTTAAAGACATATTTTCCACTTCATATAGATGTGGCCTTTGATGTGTAAAGATCCAACATTCTTATTTAGCTGGTGTATATTAGTTAGTTGAATTGGATGGGGTGAAAAGATCCAACTCATTCCAAATAAATATTTGCTGAAAGAGTGAAGGAATGATTGAGACAATCCTCATAACAGCAGAATTGTATCTATGAGGAATTTCCATGCAGTGTGGCCATGTCACCAGGCCCAGATGAACTGTACAAACAGGACCTTTGGTTTGTTTTAGATTTGTCTGTGCTTAAGCAACATCTCTTTGTTTCTCTATAGATATTAAACTATCACTAGAGGGATAGACCCATGAAAGCAAAATAAAACAATTTTTTTTCCAGAATTCCCTACAAATAAACATGTCAGATGATCTACAACTTTTAGTTTTTTTTTTTGTTGTTGTTGTTTTTTAATAAAATAACACCTCTAAGATGTCTTTGTAGTGAAGACATTAGCTTTTAGCTTTGTTAGCCCGTTATTATCACAAACATACCGTGACTGCCATAAAAGGCCATTGATAACATGATGAAAAAACCAGAATTTGTTTAGAGGTCTATCCAACTTCCCTGTTGGTATCCAGGTCTCCAGATCCTTCATATTGCCCTTGACAGCTCCAAACTTGTTCCACCTATGTCAACCACTGTAACCTTAATGTGTCTCCTCATATTAATACGTTGGAAGTTTAATCCTCAATGCAACAGTGTTGAAAGGTAAAGACCTAATGGGAGGTATTTAGTTCATGAGGGCTGTGTCCTCATGAATGGACAAATGCTGCTTTATATAAAAAGGACTTGTAAGAGTGGTTTCTGTCTCTTGCCCTTCCAGCTTCTACCATGTAAGGATACAGCAGGAAGGCCCACACCAGATACCAGTGCCATAATCTTGGACTTCCCAGTCTCCAAAACTTTGAGAAATAAATGTTGTTCTTTGTAAATTACGAGTCTCAGGTGTTTTGTTACAGCAGCACACAGTAACTAAGATCGAAGTTTCTCAAATGTCAGAACATCTCTACTTCTCTCTGTTGCCTTCACCCTTTCTTCATTAGAGCATCTAGACTTCTATAAGTAGGAAATCAAGTTGATAAACTAATTCACATCATAGTATAAACCAGTGCTAGGCTTTTAGAATTTATGAACAAGGAAAATTTTGAAAATTTTGGATTATCATTTTTAATTCTTCTATCACCATAATTTTATAAAATAAAGGACAGCTTAATACCTAAAAATTAGAATAAATACAATCTTACAATAAAAAGTAGTTTAGTCTACTAGGAGACAGTTGGCAAATTTATACTGACATATTTAAAAAAAAGGAATACATTTTCAGAAGATTGATTTTAATAAAATGACAACATTCAGTTTTATTTTACAATTTTACATGTAAAATTGTCAACTGAACAATCTACATCAAGAAGTCAAGATTGTCTAATGTGATCTGAAAACTTTTTTTAGCATAGTCATTGTCAAATATCAAATTTCATATGGGGTAACTTGACAAAAATACAAGTTATATTTTTTAACTTGTTCACTCAACCTGAAATGTTCTAGGTGAACTCAGAAGCCTCCTTAAGTTATCTATTGCTTTTCCACAATTGCTCTTTGTCAGACTGGTAAGAAATCTAAGAAATTAACCTGTGAGCAGGGTGTCTGGTTAGCAAATTTGCTGAACTAAGACTACAGAGCGAGTGCCACGCAGCATCTGCAGACACATAAATCTGTGCAACCTGAGTGGCCTAATCACCTAACCTGGAGTTCATTAGAAAGACACCTAAGAGGAAGGCTTCAGGTTTTCTTTTTTTATTGTACTTTAGATTCTGGGGTACATGTGCAGATCATGCAAGATTGTTGCATAGATACATTCATGGCAAGGTGGTTTGTTGCCGCCATCCCCCCATCGCCTATATCTGACATTTCTCCCTAAGTTATCCCTCCCCACACTCCTCCCACTGTCCCTCCCATAGTCCCCACCAACGGACCCCAGTGTGTTATGCTCCCCTCTTTGTGTCCAAGTGTTCTCATTGTTCAATATTCGCCTATGAGTGAGAACATGTGGTGTTTGATTTTCTGTTCTTGTGTTAGTTTGCTGAGAATGATGGTTTCCAGGTTCATCCATGTACCTATAAAGGACACAAACTCATCATTTTTTATGGCTGCATAGTATTCCATGGTGTATATGTGCCACATTTTCTTTGTCCAGTCTATCATTGTTGGGCATTTGGGTTGGTTCCAGGTCTTTGCTATTGTAAACAGTGCCAAAATGAACATGTGTGTGCATGTGTCTTTATAATAGAACGATTCATAGTCCTTTTGGTATATACCCAGTAACGGGATTGCTGGGTCAAATGGAATTTCTATTTCTTGGTCCTTAAGGAATTGCCACACAGTCTTCCACAATGGTTGAACTAATTTACACTTCCACCAATAGTGTAAAAATGTTCCTTTAACTCCACATCCTCTTCAGCATCTGTTGTCTCCAGATTTTTTAATGATCACCATTCTGACTGGCATGAGATGGTATCTCAATGTAGTTTTGATTTGCATTTCTCTAATGACCAGTGATAATGGGCATTTTTTCATATGTTTGTTGGCTTCATATGTGTCTTCTTTTGAAAAGTGTCTGTTCATATCCTTCGTCTACTTTTTCATGGGTTTGTTTTTTCTCAGAAATGTATTTTAGTTCTTTGTAGATTCTGGATATTAACCATTTGTCAGATTGCAAAAAATTTTTCCCATTCTGTTGGTTGCTGGTTTGTTCTAATGATTGTTTCTTTTGCTGTCCAGAAGCTCTGGAGTTTAATTAGATCCCATTTGCCTATTTTGGCTTTTGTTGCTTTTGGTGTTTTAGTCATGAAGTCCTTGCCTATGCCTATGTCCTGAATGGTTTTGCCTAGGTTTTCTTCTAGGCTTTTTATGGTGTTAGTTCTTATGTTTAAGTCTTTAATCTACTTGGAGTTAATTTTAGTGTAAGGTGTCAGAAAGGGGTCCAGTTTCTGCTTTCGACATGTGGTTAGCCAGTTTTCCCAGCACCATTTATTAAACAGGGAATCCTTTCCCCATTGCTTGTTTTTGTTCAGTTTGTCAAAGATCAGATGGTTGTAGATGTGTGGTGTTGCTCCGGAGGCCTCTGTTCTGTTCCATTGGTCTATGTCTCTGTTTTGATACCAGTACCATGCTGTTTTGATTACTGTTGCCTTGTAGTATAGCTTGAAGTCCAGCAGCGTGATGCTGCCAGCTTTGTTCTTTTTGCTTAGGATCGTCTTGGCTATGTGGGCTCTTTTTTGGTTCCATATGAAGTTTAAAGTAATTTTTTCCAGTTCTGAGAAGAAGATCATTGGTAGCTTGATGGGGATAGAGTTAAATCTATAAACTACTTTGGGCAGTATGGCCATTTTCACAATATTGATTCTTCCTAACCATGAGCATGGAATGTTTTTCCATCTGTTTCTGTCTTATTTCCTTGAACAGTGGTGTGTAGTTCTCCTTGAAGAGGTCCTTTACCTCTTTTGTTAGTTGTATTCCTAGGTATTTTATTCTCTTTGTAGCAATTGTGAATGGGAGTTTGCTCTTGATTTGGCTCTTTGTTTGTCTGTTATTGGTGTGTAGGAATGCTTGTGATTTCTGCACATTGATTTTGTATCCTGAGACTTTGCTGAAGTTGCTTATCAGTTTCAGGAGATTTTGGGCTGAGATGATGGGGTCTTCTAAATATACAATCATGTTGTCTGCAAATAGAGACAATTTGACTTCCTCCTTTCCTAATTGAATACTCTTTATTTCTTTTTATTGCCTGATTGCTCTGGCTGGAACTTCCAATACTATGTTGAATAAGAGCGGAGAGAGAGTGCATCCTTGTCTAGTGTCAGATTTCAAAGAGAATGCTTCCAGTTTTTGCCCATTCAGTATGATATTGGCAGTGGATTTGCCATAAATAGCTTTTATTATTTTGTGATATGTTCCATTAATACCTAGTTTATTAAGGATTTTTAGCATGAAGTGCTGTTGAATTTTGTTGAAGGCCTTCTCTGCATCTATTGAGATAATCATGTGGTTTTTTTCTTTGGTTCTGTTTATGTGGTGGATTACATTTATGGACTTGCATAAGTTGAACCAGCCTTGTATTCCTGAGATGAGGCCTACTCGATCATGATGTATAAGCTTTTTGATGTGCTGTTGCAGTTGGTTTGCCAGTATTTTATTGAAGATTTTTGCATCTATGTGCATCATGGAGATTGGCCTGAAGTTTTCTTTTTTTTGTTGAGTCTCTGCTGGGTTTTTGAATCAGGATGATGTTGGTCTCATAAAATGAGCTGGGGAGGATTCCCTCTTTTTGTATTGTTTGGAATAGTTTCAGAATGATTGGTACCAGCTCCTCTTTGTATGTCTCATAGAATTTGGCTGTGAACCCATCTGGAGCTGGGCTTTTTTGGGTTGGTAGGCTATTAATTGCTGCCTTGGCTTCAGACCTTGTTATTGGTCTATTCAGGGTTTCAACTTCTTCCTTGTTGAGTTTTGGTGGGGTGCAAGTGTCCAGGGATTTATCCATTTCTTCCAGGTTTACTGGTTTATGTGCATAGAGTTGGTTGTAGTAATCTCTAATGGTAGTTTGTATTTCTGTGAAATTGGTGGTGATAACCCCTTATTGTTTTTTATTGCATCTGTTTGATTCTTCTGTCTTTTCTTTTTTATTAATCTAGCTAGTGGTCTATTTTGTTGATCTTTCCAAAAAAAATCAGCTCCTGGATTTATTGATTTTTTGAATGGTTTTTTGTGTCTCTATCTCCTTCAGTTCTACTCTGATCTTTGTTATTTCTTGTCTTCTGTTTGCTTTTGAGTTTTTTTGATCTTGCTGCTCTAGCTCTTTTAATTTTGACAATAGGGTGTCAATTTTAGATCTTTCCTTGCTTCTCATTTGGGCATTTACTGCTATAAATTTCTCTCTAGACACTGCTTTAAATGTGTTCCAGAGATTCTGGTACATTGTGTCCTCATTCTCGTTGTTTTCAAAGAACATCTTTATTTCTGCCTTCATTTCATTTTTTATCCAGTCAACATTCAGGCACCAGTTGTTCAGTTTCCATGAAGTTGTATTGTTTTGAGTTAGTCTGTTAATCCTGAGATTGATTGCAATGTGGTCTGAGAGACTGTTTGTTATGATTTCTGTTTTTTNTGCATTTGCTGAGGAGTGATTACTTCCAATTATGTGGTCAATTTTAGAGTAAGTGTGATGTGGTGCCTAGAAGAATGTATATTCTGTGGCTATGGGGTGTAGAGTTCTGTAGATGTCTATTAGGTCTGCTTGTTCCAGTTCTGCGTTCAAGTCCTGGATATCCTTGTTGATTTTCTGTCTCCTTGATCTGTCTAATGTTGACAGTGGAGTGTTAAAGTCTCCCACTATTATTGTGTGGGGGTCTAAGTCTCTTTGTAGATCATTAAGAACTTGCTTTGTGTATCTGGGCACTCCTGTATTGGATGCATATATATTTAGGATCATTAGCTCTTCTTGTTGTATTGATCCTTTCACCATTATGTAGTGTCCTTCTTTGTCTCTTTTGATCTTTGTTGGTTTAAAGTTGATATTATCAGAGACTAAAATTGCAACGCCTGCTTTCTTTCACTCTCCATTTGCTTGATAGATCTTCTTCCATCCCTTTATTTTGAGTCTGTGTGTTTCTTTGCATGTGAGATGGGTCTCCTGAATACAACACACTGATGGGATTTGAATTTTTACCCAGTTTGCCAGTCTGTGTCTTTTGATTGGGGCATTTAGGCCATTTACATTTAATGTTAATATTGTTATGTGTGAATTTGATCCTGCCATTTTGTTACTGGTTGTTTGTTTTGCCCATTTGTTGACTCAGTTTCCTCATTGCATTGTTGGTCTTTACCATTTGGTTTGTTTTTGCAATGGCTGGTACTGGATTGTTTTCTTTGTTTAGTGCTTCCTTCAGGAGTTCTTGTAGGGCAGGTCTGGTCATGATGAAATCTCTCAGTAATTGCTTGTCTGTAAAGGATTTTATTTCTCCTTCACCTATGCAGCTTAGTTTGGCTGGATATGAAATTCTGGTTGAAAGTTCTTTTCTTTAAGGATATTGAATATTGGTCCCCACTCTCTTCTGGCTTGTAGGATTTCTGCTGAGAGATCCACTGTGAGTCTGATGGGCTTTTCTTTGTGGGTGACCCAAACTTTCTCTCTGGCTGCCATTAGCATTTTTTCCTTCATTTCAACCCTGGTGAATCTGACAATTATGTGCCTTGGGGTTGCTCTTCTTGAGGAGTATCTCTGTGGTGTTCTTTGTATTTCCTGTATTTGAATGCTGGCCTGCTTTGCTAGGTTGGAGAAGTTCTCCTGGATAATATTTTTAAGAGTATTTTCCAACTTGGATTCATTCTCCCCATCCTCTTCAGGTACACCAATCAAGCGTATATTAGGTCTTTTCACATAATCCCATATTTCTTGGAGGCTTTGTTCATTTCTTTTCACTCTTTTTTCTCTTTTCTTGCCTTCTCTTTTTATTTTGTTGAGTTGATCTTCGATCTCTGATATCCTTTCTTGATTCGGCTGTTGAAACTTGTGTATGTTTCACGAAGTTCTCGTGCTGTGTTTTTCAGCTCCATCAAGTCGTTTATATTCTTCTCTAGGTTAGTTATTCTAGTTAGCATTTCATCTAATCTTTTTTCAAGGTTCTTAGTTTCTTTGCATTGGTTTAGAAAATGTTCTTTTAGCTCAGAGAAGTTTGTTATTACCCATCTTCTGAAGCCTGCTCTGTCAGTTTGTCAAAATCATTTTGTGACCTGTTTTGTTGCCATGCTGGCAAGTTGTTGTGATCTCTCTGGGGAAGAGAGGCATTCTGGACTATGATATTTTTGTCCTTTTGTGCTAGTTTCTTCCTATCTTCTCTGAGTGGACCTCCTTCCTGTTAAAGTTGGGGTTATTTCTCCTGTATGAGGCTTTTTGTTTTTAAGTGCAGGCGTCAGTGTGCCATTTGAGACAGTCTGCCCATTGTCTGCCTGTGGAGGTGCTGCTGGGCTGCCCAAGTCCTAGCCAGGCTACTGTTTATTCTTCACCTGGTTTCCATACTTGTGGGGTTAGCCCCGCCTTCCCAATGGTGGGCTCTTTCCCTCTGCTGAGCCCTCTGTTCCTGGGTGGAGGATGTATTAACTGCCAAACTCTCCCAGAAGAGGGACTCCGGTTGCTGGATCTTGTGAGAGAGGGGCATATCTGGTGATATCCCCCTCCCCGCTTTCAACTCTCCCTTCTGTGGGATGGGCAGTTCTTTTTTGCAAGATTTTTCGGTGTTAGTCCAAATCTCTGCCCTGGTCTGTGCTAATAAGGCACCTGTCTGGCCGGGGCTGCCAGCCTGGGCTGTCGCCCGGGTCTGTGACTTCGAGTGGTTCTCAGCAAGGTGGCATTTTCCTGGTCTGTATGCTGCTGAAGTCTTGGAGTGAATTGCTGTATCCAATTCAGAGAGGGGGAGGTTATGCCCCTCCCATCCTCCATGCCTGATACACTTTCCAGGTGGGGCAGTACCCTGCCTTGCCTTGGCTGGACGCCTTTGGGCTGCTTTTGCTGCCTTTTTTGGGGATTAATCCCACTGTTCAACCAGTCCCTTTAAAACAAAACTGGTACCTTGCTCGGGGACATGGATATTGCTCTGGTTCTGTCTCACTCAGTGGTAGCTGCACTCTGAAAAAGCTTCCTTTTGGCCATCTTTGAAATATACCTTTTTTTATTCTTTCAATAAATTAAAGAATTTCTGAGTTATAGAAAAATAGTGTCATTTTGTGCCTTTCACAGAAAAATGTAGAAGAAATTATTGCCTTTTGCTCTTTGAAACCATCTTGGAGTTCAACCATTCAAACGAAGGCATCCTACTTTGATGTTCATGGAGAATTTATGCTCCAATATAATGCAGGGATGCTGCTGGCATTATAGCATCTGCTAAACTCTTCTATCTTATAACTGTGTTGTTAGGAAAGTACAGCTGGAAATCGTAGCCACAGCAATCAGGGAAGAGATAGAAATAAAAGGTATCCGAATAGGAAAAAATGAAGTCAAACTATCTCTCTTGCTGACAATATGATTCCATATTTAGAAAACCCCAAAGACACCACCAAAAGGCTACTAGAACTCATAAATGATTTTAGTAAGTGTTAGGATACAAAATTGATGTATAAAAGTTAATTGAATTTCTATACACCAATAATGTCCAGGCTTAGAGTCAAATCAAGAGCATAATCTGATTTACAATAGCCACAAAGAAAATAAAATACCTAGGAATACAGCTAACTGAGAAGATAAAATATCTCTGTAAGGAGAACTACAAAACACTGCTGAAAGAAATCAGAGATGACACAAATAAATGGAAAAATATTCCACGCTCATGAGTTGGAAAAATCAATATCATTAAAATGGTAATACCACCCAAAGCAATTTATAGATTCAACACTATTCCTATCAAACCACCAACATCATTCTTCATAAAATTATAGAAAGCTATCTTAAAATTTATATGGAACAACAACAACAACAAAAGCCCAAATAGCCAAAGCTATCCCAAACAAAAGGAACAAAGCCAGAGGCATCATGCTATCCAACTTCAAACTATACTATAAAGCTACAATAACCAAAACAGTATAGCACTGGTACAAATACAGACACATAGAGCAATAGAATAGAATAGAAAACGCAGAAATAAAGCCATACACTTACAACCATCTTATCTTTGACAAGGCTGACAAAAACAAGCAATGGGAAAAGGACTCCCTATTTAATAAATGGTGCTGGGACAACTGGTTAGCCATATGCAGAAGAATGAAATTGGATCCTTACCTTTCACCATGTACAAAAGTTAATTCAAGATAGATTAAAGATTTAAATGTAAGACCTCAAAATATAAAAGTACTAGAAGAAAACATAGGAAATACCCTTCTCAACACTGGCCTTGGTTTATACACTGCTGATAGGAATGTAAATTAGTTTTGCTTCTGTGGAAATCAGTTTGGAGATTTGTCAAAGAACTTAAAACAGAGCTACATTTGACTCAGCAATCCCATTACTGTGTATATATCCAAAGGAAAATAAATCATTATACCAAAAAGACACATGCACTTGTGTTCATCACCATACTATTCATAATAGCAAATACATGGAATCAACCTAGGTGCCCATCAGTGGTGGATTGGATAAAGAAAATGTAGTACATATACACCATAGAATACTATACAACAATAAAAAGAATGAAATCATATTCATTCTTTTGCAGCAACATGGATGGAACTGGAGGCCACAATCCTAAGCTAACTAACACAGGAACAGAAAACCAAATACCACATGTTGTCACTTACAAGTGGGAGTTAAAGATTGAGCACACATGGACATAAGCATAGGAACAATAGCCACTACAGGCTACTGGGGTAGAGGAGGAAGGAAGGGGGATATTGACTGAAAAACTACCTCTTGGGTATTATGCTCACTACCTGGGTGCAATGTAACTACCTGGGTAACAAACCTGTACATGTAACCCTTGTGTATTAGTCTGTCCTTACTGCTATAAAGAACTACCTGAGACTGGGCAATTTATGAAGAAAAGTTTAATTGGCTCACAGTTCCACAGGCTATACAGGAAGAATGGCTGAGAGACCTCAGGAAACTTACAATCACTGTGGAAGGCAAAAAGGAAGCAGGCACATCTTACCGTGGAGGAGCAGGAGAGAGAGGGAGTGAAGAGGGAAGTGTTACACACTTTTAAACAACCAGATCTTGGCTGGGTGGTGGCACACACCTGTAATTTCAGCACTTTGGGAAGCTGGGGCAGGTGGAGGGTTGAGCCCAGGGGTTTGAGAC
Source organism: Cebus imitator (assembly GCF_001604975.1). Lineage (NCBI taxonomy): Eukaryota > Metazoa > Chordata > Mammalia > Primates > Cebidae > Cebus > Cebus imitator. The sequence continues at coordinate 1,007,178 of NW_016107618.1, forward strand.
CAGCCTGGGCAACATAGAGAGACCCTATCTCAACACAAACACACACACACACACACACACACACACACACACGCACACACACACACACACCCCAGATCTTGTGAGAACTCACTCACTATCACAAGAACTGTGAGGAAGAAATCTGCTCCCACGATCCAGTTGCCTCCCACCAGATCTCTCCCATGACACTGGGGATTATAATTCAACATCAGATTTGGGTGGGGACACAGAGCCAAACCATATCACCCTGTATCTAAAATAAAAGTTGATTTTTTTTTTTTTAAAAAGAAGACAGTGCAGGCCTAGTTAATACTTTCATATACCCTTGACCTCAAATTCTCCATGTGGAACAAAATATGTGCTTCTTAAGTCTTAGAGTTTTGTCTCTGATATTTCTATTGGTAGAAGAGAATGTTAACAATTAGAGACAGATTGCATTGCTCAATATACCGCATTCATTATTCATGATGCAGAAGCATGATTCCCTTTCCCTTGCTGTGCTAGTGCAGACCATCCATAAGGTGGAGTGGTTATATACAGGCCCTACTTTTTTATACCAATCTGTTTGGTATTATCAGACAGGACTTCTGTTGGACACACATACACACCCCAGACCCATAAATATATATTTTTTTGCTTTGAATGTTTCTATTGTAAGCATATAAAAAGATATAGCATGATACTTTCACACTTTTTTTTCCCACTCACTAATATGAAAATTCTAGATGTTTTGAATCTCTTGAAAACGTCTGGACTGAAATGACAACCCATCAACTAACAAACCAGTATAAATTTGGATTGGTCTTCTAATTATTCTTCTGCTGGTAGCCTTCCCTCACCCTGCATCCTTTTATCCTCCTCCACCCTGCTTCCTGATCTACAGGAGTCTCTGCTACAGGCAAGAGAAGCTTTGGACCCAGAATACAAATAGTGTTTACCTTTCTTATAAATAGAGATCAAATTCTATTTTGGCTTTGCTAAACATTTTTGGACACTACAAACATAAAAGTTTTGCTTCAGTGGTAGGCTTCTAATACAACTCCACCTCGTCAAGCCTGAATGAAGAAATACTGAATCAAACTGACTTCAGCTTCCTAAGATGACAGCATACTTATCTTTATCTAAAGATGGTGATGCTGGTTAGGCCTAATTGTAACTAGCTGAAGGTAGTGCATTGAGAACTTGATATAACTTAATTCAAGCTACTAACTAGATCCTTCAGAAAACTAGTGTTTGTAAATCATTGTCAAACTACTGACTTGAGAGCTGGTATACCTGTATTTTACTTTCTGTTAGAAACTTATTCATTGTGTAATCTTTATTTAAAGAAAGTTCTTCATCTACAAGGAGAGCAACTAGAATGATAGCATTCTTCTGTCACAGACTGGCTAGATATTATCATTCCTACTTCCTTTGCCTGGACATAGAAAGACCTTATTTCCCAGCCTTTGCTTTCAGTTAGGTTGTGGTCATTTGACTAGTTTGTGGTCAGTGAGCTACGATGGGAAGTGATGAATGCCATTTTTGCTTCTGACCATAAAACCCCTTTACAATTATCCATATACCTTCTTTCTTCTTCTTCTGAGGTAAGTTGGAGGTGACAGTTGGTACTGTTTGAATGAGAGTTATATGGGAAATCTGCTCTGTACTGATGCAAGTGTGTCACAAGAGTGAAAAACAAACATTTATCACGTGAAGCCATTGAGATTTTGGGTTTGTTAGTTACAGCAGCTAGGGTTACTTATTAATATTATAAATTCACATTACTTTTGAGATGATATTGTTAGCTTGTGAGTGAGCAGTGTAAAATGGTTCTTTAAAATCTACCTTTCATGCAATTTTTTATTTTGAAAAAATGTCAAAACATATAGAAAAGTTGAAAGAATTGAGTCATGAGCATCCACATATCCTTCATCTAGATTAGTTCATTGTTAGTATCTTGCCACAATATCTGTATCTTATTTTTTTATCCATGTTTTTTCTCCTGAACATTGGGATAATAAGTCATGGAATTGAAAGCCTTAAAATTTTGATCCAGATTTTATGGTTGAGATGATTTTGGTAGAATGCCAAGATCTTTTTTCCCTCTAAAATCATTAAAAAAAATTCTGGCGCTTATTTTGAAAATGTGTTTCTGAACATAGAGTTTGTATAATTTCTGTTATTACATATCCTTAAAGTTTATAGAACTGATCATATAACTAAAGATATTTGAAGAAAATGTCACGTTTCTTTTTTACGTTTATAAATAAACCCTTACTGAATGCATACCATGTAAGCAAGGCGTTTGTGAGAGGCAGCTTCTGACATCAGCGCTCAATGATCTGGACTCCTGGTATTCATGCCCTTGTGTAATAATAGCCTCCCCTTGAGTGCGGGCTTGACCTGGTGACTCACTTCTAACAAATAGAATATGGCAAACGTGTTGGGTTGTCACTACCAGGACGAAAGACTGCAACTTCAGCTGGCACTCTTTCCCTTGCTGGCATTTCATTTCTTTCTCACTTGCTTGCTCTGATGAAAATAGCTACCCTGTTGTGAGCTGCCCATGGAGATGCTTATGTGGGAAGGAATGAGGGAGATAATAGTTTGTGGGGAGCTGGATCTGGTTGACAACTTCGAGAGGGAGTTTGGAAGCAGGTCAGCTCCCAGTTGAGCCTTCAGAAGAGAATACAGCCTCTTCCAACACCTTGGCTACACCCTTGAGAGATCAAGAACTGGAAGACCTAGACCTGGCTAAACCATGCCTGTATTCCTGACTCACAGAAACTGTGAAAGAATAAATGATGCTTTAAGCCACTAAGTTTTGGGATAATTTGCTTTGTAGCAATAGATAACTAATAAAGTGCTTGTTTAAATAATCAGGGTAGAATGATGGCTAAAGAGTGATTGCTATCTTTAAAGAGCACATGATTTTGTGGTGATTGATAAAGTAGCTATATGAACAAAGTCTTTGGGGATGGGTGTGTGCTGTTCATTCTGCTAGGTGTTGTTCAAGGAAATCATGTTGAATAACTGGTACTGGGTCTAATTAGGGTTTTATTACATTGTGGAGTGGGAAGGGGATGCTTTGGGTGTGGAGAACAGTATATGGGGATATGTGAGAATCTGGCATGTTTAGGAAACATCAAGTGGTCTAGTAAGGCCATGTCACAGGTGACTTAGGAGGGATTTGTAAGGGTGTATGTGGGACATGAGGCTGCAGAGATTAGATAATAGGATTTATTCTTTAACCAGTGAAAAAATGTGGACCATGGGTTGAGAATTTGTCTGTTGAAATTGGTATCAACCAAGGAGCAAAGAGCACAGAGCCAAACTTTTGGGTAAGAAAAAAAATTCCTTTGACATTTTATCATCCACCCAGTCTGTGCCTAGATAATACCAGTTTGACTAGCTAAAAAGCCATCACATTATTTGGTTTGGTATTAAAAATTGTTTCCTCTGATTTTTTACTGAGTTTTTTTTTTAAGTGGGACAAATATAATCAAAACCTGTTTCAAGGCATTTTATCCCTTTTTCAAGGGGCCTCAGGGGCCTTTTGACAAAAAGCACAGTTCTTCCCTAGGAGCAATGATGGAGATATCCTTTTTTCACTGAGACTCCAACTCTTGGTTTGCTATTGCAATGTTTTTGAACATGGAGGTGGTGATAGGAATTGGGCTCTGTATTTATACTTAAGCTCCCCTATGGAAAGAATCAGACTGCCAGAAATTATTACAACACTAAATTCTAAAAACCTTAGTAAACAACAGTAAACAACAGAATCCGATATTTCACAAGTTGATAACTATATAGCTTCAAAAAGCCCCACATCTCACAATTACAGGTATTATTAAAGAGAGGACAATAATTCAGCCTGAAGCTAACACAGTGTTTTTTTATTTTTTTCTTTTTCTTTCTTTCTTTCTTTTTGTACTCTATATGTTATATTTAACCAAAAAGGTTAGAATTCTGTGCTGCTACTCATTTTGTTGGGAAAAAAATGAACTTTTGAATCATAAGTGTACCACTTTTCAAATTTTATGAATCTTGCATTCAATGCTTTCTAGTTAAATGATCATATGGTTTAACATTACCCGTTTCACTCATGTTTCTTCTTAAGTGTTACATTTGTCTTTCCCTGAGATTTCTTTGCTTTGTTTTTGGCCCTTTCCCCTACCGGCAGCCAAGAATAATGGCCTTCGATAACTGATAGTTACTTTATTAGCTGCCCAGCAGGCATTAATATTAGAGAACCTATTTTCATAAGAATCAGCGGGGCTTTGGGAGGGAAACCTCCATTTGTTGCTGCACAGAGTGGGACTGATGAAGTCCTGGGCCCCACAGGGCCAGCCTGGCTTGGTTCAGTCACTAGAGCTCAGGGATGTTGATTCTGATGATAAGTCTAGCTTGTTAGAATCACTTTTTGTACTTCTTTCTCAGTTGGGGACATTTATTCAAGAATCAGAGCTATGGCAGCCTGAGTGAATAGGGTCACCTTGGTGTATATGAAATAGCAGCACACATCTATCAATCCTAGATCTGGGCATGTTTAAGCCTGCTGCTTGAGAAGGGACAGACTCATTCCCTTGGTTGAGATTTATCTGATGCCTGATATCAATTGCACTTAAATCTCACTCCCCCACCTGGAGTTCCTGCTGATATCTAAGTCCTCTTTTGCACACTTCAAGTATGGTGGTTGCAGTTCCAGAAGGAAGAAAGGTTGAGTGGAGGTCAGGTCTATAAAATATCAGGGGAAAGCTTGGGAAGGTCTAAGAATCACTGTAAATTTTTACCAGCTTCCTCTATGTCCTGCTGTCTTACAAAAATCACATTTCTCAAAACTAGCTCTAAATACAAATAAAAAATAAAACTATTTCTTTTATTCTGAGTCACATTCTACATAATGTCTATGTGTTTGATTGTACCAGTCTTACACACTGATAAAAAGAATTACAGAACAGCTGGGCTTTTTGGAGTTATATTTTCTCCAGTGTTGTCACTTACAACAAAGATATCCCAGTGCACGTGGCTTAAGGATATTAAAAAGAAAGAAGATCTCAAACAAACTCTTTCCCACTCTTTCACTGGGCTTTTCCCTATTTGCTGCCCTGTGTTCCACAGGCTATGTGTGCTTTTGCTCAAGAAAGTCAGGAGGTTTTGAAGGTTTGGCTGCTCTTTTCATTTCCCAGCATCCCAGAACCAAAAGCTTTGCATTTGGTTTGATATTTCTTATGTTTACTTTGTTGGTGAACATTTCTCCTTAGGCTGCAGTAAAGCAGTGACTTGGTATCTCCTCCCCTTTGGTACAGACAGACACTATTTTAGTGTTAATCATGACTCATGGATTGCATTATCAGGATATGCTTTGATAACGATCGACTGCAAACATTTCAGTGTCTTAAAATTGGGGTATTTCTTACTCATGCTGTGTCCCTCATTAGGTGGCTATGGGACTTTGCTTCACATGCACTTTCCTCTTCCTTAGAGGTACATATCCATTAGGCACATTTTCTGCCTTCTGAGTTTTCACAGGTAAACATTTTACCACATATTGTATCACTATGTAATAGGTATTGTCATCGTTGTAGCTTCTGATTGTGGTTTCCTTTCTGTCCACTGCCTGACCTCACATTTTATTTTTCTTCTGGTAGAGCAGAATTCCACTTGTTAGTACCAATTTCTGAATCAGTAAGGAATGGCTAGGTTATGGCTAGGTTATACCACAGCAGAAAAGAACTTCAAAATCTCAGTGGCTTAAATGAGCCAGGGTTCTTCCTTCCTTTTTTTTTTTGAGATGGAGTCTTGCTCTGATGCTGTGTCGCACAGGTTGGAGTGCAGTGGCGTGATCTCAGCTCACTGGAACCTCTGCCTCCAGGGTTCAAGTGATTCTCTTGCCTCAATCTCCTGAGTAGCTGGGATTACAGGCACCTACCACCACACCCAGCTAATTATTTTGTATTTTTAGTAGAGATGGGTTTCATGATCCCCCCACCTCAACCTCCCAAAGTGCTGGGATTACAGGCATGAGCCACTGTGCCTGGACGACACAGGATTCTTTCTTACTCTTACTACATGGTCATCATGGACTGAAGGACTCTGGTGTGTGTCATCCTCTCTTGAAAATTCAGGCTGCTGAAGGTCCATAGATGCTTCTACAGTTCCCTGGGCTGATATCTCAGTTACCTGTTGTTATTATGTAACAACTCTAAAACTTAGTGATTTACAAAACAACCATTTATTTGCTTACCATTTTGCAGCTTGGGTTGGTCTTTGCTGGCCAGTTCTGCCATTCTTGCCTGGAGCTCATGCAGCTGGTCAGTTGGTGGATTGGCTGGGGACTGGCTGGTGCTGGCTGGCTTCACTCATGTGTCTGGGCTCAGCTGAGATTGCCAGACCGCTGGGATGGCTGGTTCTCTTAAACCGTCTGGTCTGTAGTCTTCAAGGAGAGTAGCCTGGGCTTGTGTACATGGAGTGTAGTACCAAGAAAGAGTAAGAGGTGAAGTTTTGAGACTTCTTGAGGAAAAAGCAAGTCAGAGTGCCAACTCAGAGGCAAAAGGAGGGGAAACAGGGTCCACTTCTTGACTCTGAAGTGAGAGAGAATTTATAGCCATTTTTAATCCACCAGAGCAGGAAAATGGGCTTGTGGCAAATTGTGTACTTGTTCTTAAAGATTTTGACTGGACATGACAATTGTCATTTCCACTCACACTTTATACACCAGAGCAAGTCACATGGTTATGTCAAACTTCAAAGAGATGGAGAAATGAACTCTCTGTGTGAAGAAGGTAGATAGTGGAAACTACTTGGTATGTGGAAATAATGATGTAAATAATTTTTTCTAATTATTGAGCATAAAAAGGCTTTTATTATTAGGGATTGATGGGTTTCCCAAATTGGTCTCCAATAGTGTGTTGTTCAAGTAGCAGAATTAATCATTCAGTTAGATTCTTCCATTATATTTAGGATGTTTGCCAGACATCAACGGCACTAGTGTGTACTGGCCCAAGCTTTTCCTAATGTTTAATCATTTCGTAGGCCTGCATTGATTAGAATAATCTTTACTATGTCTGTCATCAGTTTTTTTTTTTTTTTCAGTGTAGCATCAACCCATCGGACTGTGAACACTGCTCTTAAAGCATTCTCATAACATTTATCACTTATTGATAAGGTGTGTCATCCATATCTTTTTATTTACTTAGTTCAAGGAAAAAAATCCAATTAATATGTGCATGAAGATGACTAAACAGATATCATACAAATAATTGGAATGTCATGTGTCACAAATTCACATTTAGTATAGTAGCAGTATTTTGATATGAGCTTTGAAGAGAGTAATACGGAATCCCTTTGGAGGTTGTACTGTTTCAGTCAGAGATGGTCTCTGTGTATAAGTCAAAGGCTGGTGAGACATGGAGGTAGGTCAATACAAGTTATATGGTATTCTTAAGCATTTTCTAGATGAGATAAAATAAGCCATGTCAAGAAAATAGTTATATACAACTAGGTATATATAAAACTTGTTTTTTAAATTTCACAAGTACAACTTTAGATAGAGTGAGTTAGCCTTACAATCTGTTGAGAAGTCAGATGGCAGAGCAATGCAGGGAAATCTGAAAGGCTAATGCAGATATGAATAGTGTGGTGGGTACCAGGAAGGGCTTTGGAGCCTGGTGGATCTGGTTCAGGTCCTGGCTCTATTTCCTAGCAGTATAGCTTGGAGACTGCACGTATGAACACCTAGGAGGACTATGATTCCACATCTTCCTTGCAGTTTGGGTCATGTGACTACATTGTGGCTACTAAAATGAGCAAAGGAACAGTGTATGCCACCATCGGGCCTGGGCCAGAAAAATACCTTTGCATATGTAATCCTCACTCAGCTGGCTAAAGGGAGAAGACTGGAGTGAACTTGAAAACGGACCCAGAAGGCAGAAGGAGTCTGGGTCCTTGAATGACTTCAGGTAGCACAGCTCACTCACCCTCCCACCCTTACTGTCCTGCATCAGGCTGGGACAGGAGCAAGAAAGCTTTACTTTGATAAGCCACTGAGATTTGGGGCTTGCTGTTATAGTAGCTGGTGTTACTCTATTACATGCATGAAATTCGTCAAGATAGTGGTCCTTATCAGCTTCACTTTCCTCATCTATAAACTGGGGCAACTAACACCCACCTCATGGGATTTTTCTAAGGATCAAGAGAGAAAGTTCCTAAGTGCTTAACATAATGCCTAGTGTATAGTAATAATAAAGGTTTGGTATCCTTATTACGAAGAACAGGATTACACATTGGAAGGTTAGAATTTTCCTTGTTGAAGGTAGAACAAACTATCTTTAAAAATCATTTGTCCTATTGGACCCTAAAGTTAATTATGGTAAATAGCTTGGAAAGACTGAGGCACAATGAACAGTTTATTATGTCCTTGGTTGTATACCTTAGGCTAAATGAAAAAATAATAAATAGAAGAATGCTCTACTTCATTTATTTCTTTGGAGATGTGGATCAAGTAGAACAGGCCGGATAAGGGATATGAAATGATAAGGTGCTAATTCGCCCTGTGTATTAGTGGACACCAGCCTGTGCCAGGCAAGGCATAGAGCTGTTACTTATCAAGGCCAGTGTATACCAAGCACTGTTTAGGTGCATCTCCTGTGTTAATTCCTTAATCCTCACAGGATTTATAAGAAGTGGGTGCTACTGTTATCTCAGTTTTATAGGTGAGGAGATTGATGGACAGGATTTTTAATTATTCATTTGTCCAAGTCCAAGGCCAACCCAGCTGGCAAATGGCAGAGTCAGGGTTTGAATCAGGCAGCCTGATTCCAGGGTCCACACTTTTGGCCACTGAACCCCACACTCACATATATATGCAGAGTAGGTGCTCCATAAATACTTGTTCAATAAATGAAACATGCCACCTGACATGTTTCCAGAGGCCTATAATCACACACATCGGAATTGGAACCTCCTTGATAGCAATCAGATCCCTAACCCTTTTAAGATATTAAAATACGATGAAAGTGGTAAGGGAGAAGGACCGAAGAGCCATATTGAGGCTTACTGTAAAACTAAAATTAAAATTAACCCAACATTCAAGCCGAGTTCCTCAGATGGCCACAGCCTCTGCTTGTTTGGCAACTGCTTTCTGGCCTATGGCTACTTGGCCTCCACGCATATCACAGGCAAGCCTAACAAGGGGTGAATCGGCAAATATGCATAAATGCCCAACTTCAGCTATTTGAGAAGCTTCTGGCCTAGGCTTCCACAGAGGAGCTGACTGCCATTGCGCCTTCTCTAGCACTGGTCTGTGGTTGTGAGGAAGAGAAATGTCACTGAAATGGAAGCACAATTTATACTTAACATTCCCCAAATCACTCTTCAAAGCTTATCTGCTTTCCCAGCAATTTTGTGATAGATATCATCACTGCTTATGCTGTGTTACGAGCTACCCACAACTGATAATTTTTTTCACAAGGGATCATAAGGTGAGTGACAGTATACCTACCACTAGCTGTCTCCAAAGGTGATCGCACACGAATATCTATATATAGATCTATACGAGGAAAGGATGTAGGCCAAGTTGACCTATGATTCCTTTCTTCCTAAAATTTCCCTGTGTCTGTGTCATAACTGTGATCTTAAATCTTATTTGGCAAGTGACAGAATGTGCTAGTTTATCAAAGACATAAAAAATGGACGTTTTTTGCCTTCTGAATTTCAATGAAAGAAGAGTATTTGTCTTCACTATTGATCTATTCCATTGAGTAGTTCTTGTGATGATTACCCCTTTTCTATATTTATAGAGAATCAGCACTTCATAAATGTCAAAAGCCACTTTGCTTTACATAAGTGTCAGTGTTCTAACATTTCACGAAGTCAGCAATTATCATGAGAACCACATGTGGAAACTGGAAAATAAATAATTACTAAGGGAAGTAATTTTTTTCTTGATAAAATTGGGAAACGAGGAAGAGTTCTTTATCATCCGTCTTATTATTTGAACTGCTTGTCCTTGACCATGGGATATGTGTCACATGCCACTGTGGTATGTAAACTTTCTGATCTCATTTTTCCACTTGGTTCTCTGTATCAAACATCCTCTCTCATGGGGCTTGAATATCAAGTGGGTTATAAAAGTCTCTTGCAATGTGGGACACTTGCACTGGGACAAAGAAAAATTACATTTTGATCATAGGAATCAGAAAGGGCAACCTTTCGGGGCTCTATGTAATTATCATATTAAGGTTTATAAAGAAACTTTTATATACTTTCATGACAATGTAAGTGAAGATTTCAGACAAATTTTTAAACTGGGGGTGGAGGGTTTCTAAATAATGTTTAAGAGCTGTCTTGACCATTTACCCTCCACTGCATTGACCATCTCTTTCATGTCCTGTAGACATAATCTGTGCCTGGAGGGTTTTTTACTCTGGTCCCCAATAAGGCTACTTTGAAAAGTTGTCATAGCAACACCAACGGCAGATAATATAACAGGGTGAGGAGGTGGCCTCCACTGGACTCCAGGCTTTGTTAGTTCATGCTGTTGTGTGCTGGAATGGCTTGTTCCAAGATAACATTTCATTGCAGCAAAAATATTCTGTGTTGGAGGCTCCTAAGAAAGCCATATCTTGTTCTCAAAATGGACTGGCCACATAAACCTCTCCCAGTGCCTTCTGTACCCCACTGCCTCGACTATTTAGTGGAGCCTATGTTCAATCTCTTGGCACATAGATTGTCATTCTCCACTGAATCATTCCTGATCTTGTGGTTATTGAATGATGCTAAGTTGGGGCTTATAGTCTCTTCTGAATAGCTTTAGATGGAAAGGCAGATTTTCACAGTGTGTGGGAGCCTTGTACAGTTTTCTTTGTTGAGTCTGCTGGCAAAGTTTGAGATGTCCTGAGTATTTTTCAGCAGACTGCTGTCACCTTCACATGGTTATTATACTTGTCGTGGCTCTCACATTTAATGACTGTGTTAAATGATGTTACTCCCATAGTTCAGAGGGATAATTTGTAAAGCCCTGTATTTCAGGATATTGCAATGGAATGATGAATTCCATCTGTCTTCCTGGCGTAGGTTTTTGCTTCAAGTTTTTTGTGTTAAGGGTCCCAGGGTGTCACATTTTGTTGATTGAGTTGTCATCTTTCTCAATGGATGAAAAAATTCTGCTTTCATTTTTTGTACCTGTTTGATTTCCGTGGTTTGATTTCTGGTATTTTAAAAAATACCAGGTTTTCAAGATTTCTTTCAGAGTTGCATTTTCTCTAGTCTATCTGCCCTTCTCACTTACCTCTGTCTCTTTCATACTTTTTCTGGAGCATGATGGGCATCCAATAAATTTTGATTGTGTTGACTTTTAGGAGGGACAGAGAGAAAGCATGATTTAAATCAATGCTATTTTAGTAGACTGTCTTAATACTGAAGTCTTTCAAAGGGTTATGGCCTATGTCAGGAAGTGGAATAGAGCCGAACTTCTCCTGCTGATAACAGACCCTTCCCTGTTTGAAATAAAGAGCAGATTTGTTGGCTGAAGGCAGAGTATGTGGACTGACACAATTTTACAAGCCAATCTGATAATTGAGAATATTCATACATTGGAAAGATGTCTGTAACTGTCATGGGAAGCTAACAAAAGAAGAAAGTAATCCCTGCTTCAGAATAAGCCACTTCTATGTTTGGGTATTTCCATCAGATTTATTGCCATGATTATTTTAAATACTCTTACGTAGAGTGAACAAAGAATATATTTTGCCTTTCATCCCAATAACTCTGGTGATATGCGATCCCTGATTTTGATCAGCTGAGGTAGTGCCATGTGAGGAAGCAATGTGATAATAAATGAGAAGGCAGCAAAGATAAAGTGCCCTGTCCTGCCCACTCACCTCCATCCCTTAAACACAGATTGACTCCAGGACATGAACGGACTGCCAAGTAGTTAACCTGCACAACAGCAGTAGAGCTGCAGCGGATAAACTGTCCTTTGATGAAAGCATCCCAGTGCCTCCTTAATTACATCCCTGAGGATTCACATATCTTAACAACCAGAATGCCACATTGTTGTGGCCACATGGAAAAGGAGTTAGAAGAATCAGACATGAGCAGATTAAGTCACTCAGGGAATGTGGTTCTCAGAACTCTAACACAAGTTGCAGAGGAAGTCTGATCATGACAGGGAGTAAATCACAGAGCATCTTGATATTGTTTCAGATTCCCCACTCTTCCTCCAAACCTGCAAAGCCCCACATAACTGAAGAATTAAATTTTCATGATTGAAAAGATTCTAGGATAAAATGTTCATATTTCCACTTTCCCAATGGGGGAAAAAGTAATACAGAGGTAGACTTGTCTACAATACTGACTTGTAGCTCTAAATAGCAAAGTTAAAAAAATATTAAATACCATTCTATCTCATGTTATGGGGGTCCATAGTAAAATAACAAACAGAATTCTTGTTTTCTATTTTAAAAATGTCAGAGGAAAACTAAATAGTATGGATTGTACTGGGATATACAGCATCACCTGGCACACAGTTAGTGTTCAATAGTTATTTGAATAAAAAATAGTGCTACCTGGTCTCATAATTCAAGTTAATTCAATTCAGTTCAATATATTTCAGTTTGATTCAGCAATCATATACTACCCATTATATGCAAGGCACTGTGTTAGTGGCTGCAGAGAATAACAAGACACAATCTGTTGTTGTTGTTGGTGGTGGTGGTGGTAGAGATAATTGCCAACATCAGACCAGCCAAGAAATGTAGAATCTACAAAACAGGCACTGTTAGCTTCACAGGAGAGCTATCTAAAAAGTACTCACAAAGGTCATGACAGATGTATGAATATTACTTTCAGAGTACAGATTACAGAAGCAACCAAGCTGTAGTCACTGGCAGCATTTATTCACTTAGGTATAACAAGTCACCTCAAAGTGAGTGCATATTTGTAGCCCAGAATGAATGCATGGTGGTTTTATTGAACCTTTCTCTTATAAAGAATGTTGCACGGTCTAGTTGGGGGCGTGAACACAGCAATTTGTAGGTCAATGGACCTGTGTTCAGATCCTACTTGTACACACTGTTAGCTTTGTGAAAACTGGTAAATCTCTCTGATTCTCAATTCTTTTCTCTCTCAAATAGAAATAATATTTCTATTAATACTAATTTCCAAGTTGTTGTAGGATTCAAAGAGGATTCATTATGTTTTATTGTTTCTCCCTCTTACCCAGCTTCTCTTTCTTTCTGGAAGGTTTTCTTGAAACACAGATTCCTCTTTATTTCCATATTTTTCCTTTTTTCCTCCTACGATTGTTATTGAAGATACCAAATTGTAAGTCCCCTGGAGTCTTTATGTCTTAAATCTCTTTGCTCAATAAATATTTACTCATATGCCAAAAACAGCCCAGAAAACTCTCTATTCAATAAAATTCCCCATTTGTAGCAGTCAAAGCTTTATTTTAGTGACTAAAGCATTACTCAGCATGGAACATTGTTTCTAATTTTCCTGATGAGTCAGAAAGACACAAAACAATACATATGGAAAAGTCATAGCAAATGGATATTTTAATTTATTTCATACAGGATATATTAATTTGTAGAAAATCTTAAAAATCTGATAGTTTACTCAAATGATAATACTTAGGTATAATATTTTCTTATGTTAAGTATAAAATTTTTCTTCTTTTTCTTTTTCCCTCGCACACTTTCTCCCTTTCTTCTGTTCCTTATTTTTTCTCACCTAGATCATTTCATAAGAGGGGGCAATATACTGTCGCGGTGGGTGATTTTCCAAGGCTTACTGCATTGCTTGCTCCAAACATTGTCCCTCCAAATCATTCACTTCTTTAGCTATATCTCATATTTAAGTGGAATCACAAACAAGTAGAAAATATATGGCAATCTGCCTTATTTTTAAACCATCCTCTCTTCTTAGAGATACGTTCTTAGTGGATATACTTCACTTCATTATATAACACATATTTTTCCCAGACACTATACTGGTTGCTAGAAACACAGTGGTGAATAAGAGAGACCTATGCATGAAAGTCAGTAGCTATAAAGCCCAGGTTTCCTATGTCCAGTGCAGTTCACATCCAGTCAGGGTGTTTGATAAAGTACTTCCAGCTTCTCAGAAGAGTAGGGGTTATGAGTTATGCTGGTTAAATAAATCCCAGGCACAGAGAAGACCTTCAATAAGAATTCAATATCAATCAATAAAATATCAATATCAAGAAGAAAATATCAGTACTGAAGAGAAAACCTTGTTTCTTGAAGTTCCAGCCTGAACTAGAGACATCATTTTACTCATTTAAGCTTAAAATGTTTTTAAGCATTTCAACTCCTCTCATTCAGACAAGCTTTCCTCATTTGTTAGAAAAACTGACCACACTGACTGACAGTTACTCAATACAACCTGGAGAGGTACATTAAGAACTATACTACACTCTGCAGAGGCTGGGAAGGTGGTGGCAATACTTCTCTAACAGCCATTTTTAATAGATGATAAAAATAACCTTTTTGATACGTAAATCATTTTGCTTCCAAGGGCATTTAATCAGGCCCTTTGCCAAATGCTAATTAATGATACAAGCAGAGAATTTTATTTAAATTTGTTATACTAATATGTTGAAATATAAATAGAAACTGCCAATTGAGAGGAACTTGTCAAAGGGTGGAATGTGTGAGGTGAAGGAATAAACACCAAACTTTAAAACAATAGAACTGCTGTTTTACAGAAGGTAATTGAAATAGAAACCTTGTAAAGCAGATAAGTTATTTGTAAAAATCTTTTCATGAGATTTAAAAACACTCAAACTACTGAAAACTATATACAATCATGAGAATTATTTTAGGCTAACACTTATCAAATGGGATGAATTTAACTCAGGTGTGAGAGAAATGATCACGAGATGCGTGGTATAAAGTATCTCTCTTTTTTGGAGCATATTTGCTTATTCCAAAGTTTATGTCTTCTCTTGGTGTTAGTCCTGAGTTTATTTCCCAACTCCAGATGCTGGTGATGTCATACTTTAGGTTTTGATTTGCAAAGGAAGTTTGTTGCAGGGATATGATACCACCTATGGCTAATGGCTAACAAGATTAATAACAAGCTCAGTGGAGCAATGATATACTGTTAAATCCAGATATGTCTGGGGTATTATGAAGCATGTTTTCCACTGGGAAGTCCAATGATTTGGCTCTTTGCCATTCATGTTTCTGACTGTCCCAGTGGCTTTACTGTGGATTAAAACTACTGGGTTAGCTAAAGGCATAAGACATACTGAAAGCTAAGAGAGGAGTGGGAGGCCCACACTCTTCCATTCTCACTAGATGGAAGCAAAAATGGGAAGGCCTATTTTGTTTTTGCATGTTAGTAAAAAGACTGGATCTATAGATCTCTAAACTGTGGTCCAGCAGCTCACCACTGAATTTAATGAACTGAGTAATTCTGGTTAAAGAAACAAGCACTTTGGGTCAAGGAGCTGTCTATAAGGATAGGTTTGATGGGATCCGCTTCATAAGGTGTAGAACGACTGTGTAGGGACCTACAGGTTATTGACACATTAAGCAACAGTGTAAGATATTATCTGCTCTATTCTGATTGCTCTGAGATTTCTCAACTTAGTGCCTTTGTTTGCGCTAATTTTCCTCCCTAGAGTAAAGCCCCTCCAGTTCATTCCTTCCTATATATTCATCCATTATATGCCAATCAAATTCCACTTTCACTGGAAAAACCTTGGAGAACCCCATCTAGAATTAGTATCTTACCCTGCTGAAAAAAGACCTTGAATAAATTTAAAATCCACAGGATTAATGGCACGCAGTGCCTCAAGTTATGTGACACTTGTCATATAATATCTGTTTTGTAATTGCTTGGATACTTATCTTTTCAAATTAGATTTCACATTCAGAGAAGGCGGGGGTGACACCTTGGAATTTCCTAAATCTTTACGCAGTCTCTGGCTTAGGAAAGTTGCACAGTAAATATTTGTTGATGAACAAATAAATGAACACAGTGGGCTGAACTCAAATGATCAATGTCATCAACAAGCTGGTGACAACAGTGTGGTGTTCACTCTGTCAAGACAAGCTGTCCTGTTTCTCTACTCTTCACTGTGGCTCTAATGCCTGAAAGGGACCTCGCTGCATTTCTTTAAGTGAAACATTAAACATGGTATAAACATCTGGGTATGCTCAAGATAGACACATTCAAATCTGTATTACCAAATGACTACAAAATGCCTGACAAGGCTTTTCAGTGTTTCTTTTTGCTTACAGAAGATCTCAGTCAACATTTGGATTTTGTAAGTACTGGGTGATGTAACTCCCTTGGCATCACAAGGGGATCATATTTTTAGTTGCTCTTCTCAAGACCTGACATCTTCTACCTGAAACCTTAGGGATGGAATAGACTTTACACAGTTCTTCCCTTTACAGAGGAAGAAGGAGAGAGACCTGTAGAGTTTAAAGGACTTACTCAAGGTCATTCAGCTTGTTATTGACAGAGCAACCCAGGTTTCTGTACTCTTACTACCATTCATCTGAATACAATATCATTCACAGATGGTTGCACTATTTGACCATAAGATATAGACCAAACCCTTAATTTCTTGACTCTTTTGTAACATCTGTCTATATCATCTTGAGCTATTTTGATCTTCATGTATCAAGCCTTGAAAGCCTCTGTCAACTAGGCTATTTCACAGATGAGGAGACTGTATCATATATGAGTTAAAATAGTTCACTTGAGGTCAGCGACAACTAAGCCCATGTAGAAATGATAGTTACCACCATTTGAGCTTTTATTGTGAGATGCCATTCTGGCAAAGAAAAAGCATTTATTTTGCTTTGTTCTTGCTTGGTTGGTTTTGCCTGGAACCAATAACAGGCATTTATAATGAAAATCGTTACTGTGAATACTCCCCCATTGGTGGATGCCAAGCAAGGCATGGTGAAATCAAGAACCAAGACCCTGTCCCTGTTCCTGATCTGCTCCTGCAGGGTATTGAGCTTTCCTGCAAAGACCTCTGCAGGTGTGAGGATTCCCAGTGATGCCTGGCATGTGCTGACAACTCAATTCTCAGCTTTAAAAATTAAGTAGCATTAGACTATGTTTCTTCCTTTCTGTGGTGACCTCCTTTTCCCCCAGCCCCCAATGCGACTTGAGTGTCTTTCCATTGCCATTTCTAATGGTGGTAGTGTGAGGCCACTGGTATTTATTTGAAATTCCATCTTTTGATTCTTCCAGTGATGCCCATCTTTAGCTTTCTCATTGGCAATGGGTTCCACACAGAAACAGAGAGTGGCTCACTCCCCATTTCTTTGCCTCACTTTCCTACTTGGGCCCTAAAACCACTACTTGGGTATACAGTCTCAAACAGTCTCTTTAGAAAACATATCCTGCAGACTCTGGCCCTAATTCCTCCCTGTTTTGGGGATACAATATGAATTCAAGTGGCAGGGAAGAGATGGGTCCCATTATAACCTCTTGTCTTAGTCATCTGGGGCTTGATATGCTTTGGGTATATCGCCACCCAAAATCTCATCTTGAATTGTAATCTTCATAATCCCCACATGTCAAGGGAAAGACCAGGTGGAGGTAATTGAATCATGGGGTCAGTTTTCCCCATGCTGTTCTCATGATAGGGTGTGACTTCTCATGAGATCTGATGGTTTTCTAAGTGTTTGGCAGCTCCTCCTGTGTTCATTCTCCTTCCTGCTGCCTTGTGAAGAAGGTACCTTGCTTCCCCTTCACCTTCTGCCATGATTGTAAGTTTCCTGAGGCCTCCCCAGCCATGCAGAACTGTGAGTTGATTAAGCCTCTTTCCTTTATAAATTACCCAGTCTCAGGCAGTTCTTTATAGCAGTGTGAAAATGGACTAACATAGGACTGCTATGACAAATTATCGCAGTCTGGGTAGCTTAAACAACAAACATCTATCTCTCACAGTTCTGAAGGCTGGAAGTCCAAGATTGGTGTGGCAGCATGGCAGGGTTCTGATGAGGGCCCTCTTCCAGGTTGCAGACAGCCAACTTATCAGATGCTCACATGGCAGAAAGGGTGTGCGTTCTTCTCTGGGTTCTTCTTATAAGGGCACACGTCCCATTTGTGAGGGCTCCTCTTATGACTTAATTACTTCCCAGTCCCCACCTCCAAAAACCATTACTGAGGGTTAGGATTTCAACATAGGAGTTTTGGGAGGACACAAACATTCAGTCCATAACACCTACTTTCTTCAGTTTTCCCTCCTCTTTCCCAAACCTCTCGTGTACTTTTCTAAAGCAAAAACATGAATATTCTTTATTCTCCTTCTGCAAAAATCCAAAATATCTTGCATATCAACTGATGTAAAGAGTTGGTGGAAGAGGTCACAGGCTCTGCTCCTTGGACAGTGGGCAAAACACAAGCAGGAAGCCCCTCACTCCTGTTGTTTTCACATCCCCACTCCAAGTAACATATTTTGACATATATTATCATATTTGAGTCTCACAACTTTTTTATGTTAAGCGTTCTTTTTAATTTTATTTTTTAAGTTGGCAAATAATAATTGTACATATTCATGGGATACATAATGATGTTTCAATACATACAATATATATATCGTGATAGGATGACTAGCATACCCATCATCTCAAACATTTATCATTTCTTTATGTTGGGAATATTTAATATCCTCCTTTGAGCTATTTGAAACTATATATTTTTGTTAACTCAAGTCAGTGCTCAGTGATGTAGAACACTGAAAATTATTCCTCCCATCCAGCTGTCATTTTGTATCCTTTAACAAATCTCTCCCTGTGGCCTTCTCCCTTTTACTTTCCCCAGGTTTTAGCATCCTCTCTTCTACTTTTTACTTCCTTGAAATCAACTTTTCGAAGGTTCAACATGAGTGAGAACATGTGGTGTCTAACTTTCTGTGCCTGACTTATTTCACTTAATGTGATGTCCTCTAGTTCCATCCACGTTGTCACAAATGACAGGATTATGTTTCTTTCATGGCTAAATAGTATTCCATGGTGAATGTGTACCACATTTTTTAATCTATTCATCTGTTGTAGGACACTATAGCTTGACTATTGTAAATAATGCTGAAATAAAATGGAGGGTACAGATATCTCTCTGAAAATACTTATTTTCTTTCCTTTAGATAAATGCCCAGTAGTAAGATTGCTGGATCATATGGTAGTTCTATTTGTAGTTTTTTGAGAGACCCCCATACTGTTTCCCATAGTGGCTGTACTAGTTTGCATTTCTATCAACAGTGTATAAGGGTTTCCATTTCTCCATATCCTTATCTGTATTTATTATTTTTCATTTTGATAATAGTCATCCTGATTAGAGTGAAATGACACCTTATTGTGGTTTTGATTTGAAGTTCTCTGATGATTAGTGATGTTGAACTTTTTTTTCATATATTTGTTGGCCATTTGTATATCTGCCTTTTAAAAATTTCCATTCAGATCCTTTTCCCATTTTTAAATCAGATTTTTAAACTTTTTGCTGTTGAGATGTTTCAGTTTCTTGTATGTTCTAGATATTAATTCCTTGTTGAAGAGTAGTTTGCAAATATTATCTTCCATTCTGTAGGTTGTCTTTTCATCATGTTGTTTCCTTTGCTGTGCAGAAGGTTTTTAGTTTGAATATAATACCATTTGTTTATTTTTGCTTTTGTTTACTATGCTTTTGTGATCTTAGTCATACAATCTTTTCTCAGATCAATGTTCTGAAGCATTTCCCGTTTTTCTTCTTCTGGTGCTTTAATCATTCAGGCCTTACATTTAGGTCTTTGATCCATTTTGAGTTGATTTTTGTACAGGGTGAGAGATAGGGGTCTATTTTCAGTCATCTGCATATGGAGTTTTCTCAGCATCATTTATTGAAGAGAGATGGTTCTTTCCCAAATGAATATTCTTGGCACCTTTGTCAAAAATCAATTGGCTATAGATATTTGGATTAATTTCCGGGTTCCCTAGTGTATTCCATGGGTTTATATGTCTGTTTTTATGCCAGGAAGGTGCTGTTTTGGTTGCTACAGCTTTGTTACACATTTTGAGGTCTGGTGGTATGATACGTCCAGCTCTGTTCTTTTTTCTCAGAATTGCTTTGGCTATCTGAGGCCTTTCATGGTTCCATACAATTTTTAGAATTTTAAAAAATATTTCTGTGAAGAATGTCATTGGTATTTTGATAGGGGTTGCAATGAATCTGTAGATTGCTTTCGGTAGTATTATTATTTTAGCAATGTTATTTTTTCCAACCAATAATCATGGGATTTTTTTTTGTTTGTTTGTTTGTAACCTTTTTAATTTCTTCTATCAGTGTTTTATAATTTTGCTTGTAGAGGTCTTTCACCTCTTTGGTTAAATTTATTCAGTGACAACTTCTTTCTGTATCTATTGTAAACATAATTGCCTTCTTGATTTCTTTTTGGCTATTTTATAGCAGTGTGTACAAATGTTACTGTTTTTTGTATATTAATTTCGTATCCTGCAACTTTACGAAATTCATTGATCAGCTCTAAGCACTTTTTTGTACCGTTTTTCTATGTATACCATTATGTCATCTGTAAACAGAGATAATTTGATTTCCTTCTTTCCAGTTTGATGCTCTTTATTTCTTCCTTTTTCTAATTGCTCTGGCTAGGACTTCCGGTATTATGTTGAATAAGAAAGTCACGTGAAAGTGGAAATCCTTGCCTTGTTCCAGTTCTTAGAGGAAAAGTTGTCAGCCTCTCCCCATTCAGTAAGATGTTAGTTGTGGACATTTCACAATATTTTGAAGGGTAATACTATTTTTCCAAATTTAAAGATGAGGGAAATAAAGCTCAGGGAGATTAAGAGACTTCGTGTCCTTTGTAGGGACATGGATGAACTTGGAAACCATCATTCTTAGCAAACTGGTGCAAGAACAGAAAATCAAACACCGTATGTTCTCACACATAGGTGGGTGTTGAACAATGAGAACACGTGGACTCAGGGAGAGGAGCATCACACACTGGGGACAGTTGGTGGGGGGTAGGGGAGAGACAGCGGGGGTGTGGGGAGGGAAGGGAGGGTGGGGAGGGATAACATGGGGAGAAATGCCAGCTGTAATATGCACATAAAGTAAAATAAATTAATTAATTAATTAAAAAAAAAAGAGACTTCCTTAAGGTTAAGAAACTTAGTCAAATCAGACAATTATAGGTGAAAAAATTTGGATTCCAGCCCAGGTCTGGCTGACTCTCCAGCTGATGTTCTTTCACTGGGTATACCTGCTTTGGTGGTACCTAACAGCTCATCAAACTGCTATTTCAATTACATAAATTATATTTGTTAGCTGGGCTGTGCCTACCTGTTCAAACAATGCTACAGGTAGGGAAGCAATATAATATGAGAAATATACAAAGTCAGCACATATTAAATTATTTCTTCCCCCCTAGGTAAAGGCATAAGAGTCACCTAGGGTTCTTGTTAAACAAGCAAATCCCTGGGCCCTGTCCCAGTGATTGTCATCACCCCAGGCGATTTAAACTTCAGGTGACTATGGAAACTCTGGTGTGAAGGATATCTGTCTGGCTGGGGAGCACAGCAGTGTTTATTAATGTAAATGAAATGAGGTCTTTACACCATACTTGACCTACAGGACCATTTCTGCTCTAGCTATCTCATCTTGGGCAAAGGTTATTCAGATTGTTAACATCTGTGCTAAAGAGCATGCATGCATTTCCTGAGGTCCTTGGACTATCTGCTTAAGAATAAAGTGTTTATTAAAAAACTGAAGATACACCAAAACCTTCACAGATCTACTAATCTGTAGGCTTTGAGCCCAGAAACCTGCATTTTTAACACGCTCCTGAGTATTATGCACAATCAACACTAGATCCAAACACAAACACACAAACCAAAACAGGAATGAATTCAGAAATAGCTGTTTCCATCCTGTGTCCAAAATTAGTCTGTGTTGGAATGGTAAATAAATGAAAAAATATGACCAAAAGGCATCTCTAAGCATTGTTTCAATTATATTTGTCAGCTGGACTGTGCCTACCTGTTCAAATCAATACAATAAAGAGGACAGCAATGATAATGATAAAATAAATATACAAAATTAGAGCATATTAGAGTAATTCTTTTCTCCCCCTAGGTTAGTGAAGTATATACTTCCTAGTTGCTTTTCCCCATAGACTTTGAAAGGAGATAGTGGGGACTGAGGTCCTATGAGATTGCAAGTGATTGAAACCAGAAGAACATTGGAGCATAAGGGCTAGAATTAATTAGCATCCTTAAAACAGCAGCACTAGGCCCTTGAATTTCTGGAACATATGAATGGTAACTGTTGATTTCTCAACCCAAAGCAGAACATCTGTTCTTTTGCAGAGAGTTAGCAAAGATTGAAATGCAGAGTCAGGTGGGGGTAGAGTTGTAAGGAAATGCAGTTTGTATCATAGCTGTCCATTTGGTTTATTATTAGATAGCACTCAGTGTAATTGCTTTCTCAAGAATTTTTAGATGTCTGACACATACACTATACATCGTGTGGGATTTTATTGGACCTTAATCCTCTGTAAAGTTATTCCAATCAGAAGTGCATATAAGAAGTATCTATAAAATGTAAACAATCTGTATTCAGAATCAATTTTGAATTAAACACAATTCATTAATTCCCATTAAATCATAGTCTTTGTCATCTTGTCTGCCTGAATCTTTGGGAGATATACATCTGATAGTGAAGGAAGGAAAGGATGAAGATGAAGCAAGGGGAAGGACTGAATATGGGTTGAGTTGTTCCTTAAGAAGTAAATGACTATATCTTAGATAACCATAAGATAATGGCAAAGAGAAGTTGAAACAAAAATAAACAGAATTATTAAAACTAGCAAGGATAGAACCTCATATAATCTATAATTATCATAAAGTATCATAATTTTGATCATTTATTCATTTTCACTTTAACTTAAGGAGTCATAGAGACATTGGATTCCATCCCAGCATTGCTACATGCTTGTTCTGTGATCTTTGGGAAGTCATTTAAATTTTTTATGTAAAGAGAGTTTATGTAAAATAGAGATAATAATTCCATCCTTGGGAGGGTCTTGTAAGGATGAAAGTAAAAGACTGCGTGCCTAGCAAAATGCCTGCCATAGAAGGTATTTAGAAATGCTAGTTACTTCTCTTCTTCCTCCTCTGATTTCTACTAAGTGCTATGCAGCTGACATTTTCATGTTCTGACTTGATAGAATTGGATTATTCAGTTGCTGCTTCACTAAATTAATTGGAAAGTGAATGGCTGACTACATTAATTTTCTGTCTGTTGCTCTACAAACAAATATGGTTGCTTGTTACAAGTGCAAGTGGGTGGAGAGTGGTTCAGTTGGGAGTGAAGAGGTAGGCGATGTTTGAAAAGCAGATTCGTTTTTATTTCTACAGAATTGGTTAGTTATGTCTATTCTTCCACTGGGATAGAAACAAATCAAAATATTGTGGCACTCACTTTTGTTTCATTTTCCGCCATACTTCTGGACATCTGAAGCATCCTTGAAAGCCCGCTGCATGAGGAGAGGGTTTGGGAATGGAAGGTCACCTGGGGGAGCAGGCACTGAGGCAGATGGAGCCTTCTGCTCCCTTTTTCTTGGGAATGACTCAGGTTTTCCTTCAAGGGCTGATATTTTGGTAGGCTTTAAAAATATTAAAAATGCTGCTCCATTAGCATTTTCTAGTATAGAGTTTATTATAAGGTACAAAGGGGCTTATTGAGTGGGAAATGAAAGCAGTGAGATCAACAACCAGATTTAGATCATTAGCGTCATTAGGAACTTGGCTCTTTCCAATTTATACTTTAATGCTTTGATTTCTAGAGTTACATTTAGTTGGCTTGATGGTGAGTGATTAACTCTGTGTGGGTATAGCTAGCATCTCTGACTTCTCTAATGAGCTTCCAAATTATGCCTTTTATTAATTAAATTAATTCAGCCAGATGATTTGATTTCTATAGCCTCCTTAGTGGTGAGTAGCATCCCTGTGGTAAGGAAAGCTCATAAGAGTTCAGCTTTTACCTGGCAATTGTTAGCTGTATTGCCCTTCACTATTTTGCCCTTATGGCTAGGGATCAGAATTCCTATGTCAGGAAGAGAGAAGCTGAAATCTAAAAGTAAAAGATTACATTTTGTGTTTTCAGCTTTCACAGAAGATTCTCAAAACAGTTTTCAAGCATTCCTCATGCCTTATTTAATCTAAGTAAAAGTAATCTAGGTAAAAGAGGGCAATCTTTTTTATAAGACAAACAATAAGCTGTAGACTTTTAACCGTCACTTTTGGCCTTATTTCCCATCTATAAGGGTAAAATGTCCTTCTATAAGGACACTGTAAGCAATGGCACTTTGGGACTAACAAATAGAAATGAAATTGACACTAGGATTAGGAACTGACACACTTGTTTCTTACTGAAAATAGACTAAGTTTACTTCCATAAGGAAATGGAAATGATCAAATCTGGGGTTTCCTATAGCGGTTCTTATTTAGTAATTTTTCAGAAATCCAAGATTTTGGTTAAGCCTATGATGATTGTTAGTGAAGTTGTAATAAATATAGCACTAATATTGGACTTAGAAGAAAAAGAACAATAACCTACATTTAAAAAGGAAGCATGTAATAAATCCACTGGCCCACATGACCTAGCAATAAAAACAAATTCATTCATTCTCTTGGTTCCTTTTCTTTTGCACCTTGCATGAGGTATATCATCCTTTTTTCGATTTCTTTCTTTTTTCTTTCTTTTTTTTTTTTGAGTCAGTGCCAGAAGGAAGACACACAGGTGTCACAAATGTATTTTTTTCTGGAGTCTTAAAAGGAAATTTCAGGCAGATTTCGTTAGGAAATAGTATTCATTGCTGAACTGCAAATTAGATTGCAAGTGCTTTGGGCATTCTTAGTAAATTATATAGCTAAAACCTGAAGCTATACTAAACCCTTTGAATTTAATTTGACTGCTGGCAACCATCAATGGTTAAAAGATTTTAGAAATCCTGAACGCTAATGCTTGAATGTGCTGGTAGGGGATGTTGTAGAAAAGACAGGTGGCTCAGAGAGCCAAATAAAACACTGGGCTTTTACAGACTATTCAAAAACTAATACAATAAAAATGAATATACTGTTTAATATCCCAAGTAGTGCTAATGTAATCAAGGCACACACAGCCTTACGAGGTGCAAGTTCATTTTCTACCTTCTGAGTTATTACTAGTACAATTTACCTCTCTACTCTGCAGTCTTCATTCTGGGAAGACTTGTCTTTCCCTGTATTGCTGGCCTGTGTCCTTTTGCATGCTAATGCAATATTCTGTTCTAACCTGATGGTAACAGATCAGCAAGTATCTCTGGCTCCCTTTCTCACCTAATGCAATTCCGGTTGAGCGGGAACACAACGTTTGTCTTAAACAGTCCTAAGGTATTTCATATGAAATTCAATTAAACTATTTCCTAGTCTAAGTATCAATTCAGTTTCTTACCTTTCAGCAGGAATGGAGTTTTTCTTCCTGTGAAAAATCAGAACTTAAAAGCAAGCAATTGAAAAAATAGGGATGAGAGGGAGAGGTGTGGGCCGGAGGAGGCGAACCATGCTGTTTGGCACAGTCAGCTAACTGTTTCAGCCTTTGTTTTGCTGTTCCCTCTGAAGATGAGCTGTATTTTAATTACCACATGAAAGATTTGTCTTGATTAGATGGCTAGGAGGAGGTGTCGGTGCTTCTGAAAGAGAAGAAAAGGCACAGAGAAGGGGAGAGAGGCAGGAAACATGGATTTATTTCAGAAATTTTTAAGGTTTCTGCCACCCTCCATCTCCCCTTGCCACCACATACCCTACTTCTGCTCAGACTCCATTTCAGGTACAAAAGAAGCGTTGGGATGTTTGATGACAAATGACACAGTGTTTTGAAATAGAATCCTTTTTGCTTGGGATGAGGAATGCATGGAGGAAAACTTTGCTGAAGTGTGCCTCGAAAGAAATTAGGCAAAACCTCTCCGTCTTAATGCCATGAAGAATAACTACTATGCGGTGCTGCCAGGGTTTTCTGCTTTACTTTTTGAAATGGAAAAAATGGCATCATTTGCCAGCCAAGTCTAGATACTGGGTAGGCAATGTGGGTAGAAAGATAAATAAGGTTAAAATTCTCTGCACTTGCATTGCTTACAGTCAGGGAGGGAGACAAACAAATGGGTACCTTGCTGCATAGTAAGTGCTCTCATAGAACATGTAAAGGTGCTCCTGGAGAATGGAGGATGAGATGCCTAAGGTCACCCACCAGCTGGGATGTGGGTTGGTAAGGCTTCATGGGAGAGGTCATCCTTGTGTATCTTGAGGAATGAGTGATAGGTAAAAAGGTCTGCATATGGAAGTAGGATGAGGACTGAAAGGTCTTCACAAGGTTTAGCAATTAGGTGGCCCCTGATAATATTAATGAGGGCAGTTGAAGAGAGTGGTAGGGGTGGAAGCCAGGTTGTCAAGAACTTAAGATTGAAAGGGCAGCAGAGAAAATTCTTTGGATTTTTCTTTTGAGAAGATTACTTGTGGAGGAAAGAAGAAAGATAAATTCTTAAGGTGTTTCAGTCAAGGCTTGCATGTAAAGCAAAGCAAAATGTTGTTATCTAGATATCTCAGGCCTCAAAGTTTGGCTATTAAACCCAGATTCTACTTGGTTTGCATTTTTCAAATGGTGAACACAAACGAAGTTAGAAGACCATTTCTCTGCTTCTATAACACAGACTTTAAAGGAAAATATTTCTTATAGTCTGTGAAATTATCTTCTCTTTACTCTGGACATTTTTTGAATTTTTAAAAATAGCAGATAAAGAACCTAGTTTAGTTTAATACTTTGGTTTAAAATAAGTCCATGCAATATAAATGAGTTTAGCTTTATATAACAGCTAGAGAAGCAGTAGATGTTTAACCTAAGGTAACATTTAGTTGCATAAATAGGCTTTTTAGAAAAACTCACAAAACACATTTGATTCATTCATTCTTTAAAATGATAATTCTCAACTTCTTTATAAAAATCAGTATGAGATGCACAAATATCAGATTTTCAGTTTGTTTTCTTTTTGTTTTTAAACTGCATAACATTGCAGTACCCTCATTGTTAATGACTTCACAAATGTTGGTTAGACAAATAAACATAGTTCTCCATCCTGGCCCCTCTTTCACATGATTGAGAAAAAGCAATTGGAAGTTAATTTTTGGAACAAGGTAAAGAAGGAATGTATGTGTGTGAGACAGAGAATCAATCAATCCTTAGCTTAACACTAAGGTCAGGTTGATTCTGGCATAGGTATATGTGTTCCCTTTAAAGTTAAACCTTTCACTGTCCAAGACTACTGGCAACAAGTTGAAATGAAGTAAAAGAGTAAGGAAAGTGTTAAAAAATAAAAGTAAAAAAAGAACATTGCCAATTCTGGAAAAATTTGCGTCATAAAAGTGGCATCATATTTTTATCATAGAAGGCATAATTTTCCCTATCATTACCACTAGAATTTGTTTTACTTAAAGTAAGTGATTATTGAATGCCTGATGAATATGTGGTCTATATATAGCACCTTCGTTCATATTTAGGTGGATGGTATTTTTTTTTTCAATCCTACTTCTTGAAATTTTTATTTTTGAAAAATAACAGGAACATTTTGAGGTCTTGAAAGATCAAGAAATGTTGAAACTGAATTTATGGTATGTGGCAATAAGTCTAATTGGATTGTTTCTAGGTAGGAATTCAACATTTTTTATAAATGTAATAAAATTTGGGGAAAAATTACCTTCAGATCTAGAAGTCAATGTTAGAAATCTTATGCAATGTTTTAGTGTGTGGGTTCTCCTATCTTGTGCCTTCTAAGGGAAGACCCTGAAGATGTGAATATGAGGTTGAATTTGAAACAATCATATACACAGAAGAAAGCCACTATCTCTCCAGACTCTGGGGAAAACACCCAATTATTTAAAGCAAAAAAAACCCTTGTCAGAGAGCAAATATATAGGCCAAAAAAGATTTATTTTGGTAAATCTTGGTAATTCCTTCCCCTGCTATGAATTTGAGAAGTTTTCCTGAACTTAAAACAATAGAGTCACTAAGGATGATAACTTGGGTTTGTCTTTTAACTCAGTGATAGTGACTTGCAAAATTCACAATAAAGAGATAGGTATATTGTTGAAACCCAGCAAATCAGGAATCAGCTTCTTTTCAGAAAATAGCTAGTATTTTCTTAGGTCGTGGTGAAATGGAAAGTTTTCTTGGAGGAAAACATGAATTGTATACAAAGTAGGTAGAGAAAGTCTTATCACTTTGCAAAAGGAAAGACCAAAAAGTTCTTGTCGAAAAGTCTAGAAGAGGCAATTTGAATCTCCTAGTAAAGGGACCGATTTTAATCTGCTATCCAGTGCAATAGAAGATATTTAAAGCTATGTCATGCATCTGATATTAGAGTCTGCTGTCTCAGTCCGTCTTATTACTGGCTGTTATTCAATAAAGCATAAAAGAGTTTTAGTACGATTTATCTTATTCATATTTGTTGTGAGGGGAAAAGCCATTTGAACCACCAACCTAAATTTATAGTTATTTCGCAAAAGACAGAGGCTTGAAAGAATCTTAAAAAGTTAATGCAGTTAACATCCCTCTTGGTCAATTTATGATACTTCACTGAAGAAAAGCAGTTTTAGGGAAATGATATTTCTCATAAGGTCTGAAAAGCCCTATCTTAACTTTCTTAATTTCAAATTTCAAATGAGATATGTGGACATATGGAGTGGCAAAGGCATCTGTTAAATTAGATTATGGGCATTGCTAGGGTTTATGTATGTGTGTAAATATGTAGGAGTGTAGAATTTTTGTAGATTTTACTGATGAAAGAAAGGTTACAGAAGGATGCATTTTCCTTCCAAGTTTCAGAACCATCATAATTTTAGGCTATGGAATTTTAGGTTAATCACATATTGCCAAAATAGATTGATCTGGTATATGGAATTGTAAATTTCATAAATAACACATATTTAGAAATTTAAATTTGATATCTTAGTAGGATAGTATGACAAAGAGAAATGGGTTCACCATTCATTCTGTGCATGAACAGTTCAGGTAGGGCAGAAATGGGGTGTGACAGTCTTTGTGCTTCATAGGCAAAATAAACTCTGGTAAACATGTCGTTAAAGTAAATGAAATTTTTTAGACAATGAATATTTAAATAACGTTTAGGGTATTTATTGGGAGACAGTTGTATGTCTGTGCTTCAGTACAGCCAAATCTTGATTAATCAGAAACCAATTCTCCTGACTAGGAATTACCCAGGGCTGCCTCTGCTGCTGGTCATTTAACTTATTAGCATAATCCTCAAGCATATGGAAGGGAGTTAGGAGATAAAACTCAAATCAGCTTTGTTCCTTGCTAACAACTCTGGCAAACTGTTGACACTTCTGGCTAAAATGAAGTTTGGGCATTCTCTATGGATTTTTATTATTAGTACTGTCCTTGTCTCCACAGATAATCAACAGTTCACTGCATAATATATAGCAGATGCAACCTGGCTCACTCTTTTGAATAAGTAATCAGAGGTAATGCAAATTAACACCTTCACCTTGGAAAAAAATAACTTTAGAATTCATCCAGTTTGGTAAACAGAAGCAGCAATCTTAATCATAGGGTTTTAATGATAAAGGATTCAGAGAAAAAGCAGGGCATCTCCCTAATGTTTTTTCAGTAAAAAATATACATTCTAATATCTTCTATATCTACCAAAAGGGAACAATTTAAGTTGATCCTACATTTAAACAAAATTGAATAAAAAAGAATATGCAAAAACAATTCATGTTAATTCTTTTCTCCCTTCTTTCTTTTTTTTCCCAATAGCTCTGCTGATAATTAATACTGAGGAATATTTAATTGCTTGAAATTTAAAAGCAGTAATTTAAAACTTTGTTTTCTTATTTTAGATAGCACATATTCACTGTACAAACTTTAGAAGCCACATCAAAATGTTAACAGGGTGACAAAGATCTTGATTTTCATAATGTTGCTTATTTATATTTTTATGATACCTTCCCCAAAGGGAATATACTGTAACATACTGTTCAGATTGTTTTATAATCTTTCTTTTTGGTTAACATATAATGTCATTATTGTTATTATTTTTTTTTGAGACAGCGTCCAGCTCTGTTGCCCAGGCTGCAGTGCTGTGGCACCATCTTGGCTCACTGCAAACTCCACGTCCCGTGATCAAGCTATTCTCATATCTCAGCCTCTTGAGTAGCTGGGATTACAAGTGTGTGTCAACACACCCAGCTAATTTTTTTATTTTTTAGTAGAATTGGGGGTTTTACCATGTTAGCCAGTCTGGTCTTGAACTCCTGGCCTCAAGTGATCCGTGTGCCCTGGTCTCCCAAAGTGCTGAGATTACAGGCATGAGCCGGTGTCATTAAATATACTTCTATAGTACTAGTTTTCAATGGTGCATAGCATTTCATAGCAATACACTGGAATTTATTTATACAGTCCCCTGGTGCTGGACATCTGGTTGTTCCCAGTTTTACTTACAATCTATAAACAAATATAGATTGAACATCTTTGTAGCTAAATCTTTATATAAATTAATGATTTTAATTTTTAGGAGTAATTCCTAGTTGGGAAATTGCTGAGTCCAAGAATATATACGCATACTTCAAAGGCTTATGAAAGGTATTACTAAATTGTCCTCCAGAAAGGTAATACCAATTGATGTTTATATTAATGATAATTTAAAGACAGACCTAAGTCCTGGGGCAAGGTTTCTAGAATATGCTATATTGGCTGTGTTTGAACTCAAAAAATAAAACACAAAGCTGTCTGTGTGTGTACACAACTCTGATGGCTGAGGTACTGAGTGACATTAGCCTCGTCCCCTAGAATCTTGCATAACATTTTGACACCTTGAAAATATGGCTATTTTTTTTCTGGAGCTTGGAGGAATCCAGTCTTCAGGAAGTATCGTAGTCTCTCTTTGGAAATGGGCTACTCTAGGTTCTGCAATCTGTTCTTTATTTCCTCACCCTAAGGTGAGTAGTTTATTTTCATTTCTTTGAAATTATGAGATCATTGATTGTATGTGGGTTAAGTGTGCAAGACTCTGCACCTGCTAGGGTTTGAATGTATGTGTTCTCTCATAATTCCTGTGTTGGACTCTGAGACCCAATGTGATAGTATTAAGTGGTGAACATGTTAGGACAGCTCCAGCTCATGAGTGGGATTAGTACTCTTATAAAAAGACTTGAAGGAACTAGCTGAAGTCTTTTGCCCTTCTGTGTCTTCTGCAATGTGAGGACGCAGCAAGAAGGTAGCATCTTGGAGGCAGACAGCAACCCTCCACAGACAGAGGATCTGTCAGTGCCTTGATTCTGGACTTTCCAACCTCCAGAAATGTGAGAAATAATTTACTGTCCTTATAAATGACCCAGTCTCAGGTATTTTGAAATAGCAGCCAGAACAGACTAAGATTGTGGCAGGCCAGGCCTCACTAACAGCTGTTTCAGTACTGACTGAATGGTTAAATATTAAAAGCAAGTGCCCTTATACAAAGGCCGGGATGTAACAGAAGTCCATCAAGAATCTTGCCTAGCTCTTTTCTGAGCCTTAAAGCATGACAAAATAACAAAGTGATTCTTAACAGGACTCATTTAGGATCAAACAGGTTTTACTGTGGGACAGAAGAAGCTCCCCAGGCCTCCACAAACAAGTTTACTGGGGGTCTGAAGGAACTCCTCCAACCTCTGTGATTTAGCAAGAGACAAGATAAGGGTAATCACCCCAGCATCTGGACCCAGTTAGAGTAAGTAAATTTGCTGAGGCCCCAGAGGAAGGTCGTCAGGACTCAGACCTTAGTTATAGATTAAAAGAAGTTAATCACTTATATCTTTAGATGAATGTACACTTGCACATAGACATATAACTTAGAAGGTATACAAGCTCTGGAAAACTTTGTAATTTTGAGTTGGTCTGGTGATAATTTCCAGGCCTTCTCCCTGTAACTGGTTGCAGAAAGTAAAACTCTTCTTCCCTAGTTCATCTGCATCTCGTTATTGGGCGGCGAGAAATAGCAGCTCAACCCTCAGTTTGGTTCAGGAACAAGATGGTACCCAAACACTGACCATGGAATTCTAGATGTCCACCAGGACTGTGGATGTGGGAGCCCTCTCCTTAGGAAAAGCTCATCACCCCTGAGGGTAGCATTCAGAGAGAAACACGTTAAATGTCATGCAGGTATGGTTTTTACCTACCACAAAAGCCTGTTGCAGTGCTTCAGGAATCCCCTTTTGGCTGCCCAGAAAGAGAGCCTTTTCCACATCATGGTTGCCCTTTAAGTGAGAAAAAGTTTCTGCTACATATGAGGGAGACATAAGGTACAGAAAATCTTTATTTAAAAGAAAAACTTTAAGCATAAATTGTATTTTGGAGATATAAAAGCATTATGGTTTGATCAATAACATTAGTAGATACCAGAAACTTCATCTCATATTCAGAAACATGAGCGGAAAAGTTGTGTTCGGAAATCTGTTTGCTTCTAGCTTCACAACTTGCCCCATTAACTGTAATGGCTTCTAGACATTCATTCTAAGGGTGAAACAGACCACTGTCAAGACCACAAGAATATAAAACTGCTATTTTAGGGGCTTTGTTTTTAGGGTCTCTCTATACTAATCTCCTATTCCTCCCTGTCACAAGGTGAGAAAATGTATACTCTAGACACTTCCCCCAACTCCCAAAAGGGTTTACATTCAATACTTATTTTAGGCTGCAGGTTAAAAGCCTATTAGAGAGCTATGTTATGGACCAAAAATTCCTCTTCTAGACCACATATCATATTTACAAAAACAGATAGTTGGTGGTTTGCCAACTTAATTAGTAAGATGAAATATACATTCTGATATTTACCTCTTTTGCCCTTATTCCTTCTATATTTAATAACTTAGGATTTTAAAACATTCTTTTATCAAATTTAAAAACAGACCGTTCTCTATGTGACTCTGTAGCTATAGAGACCAACACCTTGGATTTTTCAGTCCTGCTTTCAAAGATATTTTTCTCCTGGCCTTCATTTTATTGACTATTACAATGTTCTTCAGACCATAAATTACATTTTTTTTTTGTTTCAGAAAATGTGTTCACCATATTCATGCTTAAATACTGCTCACATAACTTTTTCACAATCCTTCTGTCTTCACTCTCAGAATATACTGACTACTTCCCGACTTTCTGGAACCTCGGCTTGAGCAAGCTCCCCAGAAGAACAATAAATACTTGGATTCATCGAGATGAATGTTCTAACGTAAAACTTATTCTCAGGTTTCAAGTTTTGTTTTTCTGAGTTTTGGTGGCACATTATAAACCCAGGTGAACAACACAAAGAGAAGGCAACACATACATGTCCCAAAATGGGAGAATTCATCAATAAACGGGGTGAGTTGATTTTCGACTTATGCCCATCGGCCTCCGGACTCAGTGGGAAGTCATGTGTGAAGGATGCTCTCCAGCCCCATAGCTGCCCATGGGAATCATCGTAAAACAGTCTGCCAGAAGGAATGTGTGAGCAAATGACAAACGGTACCTGACTCCAGGGGAAAATAGACTTGGGGAAGCTTTTAATGCCAAGCTTTATAATGTTTAGGATGAAATACTGCATCAGATTTCTCATGAGGATGGAAACGACCTCAGATCAGTTTAACAAAGCATTCTCCAGCAGAAGAGAACATGCTTGAATAGAAAAAGAAAATAACGTAGTACTTAAAGCGTAAAGAGGGCTTCCTTTTCTACCTATTGCCTGACTCTCCCTACTCTTTCATCCTGACTCCCATTCTATAACTCCCGGTCGTGCTCACTTTAAAAAAGTCCCTCTAAGTGGATTTTCTGAGTTGGTCCTCAGGGCGAATATCCTGCCCCATTGAACTCAGAAGTACCTTCATGATTGTCAAGCCATGTATCCCACTTTGTTTTGGTTCAGAAAACATGGGCATCATGTTTACATCTAGTCAGTCATCAGTTCCTGCCTTTCCTATTTTTTAGGCATAGCTCATCTCTACCCATGCTCTTTGTTCTCTTTGCCAGCATCTTAGCCGAGCTCATTTTCAGACTCAATTAATGCCATGATTTTCTTACTATTTCTATCTAGATTGATGGAAATAGAAAGGGTGAGATGGATGCAAGAGGTATTTTCCAGGCAAAATTTAGATGACCCTGGAATATGATACAGAGATGAGTGAAGTAATCAGTGATCATTCTTAAGGGGGTGGCCTGCCTAGAAGAACCTGAGTGTTTAGCCCAGTGTGACATTTCCCACCCCATGTCCAGTTCCCCAGTAAAAACAAATTCACAAACAAAGAACCTGAGTGACTGCATCAGGCTGACCACCTTCCATCAGGATGTAGAGGGGAATCTTACTTTCGATGACTAAAGGCACAATACTGCTATTTTAGTTGCTGAATTTAAGTTAATCCCTTAATTTGATCTAAGACTCTGATTCTAAGGATCTCCCCACTATTGCAGCTTGCCTTGACATCCATGTACAATGTCCTCTATGGTATTCCTCTTTATTTTGACATGAAAGCCTATACAAAATAAAGTAGGACTAGTTAAATTTAAAGTAGCTTCCAGTTCCTAAAGTCTGTAAATTTTTGTCTTAAATTATTAGGAAATAATGATTCTCTATCTATCTTTTTGTATTTCCTCTTTATTTGATTGATTTCAGAATTGAGATCTTTTCATGTCTTTTGTTTTTTCTTATGTTTCATGAATTGGTATGATAAGGGAACAGAGGAATAGTCAATAAATATTATTGATGAGACTTTTAATAATGAGGAAAGGCAGATGCTGAATATTCATTATTTATTGATTTTTAAAGTGATCTGGGTAAATGAGTGGACTTGATGTTACTTCTCCCTGTTTGTGATTTTCTGTTGCTATGTAGTGAAGAAACTGTTTAATATGCTCAGTTAAAAAATGTGCCTAGGGAAAGGAGAAAAATCATGTCTTAAGGCTTCTTTAAGTGTATTCCAGAATCCATCTTCCCCTGGTTGTTTATGTGGCTGAGGTTGATGACCCTGAAATTAGAACAGATTAGGTTTCCCTGGCTTCAATCATCTTTTATATGAGGAAAGTGTTTTCAAAATAGCTCAATCTGGAGAAAACATGACTGAGAAGCCAGCTCATTTTAATGCCTCCCTATATAGCAATGCACTTTAAGAAAAGTGAATCATTTTTCTATGGAGTTTACTTTTTCCGTTGTAGAAGTAATACACACACATTACAAAAAGTTCAGAAATATAAAATAGAAGGAGTGAAAAATTTTGCCCATATTACAGATACTCAAAGGTAACTAAGGTCACCCTTTCAGTTGGTAACTATCCAGCCCCCTTTAATATACGATTATTAAAAGTACCTGCTTTTTAGCAACTTTTTAATGGCTTCATAATACTACATTTAATTGCTACAATGTAACCTCTGCAACATAAATTATTTATTGGGCATCCAGGTGATATTCAATTTTTCATTTTCTTAGAATATGCTATAATGAGCATCTTTGGGCTTTTCCAGTAATTAGGATTAATTTCTTAGAATAGATTATGCAAAGTGAATGTTTTTAAGCCTCATAATTTTGCCAAATTAATTTAAAAAACTTTTATCAGTGTATGAGTGTCTTTTTCATCTCCCATTTATCAGTGCAGAATCTCCTTAATTAAAAAGAGACTAATTTTATAAGCAAAAATTGGGTTTAATTTAGTTTTCTTTGATTTCTAGTGAGGCTAACAATTTTCTAGTGCTCATTATTGTTCGCTTGTTGAGTGTTCTGTTTGTGAATTATTTGTGTGTGTCTTTGGCCACTGATCTATTGCAATTTCAGTGTTTTTTTTTTTTTTAACAGAATTAATTTGGTAGATTCTTCACATCTTGAACATTCATCTTTGCTACATGTATTTTGAATTTTTCCTTTTATTTCCCTTTTTATTGGAGCTATTTTAAATTAACATGCAGTATTTTAAATTTTCATATAGCAAAATCATAATTCCCCAACTTTCTTGGTAATTAAAAATTCTAGGTTCTGCTTAAAAATTTGCTTTTCTATGTAAACACTGCCCTCCATCCCCCTGCTCTAATTAACTGGAGAGTTAAAAAAGAATATGATTAACATTGTTACAGGAAATACAAACCTTGAGGAAACTTTTAGAAAAATATTTATCCATATTTTGTTATATGACTAAAGTTAAATAATCTAGAAAAAATATTTGTGATTTAACTTTTTATTTCTCCCACTGAGTCTTGGTTTCACAATGTTTTATATATAGAAATTAAGTTTAGAGCAGTGGTCTTTAATCTGGGGGATTTGCCTCCAATGGATGTTTGGCAGTGTCTGAGACATTTTTGATGGCTACAGCTGAGTGGGCAGTGGTGGGGGGGATGCTACCAGTGTCTGGCAGGTAGAAAACAGGATGCTGCTAAACATCCTACAGGGCATAGGAGCATCCGCAGCAAGTCATTAACCAGCCAAACATGTCAACAGTGCTGCTGCGGGGGAAGTCCTGCTATAGAGTTAGTGCCAGCCAGAAGGATGATTTCTACTATATAAATGGAAGAAAAACTTAATGTCAAATAAAGTTCTTTTTTATTTCTCTTTTTTTTCTGAGAGTCCATTATTTTCCACTGTATTTTCTTCAAGTATTTTAATGGTTTACTTTTACTCTTCCCCGGGAAATTGTCCAGACTAGGGAAGTGTGAGCATACATAGTAAGGGTGGCTGACCCCCCCATGTTAATGTTCCTGCAATGGGGACCCAGGCATGGACCAGCTGCAGGATATGCATGGTTGTTATAGTCCCATTTTCTATCCCAGTCTCGTTTGGAGTTGATACCCTGGATATCATTGTATTAAAAACTGTGAATATGACATATTTGCATAAACCTTAAAGACATGGCATTGCATTTGGGCTGAATTAGTTCTTTCAGGCTGCCCTAAATCAGGATGCATGAAAGGAAAGGGGTAAAAAAGGTTTGTCTTTGTCACGTTCCTCAAGGGAAACCTATAATCAAGTTTAGTGAGTCAGTGCCAATACAAAATCCAGAGATAGAAATGAAATAAACAGTAAACTGTAAATAGAATCAGAAATGAGGCGCTAAATGGAAGCAGAATACAAGAGTTGCCATGCAAACTAAATTGGAACATCTAGGCTAGTTCTTCACTCAGAAAACAGGGCAACAGGCTTTAAGTACATTCCTACTATGCAGGATTCTCATTCATATTATGTAAAAACCAACCATCCAGTCACCAAACAAGCAAATCAACAAAACAAGTTCTCTTTGCAGGCAAGTAAATTTGGAGCACAAATTTAAGTACATTTAAACAAATGTAAATAAAATTACATTTGATTTTTTTGCTGTAGGACTTCCAGTCTTTACTGTGACCATTTCTACTGCGAATCAAAAAGAGGGGCTTAAAGACCAGTGCCTTCTAAATTTCTTCTACTTGAGAACCCTTGGTTTTTCATGGGGCATCTTGCAGAGCTGGTGTTGCACCATTGGCTGTCATTTATGGCTGCAGATTTGCATTAAAACGATGGTGTGGGTGAGCATTGGCTTATGTAAGAAGCTTCCTAAGTTACTCCACTGTACAGTCAGAGTGAGAACCCCTACCTTAATGAAACCTGCTTTGAGAAGAGCCAACTGAGATAATGTGGGTCAGTGTTTTCAAACGTGTAAGATGATAAGTATCATCCAAGTGCTCATTAAAAATTTATTCCCTGATTGCTTGAGCTCAAGGGTTCAGGACCAGCCTGGGCAACATGGCAAAACCCTGTGTCTACCAAAAATTAGCTGGGCATGGTGGCATGTGCTTGTAGTCCCAGGTACCTGGGAGACTGAGGTGGGAGGATCACTTGAGCCCAGGAGGTTGAGGTTGCAGCGAGCTGAGACCACGTCACTGCACTGCAGCTTTTCCTCACTCTTGGAGATTCTGTTTCAGTCGGTGAGGTGCTCCAGAAACATGCATATTCATCAAGTTCTTTGGGTGACGCTGATGCCAGTCTGAGGAATAATCTGATATTCTGCAGTCTTCAATGGCAGGGGCTGAAAGACAAGGGGCACATGGCTGGTTGGTGAGAGCTGCCCAACACTGGAGAATTATAGTCTCACTTTTAGTGCCTGTGAAGTCCATTTGTGGTCTTTTTCAGGTTAATAGACCTCTACGTATTATTATTATTATTATTTACAAATGAGTATATCCATTCATAAAGTCATTCTTCTTTAGTTGCAAATAAGTTTTTGAAATAAAATAGATGGCTGGTCTTAAATATTGAAAGACAAATACTGGGGAGAGAGAGAGGGAGGGAAAGAGAGAGAGTGTTCTCAAATCAAAATAAGTAGAGAAAACCCTGATTGTACTAAAAAGATCTGACTTAAGATAGATCCTTTCATACCTGCCCTAAGTCAGAAACTACGCTTGGTGCCCTGTGGACTCTGTGGCTTACGGATCTGCCGAGTCTAGAGGTGAACTGCAAATTGGGCAGCATCTTGAGGCACTTATTATTACACTGATGTAAAATATTGCATTAATCCTGTTTATACTTTTTATCTGATTTCCTTCTAGACTTTTAAAGCCCAATTCAGCAATTATTTTAAGGAGAGGTCAAATAAGCAGGCTGAAGTTACAAAAGATTATTGCTGTTTTGGTTAAAGCATCTAGGAGCTGTTATCAGTTAAGTGATAGGTTTGACTCTAAGTGAAGAGTCAGAAACATTTATTATCCGGGCAACTCCCTTTAAGAAAAAACAGTTATCTTCTTGTTATATGGGGATCAAGAATTCACTTACCCTGCCTGGTCTGAAGGAAAAATAAGATCTCTAAATGGGTCTTCTAGAATAGAGAGTTCTGAAAATGTTGGTTCAGCCATTGCTCAGCACATTTCCTTGTGCCTGCCCTTTTGCTAGACAATAAGCACATAACAATAAAAGGCTTGGTCACCTGCTAGGAGATACAGTGTAGCAGTGTCTCCCGGTGTTTCCGAGGCTCCTATTATTTATGACTCTACCCCAAATTTCTGCTAAGGGTGTGTATTAGTCTGTTTTCACATACTATAAAGAACTACCTGAGACTGGGTAATTTATAATGAAAAGAGGTTTAATTGACTCACAGTTCTGCATGGCTGGGGAGGCCTCAGGAAACTTACAATCATGGTGGAAGAGGAAGCCGGCACACCTTAATGGTGGCAGGTGGCAGGTGGAGAGGGAAACCGCCACGTATAAAATCATCAAATCTCCTGAGAACTCACTATCATAAGAACCAAGAACAGCATGGAGGAAACCGCCCCCGTGATCCAATCACCTCCCACCAGGTCCCTCCCTGATACGTGGGGATTACAATTCAGATTACAAATTTGAGATGAATTTGGATGGGGACACAGCCAAACCATATTAGTGAGCACAGCTGTGTTCTATACCACAACCCCCACCTTTCTTGTGTAAAGCTGATTAGACCCGAGTCAAAGCAGACCTCCTTAGACTGGCCAGGAAACAAGATACAAGTGGTGGAGCACCACGAGGTGAGAGGCACCAATCGAACTCGTCCTTCAGGAACTTGGAATCGGGAAGCTGAGCCGTTATACGTGTTAGCATCAGAGGCAGAAGATAAAAGGTGACCTTGAGAGCTGGGTAATGTCACACAGGCTGGGATAGCCTTGTGGACCAAGCAGAAGTAGGGAAATCTGGCAGAGAGAGAGAGGATGGAGTGATGTGCAGACAGGTGCAATGATGCTGTGACCTTAGGTCTCTGAGGCGGGAGATGGAAAGAAGGGCCTCCATTTCTGATGGCTTTTATGTTCCTGCTCCTGTGAAGCTCATTTTCTCAGGTGCTTGTGAGGCCCTCTGCGTCCTTACAATAAATCTCTCTCTGCTTGGTCTGGCTTGCAGTCATCTCTACTCTTTGCAGAAAAGTAGAATACCAAGCAGAAAACAGGCAGTTACTAAGTTGTGTTAAGTGCTGTGATGGGGGAGGTACCACAGGAGGATGAGGGGGAACATGTAGTCAGGACTGGGGCAGGCAGAGAAGGATTCCTGGAGGAGATTATATCTAAAATGGTGAGTGAAGGACAGGGAAGAGTTAGCTGGGCTAAGAAAGCTGGAAAAGAATTAGGGAAGAGCATAGGCAAAGGTCTGGTGGTAAGAGGAAGCAGGGCGCTCTAGAGGAAACCTGTGAAGTTCAGAATGCTGCCAGAGATAATGAATGAGTCTGGAGAGAGACAGTGAAGGGCCTAGTGAATCTTGTTAAGGAATTGGAAATTTATCTCAGGAGAGAGGCAAAAATATGGAAAGATATTAAAAGGAGGACTTTAATGCGATTTGCTTTTAAGAAGGATCACCCTGGCTGCAGTAAAGGGTGACTAGGTTGGGAGCAGGAAGACCAGTTGGGAGGCATCGCAGCTAGCTGGGTGAGAGGTGTTGCAGTTCTGAATTAGGGCGTGGCATTGTGGGTGGAGAGAAGTGGATAGGCTCCGGCTGTGTGGAACATTCGCGTGGCCACAGCCCGATCGTTCCTTAGAGATGAGGGTAAGCGTTTCCAATTTGGGGTATTTTCATAAAGATAGATTTAAAGTGTGCCCTGGGGATTAGAGAGATTGGCTGTACTGGAGTAATGGGGTAAAGATGGTAGAACACAGAGGGTTGAGGAATGAAGGGAGGGGAAGAAGTGAGGACCTTGGAAGTTTGGCTGTGAAGGAAAAGGGAAGATGCTGGGGTAGGGTTGGGGATGGCGACACCTGAAGAGAGGAGCAGCAAGGAGTTGGTAAAAATTACAGGAACCCAGCCCGCAGGATGCTCACAGCTTTGGGACTGTGACACTGGGGTACAAAGACGAGAGTTCCACGGAAGCATGCAGGAAGAACTAGGGGAGCTCAGGCAGTTTCCAGGAGGAGGGGACATGGAGTTGGGGCTAATTAGTGAAACTGCTGGATGGAGAAAGAGCAGAATAGGGGAAGATGCATCACAGAGAGAAAATGGAACGTGAAAGGATTTTGAGGAGGGCAGGGTGTGGGCTCCTGGAATGGAAACTGGGTATACCTGGAGTGCAGGGTGCAAGGAACCAGGGTGGACAAGTCATTGCAAATACCTTTATGCACTACGTTCCATCTGTAAGGATCTTAGGAAATGTAAAAACAGCCAACATACTGGAAAATGGCCTAAAAGGGCTTGCAATGATGCAGGCTTTTATGAACCACTCTGAGAGTAGTTTTCCTTAATATTTGATCTGTTCTGGGCCTTGAAGAAAGTGATGTGTATATACAATGTGATTTCCCCTCTCTCACCTGCTCTCACCCGGCCCCACTGCTTCCTCTGTGCTTTAGCCTGTGGGTGGAAACTCAGTGCACAGGCTTGTATATCTCTTCTTGGGCTGATGCTACACTGATTTATTATTTAGATTAGGTACCTAATGCTTTGCGTACATCCTTGCCCTCTCACCGTTGTCGGTGAGTCAGTATTTTTTGAGGCTGTAGACAATTTACAGTAATTAATGTGCTAAGGACAGCAGCTGTAGCAGTCATTAATTCCTTAATCTTGGAGTAGAGAGAGAAATGGATTAGAGATAAATATAGCTTATGGCATTTTCTCCTGAGAACAAACCCTTTAAAAACAGCGCATTTCTGCTGCAGTGTGGGGGTGGAAGGAAGATGAGAGCCTTTTTCCTTTTCCTTGGGGAATTATTCTTGCAAGAAGGAAGGAGTGGGGGTGAGGTGAAATGGAGGTTCAGTTAAAGATGAGAGAAAAAGGCTGACCCTGCACACCAGCAGAGGCTTCTGTCTTCACTTCCAGGACCTTGCGACCTCTGGGTGAAGATTCGCCATTTGAGCCTCTATGAGGATGAGTGTTTCGTGTTTTGTGCACACATCAAATCTCTGCTTAGGGAGCCAAGCTGGGGGAGGAGGAAAAGAACGCACAACAAACAAACCAGATTCTCTTCTGTTGAGTGAGCCATTTGTTTCAAAATGAGATGAGAGGTTGCTCAAAGATGTTAATGGAAATCTTTGCAAGCACAGGCTTAAAGTTTCTTCAATCCAAAGAGTCACTCAGCCATAAATATGTGTGGGTTATTTAGATGCTTCCAAAGGTTACTTGAAAATTGCCTGTTTTTCCCCAAAGAAGTGAGTGTTTATTGCTTCAAAAATGTGCCTCAGAGAAGGGAAAAATACCGAAATTGATGTAATGCTGGGAAAAAAAAGTTTGCCTGGAGAACAGGGAGGTGCCTG
The DNA here is from genome assembly GCF_001604975.1 of Cebus imitator. Lineage (NCBI taxonomy): Eukaryota > Metazoa > Chordata > Mammalia > Primates > Cebidae > Cebus > Cebus imitator. Next base: position 1,049,415 of record NW_016107618.1, read on the forward strand.
GAGCTAGGAGTTTTGGATGGTTGCAGAAAGTATGCTTCCTCCACGCCTTAGAAATAGCAGAAAAAGCAGGCAATACTGTCTTCATGTGGCATGAGCAAGTGTTGGTATCTTGGTGTATCAGATAAAAGGCTACAGCGAGGTGGGCTGTGGGATAGAGCAGGGGATTTCTGTGAGGAGTCGGCTTTAACAGGAAACCTGTTAAAGGAGCCTGAAGAATAATGCCTCTTTGAGCACTTCCTAACTGCTACCTAACAGAAAGGAGAGTTTGCAAGGCTCTTGATGGAATCTCATTAATTCACAGCTGGCTCTAATGCATGATCATTAAGTAATGGGGCCCAGTTTTTATTCTTTGGGAGCTCCTATAGTAAAGAATATTTTCCAGTCCCAATAACATAGATGCTGATGTAATGCTGGGAAAAAGTTTCACTGAAGAGCAGGGAGTGTAGTTCAGATACATCTATTTGTGGACTATTCATATGGCCTTAATAGGGATTGAATTTATGTCAGAATCAGGGTTGGGCCCAGGGTCTATTAAGTGCAATTGTAATTTTTGTACTTCTAATGGGGGGAGTGTGGGAAATCACTTTTCCATGACATCCTTTTCATGGGGAAATTAAGGGAGATTGGGAGATGACATTTGCTGAGGACCAACTATATGCAGTGCTGTGCTAGGCATTTTTCCTGTAGTATTTTAATTAAACCTCAAAATAATCCTGAAAGGTATTTCCTCATTTTTACATATGGGTGAAGAGATTTGCCCAAGGTTAAAAAGAGAGAGAGATTCAGACGTACAGGAGTGTTGCACCTCTTCACACTGGCCCTCAGAGTAACACAGGTGAACGCAACTGAGTATCCTAGTTCCTGCAGTAGCCCTGACATGTGGAAAATCAACTGGAGTTATCTGGCTAAATGCTATCTGCTGCTTTGGTGATGCAGCTAAGGATTTATAACTGTGCACATCACCCTTCCTCTACCCTCTTCCAGGACTTCCCAGCAGGCTGTAGAAATCATGGTCCACGCTGTTGATCAAGATGATAGAGTTTTCTTCTCTCCCAAACCTCTGAGGACTGAGACCAAATAGAATCACGTTGTGTTATTATTTGTACACTAACTGAAAAATTTATGACTCTTCATAAAAATATAGACAAATATGTTGTCTGCTGAGAACTGAAGATAAGAAATAAACCAAGTTATTGTCAATATTTCCCATGGGTTCCACTTGAGCAAGAATGAATCATTCATTGGATGCTCATGGCAACCACAATCAACAACCTTGCTTCTTTTAGAAACTTTAAAAAGAAATCAGATTTTTGTGGCACTGCGGCGAGAGGAAATAATAAAACAAATTAATTTTGAATTCACACCATGTCAAAGTCCTTGTTCAGTGTGGCTTAGATTCATGCATCTGTTTGAGGAGAGGCCTTTCTTGTTTGCTGGATGTTTTGAACCTTTTGCAGTATACTTCTGGTTAGGCAGGCTGGTGTCAGGTCTTACATTTAATCAAGTTTTTTGCCCTAAAGACTGACTTGATTAGTAGGGCTTTATACATAGTAGTTTGTTTACAATGCATTTAATAAAGCTGGTACTAAATTTGGCCCATTTTTCCCAGGTCAACAGGCAGTAAAGAATAGTACAATACTAACAGTACAAGGCTTTCATTGGAATTCAGTTTTGATCGTTAAAATGGATAGAAGATAAACTGCTTAGCAGTTCCTCACAACATAGTAAATTGGATGTCCAACAGTGCAAAACTCCAAAATGCATCTTTTAAACCTGTGAAAAGAAGCATTAGAAGCAGAACTTAGAATTTGTTTCAATTGAGTTGACAGTAATCCCAGATTCAAGGGAGTGTCCTAGGTAGTATTCATTTCTTTGAAAATTGATATGGCTAAAACCAGCCAATAATGCTGGAAAGAAAACCTATCATATTCATGAACTGTCTTTGAATTTTTGTGCTTTAATTTAAAATGGTTACAGTCATGCTTGATTCCACCATGACAGTGTTGACTGACTAACTTTGGCTAGCTAGTAAAACTTCATAAAGTTACATGTAAGTTATAAACACTACTAATGCTAATTAATGACATTAATGTGTGGTTAAAAGAAACAATTGGTTTCTTACTTGATGTGTAAATATATTGTATAAATTTGCTATTGCCGCTTCTTTGTTCAAGGTAGAAGTTTCCTGTGATAAGAGAAAAATTTCTAAGTTATTTCATGCTCCCAAATCTATAATAGCTAAATATACTTAAACTACAGGAAAATACCCAAATTCCTGAGCTGGCATTCAAGGACCTGCCTTGCCAACCTCATCAGCAGGACAATTTGAAGGCAATACTGCCTGTTGCTTATGTGGATCCAAATTCTCATAGCCTAGAAGATTATTGCCTTTTGTCTCTAATTTTATACCCATCTCTCTGATCCTCTCTGACACCAAGTATGTGCCATCTTTTCTGACACTAAGAGATTCTTCAATTCTCAGACACTAAGTGGGTATCTAAGAATCCAGTTCAATTCTGATGCTAATGCCTGGAGCCAAGTCTAATTGTATTTTCAATCTAAAATGACCAACATTTTAGGTTGAAAATACAATTAGACTTGGTCATCAGACAGATGAAATCTGTCATATTTCCCCTATAGGACCTGCAGAGGCCCCACAGGTTTATGGCTCAGTCCCACAAGACTGCCCTCACTAACTCTTCCGTATTTTGGTTGCAGGGGTGAGGGGTAATGACCCCCAAGTGCAACTTCATATGAAGCAGATGGTCTCTAGTAGGGTCCTGCCCTTTGCCACGTTTTCTTCTCCTCTTGAGGGGAGGCCAGTAGGAATCGGTTTTATGACCTAACTTCTTTCACATTTTATGAGGTTTACAGTCCATCTTTTGGGACACTAATGAAGGTTCTGCCAGCCTTATGCATACCTGCATCTTTCAAAGTCCTCTTCTTCTCCAGTCCATTACCTACTGGTGAGGGCTGGGAGGTATCACCCTAGTCATGTTCACAGAACTTTCTTTCACATGCCTGACTCAGTTTATGGGCTTTCTATGAATGTTCTCCAAATTTCCCTCACAGTGGACACAGAGGGATTAGGAAATGTGTTCATGTGTGCATGAATATAGTCTCTGCACCCAAGTACTTCAGCTAGGTTTGTTCCATTGTCTCAGCCACCCGTGTGCTCATATGAAAATAATCCCAGGGCATCAGTGTGGTCTTTGGAAGCAAACCCACTTGAGACAGAATTCTGATTCATTACCTACCAGATATGCCCTCTTAGCAAGTTCTTTAAGCTCTCCTCTCTTTAGTTCTTACTCTATAAAGTGGGGATTATGACAGTGGCCACCCAAAATATTTGTTATGAAGATTGGATGAGATCGGGCATATTATGGCTTATGTCCATATTTTCTTTTTCTGTTTGTTTGTTTGTTTGTTTTTGAGAAAGAGTCTTGTACAGTCACCCTGGCTGGAGTGCAGTGGCGTAATCTTGGCTCACTGCAACCTCTGCCTCCTGGGTTCAAGTGATTCTCCTGCTTCAGCCTCCTGAGTAACTGGGATTACAGGCGCCTGCCACCATGCCCAGCTAATTATTTGTATTTTTAGTAGAGCTGGAGTTTTCCCCCTGTTGGCCAAGCTGGTCTCGAACTCCTGACCTCATGATTCACCCACCTCGGCCTTCCAAAGTGTTGGGATTGCAAGCATGAGCCACCGCACCTGGCCATGTCTATATTTTCTTTAATCCAGGTGTGTGTAACAATTCCTGCTGATATCCATGACAGCTGAGGGCCATCACTTACTGGTATGAATTAGTCATTTATCAAATATTCATCAAATGCTTACTATGTGCTCTCTGTTCTAGGCCCTGGAACAAAAGTGAACAAAATCAGAAACCTCTCTCCCCAACCAGACTATAAGCTCCATGAGTGTGTGTCCTCATGGAGCTTATAGTCTGGTTGGGGAAAGAGGCATTAACCAAGTGATCACAAAAATGTGTACAACTGAAAACTATGATGTGTGATAAGAAAATACTATGATACTATGAGGGTATTTGATTCGCAAGATGGTTAAGAGTAAATTAATTGAAGGCAGAAGGACTAGTACCTGTATGTGCAAAGGTCCTGTTGCAGAGGTAACTTTGATTTATTTGAGGATTTAATCAGTGGGGCTGGAACGGATAGAAAAGTAGGGGATAATTTTATGAAATAAGACTGGCAAGGTAGGTGTAGTAGGCAGAAGGATGCACCCCTACACCCCCAATTTTCTACATGCGAATTCCTGAAAACTGTGAGTATGTTACCTTACATGGCAAAAGGGACTTTGTAGAAGTGATTAAAACTAAGAATCTTGAGATGGGGAGACAATCCTAGATTATCTGGGTGGAGCCAATGGAATCACAAAGGTCCTGAGAGAGAGAGAGAGAGAGAGAGAGAGAGAGGGAGGGAGAAATAATAACTAGAAGATGCTTTTTGATTTTTAAGATGCAGGCCTTCCCAGAAGTATTGGCTATAATTTTAGTGACAACCATTGCGGGAAGTATTTGACTTTTGGCTTGGAAGTTTCATGGTCCAGATGAATCAATAATATATGACACATCTTTTAAATTCCCCCCCAATCATGTCTATAAAAGGCACTCTTTAAAAAGGCCCACCCACATTCAGGCAGAATCAGATGGTCTATTAATTCAGATTTGAATTAAAAACTCTCACCTCTCTTGCTTTAGCTGTTCAGGATGCAGCCTGTGTCTAGTTATTAAAATGAATGCTTACAGTGACCACAGCCCTGTATCTAATACTCCATATGGCACCAGAGTGAAGACTCTCGACATGTGCACTTTTGTCTTTGGTCATTTTAGACTGAAAATACAATTAGACTTGGCTGTCAGACAGATGAAATCTGTCATATTTCCCCTATAGGACCTGCACTCGATCCAGATCAATAAATACAAAACCACTTGCACATAAATTGCAAACTAAGCTTGCAGCTTCAATACATGTGGGCTTAAATTCACTTGTATCTGGCATACACTGCTTCCTGGCCAAACAGTCTGTTTCTGTGATTAGCACAATTTCATAGCTGGACCAGACAAACAAGGCTGAACACCATCACTATAAAGCAGCAGATGGCTTTGCCACACCTTCCCTGTAAGGGCAGTTCCCTAGAAAATGGGGTTTTAGCTGCTTGCTGTATAGAATGGAACTTTAAAATTGGGATGAGTTCAAGTCATTTCCTGAGCATAGCTCCATAAAGCTGTTATTTTTTTCCTATTCCTCATTGAGATTTCAAACTGAATTTGTAATAAGCTTTGCCTGGACACGACTTGTCACAGGGAAGAGATGTGATTTATATACAGAGATACAAGCTTCTCTGTAGAAGCTTCACAGCCAGCTTTTACTTGATGATACATACATGTTGGATTGGCTTCATGAAGAGGAGAGTGAGATGTGCTAACACTTTTTCTCTAGAGACTGCTAATCAAGGTGACATTTATTTGGGGGAGAGGTGAATGCTAACTCCTACTTCTCCCCCGCCTCAGCCTAACTTAAAGACCCAATTTCACACAAAGGGATTTTTTTTTTCTAGTGAAACATTGAATTAGGCTGTAGAATTTGCTGCTGTAGGATATTAAGTGAGGCAATTAACCTAGACTATTTAGAGGTAGGAATTAGACATTTCCTGTATCTGAATAAGAAGAACATCTCTATTTTCAGGAGCTACTGTGGAACAGAAACCCCAGACTTCCAAATATGGTGCTTGTTAAGCAAAGCGATTACAAAATCAGGTCAAGAAAAAAAAATCCCTTGTAACACGCAATATAAAAAGACATGTCAAGTAGGTGGTGCAACTTCCTCGAAGGCCACTTCTACTGGAGTTAGAATATAGGAAATGGATGGCTAAATCCAGCTGGCTCCATGCTCTTTCCTTGCTTAGGCTGGCCATTCCTTTTTTGGGAATTCAAGGAGGTCAAGTAACATTGCCTAATGCTGTCTGCTTTGAGGTGCTCATGTTAAAATAGATGCTTCTCACGAGTGGTAAATGGGTGTCTTTTCTTTGAGGGCTATTTAAAATCAATTAATTTGAAATAGGTGGAATAGACAATATATATTGTTTTTGCAGGACATGTATTTTGGAGAGAGTAACATGATTTGGGTAAATTAGTCCTAAATTCATGTGTTTAGATTTGGTTTTAATTATAGTAAATAAAATCAGACCAAGGTGTGGATTGGTACAGACCAAGGATCACAGTCTTTCAGAATTTGTAGGGAGGTAAAGGGAATGAATAGGCCGAGGGCCAAGAATAAACCTCAGCTTTATAAAAACAAAATAAAACTGTTTTATCAACCAATGGTAAACAAACATTTACCAATGTTCACTCATTTGACGAACTAGAGATTAATTTACATGAATAAGCAAGTTTTAAAATACTCTCTCTCTCCAAAAAACCCAGCAATGCCTCTCTGTATCTATCAGGGTCTTAACAGAAACAAATGAATGCAAATTAGGATAATTCAAGAAAAATCTAAGGAACCTTATGTACAAAGGTGTGGGTAGATGCAAACTGGGAGAGACGGTTCAGGAAGCTGGAGTCACAACAACTGAGCTCTTAGCGCTCCTGAGATGAAAGGGGGTAGGGAGCAAGAGGTTACTAAACCAGGTGTCCAAGCCCAGTTACCGAACTGTACAAAGAGCGTGGTACAGCATGATTCCTGAGAGGGGGGCAGTTACCTCTAATAAAGGGACCAGTCATCTCCAGGAAGCCTCACAGGGAAGCAGCCAGGGAAATACATGCTCCAAACTTGTTTCCCTTTCTTCCTTAGAGTCCATTAAATAATGTTACTTCCCTTATTATGCTCAGCTGAGACCGGCTGTGCTGCAGGAATGAAGGTTTGAAGCAAATGGGCATTTCTACAAGGACGAGCTTATGAGCAAGAATTAGGTACCGCCAGAGCGTAGCACTAGGGATCTGAAGGACCTGATAGCTAGGGGAAAATCTTTGCATAGGTGGGTAAAGGATAAGCCTTCAGATGGGGGAGCAGTAAGGATGCTTTGTACAACATTTTGTAGTTGGAAAAAGTACCACAGTGCCCACTCCCCTAATTTTACTATGGTAGTGACTGATGCCCAGAGAGGTGGTGGGGTTAGCTCAGGGTCATACAGTTAGTCACTGCAGAGTCAGAGCTCAAATCTTGTTCTCTTAACTTGTTGCCACTCAACTTTTCTCTGTTCCACGCTGCCTCCTGACGAAACAAACCAACATGATATTCTACCAAGGCTTCTACTAATAGCATCCACTCTGTGTGCTGTGATTTGGATGTCATTTCCCGTGTTTCAGACAGAAAAATAGGGCTAGGTGTGGTGGCTCATGTCTGTAATCCCAGCACTTTGGGAGGCCGAGGTGTGAGGATCACTTGAGGCCAGGAGCTCGAGACCAGCCTGGGCAATGTAATGAAACCCTGTCTCTACAAAAATGTTCTATATATGTATTACCTATCCATCTATTTATCTAGGATGGATAGGCCTACCTATCCATCTATTTATCTAGGATGGATAGGCCTACCTGTCCATCTATTTATCTAGCACTGTGCTAGATGTTAGAATAATTATAAGGGAAATTACAGTCATAGAGTCTGTCCCTCAAATAGTTTACCAGCTAACCTGTCCAACACATGGCCACTGGCTGTCACCCTGTCTGTTTTCTGTGGGGTCTCCCTTGTTTTGGTGAGAGTCCACTGTTTATTCTTGTGGTCCTCGAGCATGTCTTCCTCACAGAAACATGTTCTCTTTGACTCTTTTTTTTGTTTTTTGGCTTCTATGATGTCCTTTTCTTTATGTCCTGTTTTGCTTTCACTGCTTCTTACTGCTTCTTTTCATTTTCTTAGTGGGTTTGAATATTGCTGCTTCCTGAGCTCTGTGCCCAGATCTTTGGTCTGTAAGCTTATTGCCTGAGCGGAGTCATTTTCCTGAAAGAAACAGGACATGAAGCCTCCAGTTTGCCGAATGTATGTTGGCTGATTCGGAGGAACCCCGCATGCAGGAGAGTGAGACATCTACCAGTGATGTGTGTGCTTCTGAGACGTAAACAGAAACCACAATAATATCAGAAAGCAAGGGCTATGTTGGGAATCTCCTTAATCTGATTATTACTGCATTGAAGGCATTGCTGTTAAAATCGTTCTTTGGAGCTGAAATGTCCTTCTAAAGAATCATTATGGCCACAAAATCTTGGAACTCATGAACATTTGTAAATAGAAATGTTGAAGAACTGATATGGGGCAGAAAAACTAGAACCTTACACAAAACCATAAATGATGCATTATGCTAAGTTAAACATACAATGGAAGTTTCACCATATTCTACACTGAATTGTGAGCGTATACCAATATGTTCAGTAATCAATGAGGATGTGTTTCTGGCACACAGTTTCTGTCGCAGAGGTACAGATGCACTTATAAGTAAGTTACTGAATGAATAAGTTAAGGCAGAGATTAGGCCATAATCGGTTTGTTCCACTATTTTGCTTTTGATTTACATGGAAAAATTTTTATTTTTTTTTCATTTTAATGTTTCAGAGCTCACAAATGATGTGAATTCCAAGATATCTGACAGCAGAAAGTTGATGCTGAGGCTTACACAAAGAATAGAGCTTTGTGAAACCGAAATCTTACAACAGACTTTTATTGTCATTATAACAGAAGCAGATCTTCAATAAGTGTTCCCTGTTGAAATATACAATGATATGAGCAGATTGGGACCAGCACAGCAGACAATACCTCCTGGAGCCATCACCTTATGTTTGTCTAGCTGGAACCTCACTCTTGTGTCACCCTTTTTGGGAACCACAATTTTACTTGATTTTACTTCCAAGAAACAGGGGCTGTCTTTTACCAAGCCATGAGGCTTTATAGAAGATTATGAAGCTTAGCTACTGTTTTAAGATTCAGACATTCGCTTTATTCTCTAGCACCTAGAGAGAGGGGGAGAAATGAGACAGACTTTTCATGTCCATAAGGTACAACAGACATTAAAGCTAATGTGCAGAGGAGAGATCTGGGCTGTGTACTTGGCTCCTGCGGGCCGGGCGCCACACCTTTCTGTTGTGCCTTTGCTAATGGAGAGGCAGGGACCAGCTAAATGCTCCTGTGAGAGGGGGTAAAGTTACCACCCAGTGGCCTCATCTGGGGGTCAACATATAAAAGTGGGTGCTTAGGAGAGTCAGCCGGTCTGATTAATGCCCTCTAGGTAGTACTTATGAGGCAGTTTTGGGCCCATCAAATGGCTAATAATAAAGTACAATGGTGCAATTTGTATTTTTACTGCAGGCCAATTAAGAAGGGGGAGAGAGAGTAGTAAGTAAAATGACATGTCCTTGCAAAGCAGAAACAATAGTCACAGCAGCAGGAGGGGGAGAGAGGTCCACGGAAAGGCAACAGCCAGCTACTTACAGCAGTTAAAAGGGCCAGAGCGCTCATGTCTTACTGCCCACCCCCTGCCAGAAATTTCCCTTTTCCTGCTGGTTTGTATGGCAGTGGATATTTTCAAAGGGGAATAATGTGTGTGGTAACACATGTTCATTCAGACAGAGATGGGTGAGTTTAAAATCAAATAGTATTTTTTAAAAGTGCTGTTTGAAGAAAAAATGGTGTTTCATGACATTCTTATCAGAATCCTGTAAAGCTTGCATTCTTGGGTTTTGTGATTTAGCCTTCCTAACTTGCATCTGTTTCTAGTCTGCCTTTATAAAACCAAAAAAAAAAAAAAAAAATTTTGGAAAACTTTATCATTTGGTTATTATTTTTTCCAGTCTTCATTGAAGGCAAGTTTTTTATAAAACATGGGTTTATAAAAACATGCCCTTTCACTTTGGGACGTTGGGACGTACTAATCACTCTGTGAAATTCTCTCAGGACATCTTCTCACCAAGCTGTTTCTTAAGTTACTATTGTTTTCTCTGGGCACCTGAATTGCTAGAGAATAGGAATAAGAAGACACAGATGTAGAAAGGAGAAGAAAGCAACAGAGAGGGAAGTAGAAAAGGGGGCATAGGGAAATAAATCAGGGACTACCTTATACAGTGGAAGCGAAAGAGAAGAAGGAAGAAAGACAGCATTGGGAATCAATGTAAAATGAACGTAATTTGAATAACCAAAAGTAACATCTTCCTACGTAAAACAGATGGTAGGAAATAAACTAAATACAGCTGACTGCCTTTGGGGAGAGGAGAAGAGAACTGGATAGGGTAAATGGTTCAAAGTTTGTGCCTATTTAAACACATTTCGTCACATATGACATGATGATGAACTCTGGCAGAGTGAAAAAATGTAGAAGCAGTTTTCTAGGTAATTTAGGTCTCAAGTCCTACTGTTGGGGATGAAAAAAGATGCACTGAAGGCAAGAATAGGGGTGAAATATCAGTTCCCAGCTGGCAGTTTGCGTTGATGGAATTCCCTGGATATTTTCTCATGTATCTCTCTTCCTTCTGTTCTATTTTCATTTTCCTTTTTAAAAGACAAATTTTAGCTTTATTTTTTTTCCTGATTATAAAAATATAACCCAAATATCAGCTCTTTCCTTTTCTGCCTCAAGATCCTCATCCTCTAGAATACTTGGGGAAGATGGTGTTTGCCTTACATCTGTTTTTGAGTCATTCCCCTTGCAGCCTGAGTCACGCACAGCCCTTGGGTCTAGGTTAAAAGGAGTAGTCTTGGGAGGCTGAGGCGGGCGAATTACAAGGTCAGGAAATCGAGACCATCCTGGCCAACATGGTGAAATCCCATCTCTACTAAAAAAAAAAATACGATTTGATTTTAAACTCACCCATCTCTGTCTGAATGAACATGTGTTACCACACAGATTATTCTTCTTTGAAAATATCCACTGCCATACAAACTAGCAGGAAAAGGGAAATTTCTGGCAGGGGGTGGGTAGTAAGACCAGGGTATGGTGCCTGTGGTCCCAGCTACTACTCAGGAGGCTGAGGCAGGAGAATTGCTTGAAGCTGGAAGGTGGAGTTTGCAGGGAGCCAAGATCACGCCACTGTACTCCAGCCTGGGCAACAAGAGTGAAACTCTGTCTCAAAAAAAAAAAAAAAAAAAAAATAGGTGAAAAGAGAGAGGGGGTGTTATCTGCTTCTCACGATCTTACTCACAGGTTATAATGACAGTTGTTCTCAGAACTAACTCTACCACGTAGGCAGATATTCAATAAAGAAACAACTATTAGCAAAACCGTACATTTAACCTGTTCCATAAATTCCATGTTGAAGTCCTGTAAGTTTTCCTCTTGGGGGCTGTAACCATAACTTTATTGAAAGGTTCACTTGGGGCAAACCCTGTAGTTCAAATAAGATTCACTTACCCTCAGAGCTGGCAATAGGCAACCGGAAGTCTTTAAACTGACGGCTGAATGCAGGACTCTTCAGGGATCAACCCTAAAAATGCAGGCCTCAGGCAGCTCTAAACACTTTCATTTTAAAAATCATGTTCATGCAAGAGGAGAAAGTGTCTCTGAAACATTTTAGCCAATTTACAGATCTTGAATTCCACAAATTTCACCAATGATTGCCCATTTCTAATATCCATTATGTTCATTAACAACCGTTAATTTCTCCTATGAAAACCCATTTCTGAAATTCAGTATGCTAATTAGCAAAACCTTTCTTGCTGATTAGAGATGTGGATTACAGAAGGGCTTTTAGTAATCGTTTCTGGAGTGTGGGCTTTTTGATAGAATGCTAGCTGACTGCCCCAGGGTGTGGAGTTCTGATTAGAACAATTGTCTCCTCCTAGGGTGTAGCCTAAACTGTAAAGAAAAAGGCAGACAACCACATGATCTCCATCACACTATATTTGCTAAAGTATTTAGTCAATTACAGATACCACAGCACATATGAATACAAATCTCTATTCTGTAGGTTAAAATGGCCATATAATATTAATTGTGAATGTACTGCAATAACTACCATTTGTTGGAACTTCAGGTTGTTTCAAGCTTTTCACTATAATAATGACACGAGCATCCTGATTTTTACTTGCCTGTGTAGTTCCTTTCTTATGGAATTGCTTGGTCAAAGTTATGTATGCTTAAATTGTGATACATGTGGCTAACTGCTTTCCAGAAAGGTTATTCTGCTGCAGATGGAAAGCACGTGAGAATGTGCATTTTCTTGTACACCTATCAATATTTGGTATTGTCAATATTCTTTAAAAATATATATATTATATTAAAAGATGGGGTCTCACTCTGTTGCTCAGGCTGGCCTCAAACTCCTGGGCTCAAGCAATCCTCCTGCCTCCGTTTCCCAAGGTGCTAGGATTACAGGCGTGAACCACCATGCCTGGCCATCAGTATTCTTAATGTTGGCCAGTATCATGGTCATCTAATTCAGTCTCATGGCTTTAAATTCCACCTATATTCTCAGGATTTGTAAATGTACATCTCCAGTTCACAGATGGAAAAGTGCTTTGGAAATTTGCCTTGTTGCTCTTGCTATCTGCCATCTTAACTTGGATTCCTAGTGAGTATCCTAAAGCCTAGGCGTCCAATACAAGACCCCTCAACCTCTCCCCGACCTTCCCCTTCCCCCAAATTACTTCACTTGCAGCCTTTCCTTCACAGTTAGTGACCACCCTGTCCTTCCAGTTGCCCAGGCTGAAGATCTTGATGCCATCCTTGAGTCTTATCTTTTTCACAGGTGTCACTCACTTCCAATTCCCTGCTACCACAGAGCTACATCACCTGCATCTCTTACCTGGATTATTGCATTAATCCTCTCCCATTGACCTACTTCTAGAAGAATCTATTCTCAGCAGGGAAGCCAGAATGATTCTAATAATTTGTAAGATAATATCTGTAGTCAAGACCCTCCAGAGCCACGCCATGTCACTTGGAGTAAGAGCCTGGATCCTCACAATGGCCCACAGGCCATAGCAGATGGTCTAGGTGACTACTCCTCCACTAATGACTACTTACTGCTTACTGCCCTGACCTATTCCCACACTTACTCTTATTTCCCACACCCCTCTGGCCACATGGGGCTCCTCACTGTTCCTGTAGCATACCAAGCGGCTCTGCCTAGATCACTGTCTCCCAGATATCAGCATGGCTGACTCAACTCGACTTGTCCTGATCATGCTGTTTACATTGCCACCTGTCCCACCTCCAGCATTCCTATCCCTTTCTGGTTTTATTTCACTTCATAGCACTTGTTCCTTTATACATTATGCAGTTTACTTAGTCATCTTATTGCTTATCTTGATCCAACAATGTAAATATCACAAGGGCAGAAATTTTTTTTTTTCTGTTTTCTGTAATCCTGTATTCCCAGTTCTTAGTACAATGCTTGTCACATAAAGGACACTTGAAAAATGTTTTCTAAAGAAATGAATGAATGGATTTGATAGGTATAAAATTAAATCTCATTTTATTTGCATTTTTAATTACCAGTGGTGAGATTTTAATAATCTTGGTGTACAGAAGACCTTTCTGAGCTTCATAAAAAATTCACAAAGCATGAAGGAAAAAATGGATAGTTTTGACTTTTTACAAATTAAAAATCCCTGCATAGGAAAATAATGCCTAACACAAACAAGACTGACAGATAGGAACTCTACTTGTAATACATACTTCAGAAATAAAGGTTAATAGCCCTAATACACAAAGAGTGCTTACAAATCAATAAAAAAGATAAACACTATAATAGAAAAATGAATAAAGGAGAAGAACTGTTCATTCACAAAACAAGACCTCCGTAGAGGTATCTGAAAAATGTTTACCATCACTTCACTTTTTCTTAAATGTGCTTTCTTTAAACCATAGAGACTTTTCATTTCCTCTTGCTTTCAATTTCATCTTCCCTAAATTTAATTTCCAAGGAACTTTCTTATTTTCTATAATAACCACAGTATATTTCCAGCTGTTTTTCCCTTAGCAAATGGAGCTCCAAATCCTGTCTCCCTCAGTTTTACAATTGCTTCCCCCTCCTTCTCCCTCTTTACCCTCCAAAATACTCTATCATCATGGGCAAAACTCCCCAGAGCTATACTGCTGGGTATAATCCTTTCCTTCACTCCTTAGAAAAAATTGTGATGTGAGGACCAACGCCATGCTTATATATTTAGTAGCAGTTTTATTACAAATATTTTGAATCACACAAAATGTGCAGATTTGCTATTTCAACAACGATAAAGACCTGCTTGACTTGCATAGCATTTAATGAGCAAACGTGCCAGGAATGCTGATTGACAATTTTTGGCTGTAGAGTTTCCTACGCTTATTTTACACAAAGTTTGTAAACTTATGCTCTGAAATTAGTTTTCTTTTGTGCATGCCAAATGCAGTGCACTTGTCTCATTTAGAAATGAGCATTGTGCCTTATCCAGAACTGTGTATCTGCAAAGACAAGGAAAGATGAAATAGGAGAGGACCATTAACCAGGAAATGCAGAAGGGGAAATGAGTAGCAAGCAGAATGAGCAAGCTACCAAAGCCAAAGATGTTTTTGAGACTTTGATCATGAGTGACTCCTCTGGCAAACGCCTGCTGTCTAACTGGATAGACATAAATTATCTGAGACTAGGTAATTTATAAAGAAAAGAGGTTTAATTGACTTGTGGGTCTGCAGTCTAGCTTCTGCTTTGCTTCTGGGGAGGCCTCAGGAAGCTTTTACTCATGGTGAAAGGTGGAGGGGAAGCAGGCAGTCTTACATGGCTGGAGAAGGAGGAAGAGAGAGCAGCGGGGAGGTGCCATACACTTTGAAACAGCAGATCTTGTGAGAACTCACTATTCCATACCAGGTGAGATTGGGGATGGGCTAACCCATTCATGAGAGCCCTGCCCCCATGATCTGGCCACCCCTCACCAGGCCCCACTTCCAGCACTGGGGATTACAATTTGACATGAGATTTGGATGGGAACACATATCCAAACCATATTAAACCCCAACATTCCTAGAAGAGGAGTATGGTAAGCAGGGTAATACCCCTTACCCCGAAAACATGCCTATGTCTAGCCCCCGGAGCCACTGAATATGATACCTTACACAGCAAAAGGGGCTTTGCCGATGTGATTAGGCTGAGGCTCTTTAGATGAGGGAGATGATTGTGGATTATCCTGGTGGGCCCAATCCCATGTAATCACAAGGGTCCTTAGAGGTGAAAGAGGGAGGGAGGAGAAGATGGAATGATGTGACTGCTGGCTGGAGGCCACAGGGCAGAGCATGCAGGTGGCTTCTAGAAGCTGAAGCTGGAACAGGCAAGAAAACAGATTCCCCTCTAGAGTCTCTTAGAGCTGACACCTTGGTTTTAGCCCCCTGAGACTGGATTCTGAACTTCTGATCTCCAGAACAATAAGATAATAAATCTGTGTTGTTTTAAGCTACTAAATTTATGGTAATTTATTACAACAGAAAGAGGAAGTGACTACGAAGAGGATGAGTCCGTCTATTTCTCTCACCACTGTTGCTCATGTCTAATACTGACTTGGAGTATCTGGAAGGCAGGAGGTGTAGGACGCAGGGCTCCTCTCAGGACTCTCTGACTCTCCTAACCACACCATGAAATCCGGTCTCAAGTCTGGGAGCACGGCAGAAGCCCCTGGGGAGCTTTTAAATAAACTGCAGATGCTCAGCTGTACCCCACACCTACGGCATCTTATTTTCCAGCATTGGGGGCACAGTCACGAATATTTTATTTTTAGGTTCCAGAGGTGACAGGGGGACCAAGAAACAGGTTTGTGTTACTTGCAGTTGCTGCTGGTGGTGGCCAAACTGTTTTACCTACAGATGGGTCTTCCCAAAGGAGCACATGTCCTCCAAGTGAACAGGAAACCCCCTGTCCTTGCCCTGATCACTATCACAGAACAGTCCATGTGAACCAGAGAAGGACTTCACACCAAAACTGCTCCCCCAAACACACTCTGCGTCATGTGGTTAGTTTTTCTCTCCCCCACTTC
>NW_016107618.1:1065836-1174755 GCF_001604975.1 Cebus imitator
CCCCCACTTCATCTCCCCCTCCCCCTACTTCATCTCCTCCTCCCCCTACTTCATCTCCCCCTCCTATTTTTAAATTAGGAAGAGAAGAAAAAAGTGTAGCAGTATAAATTAGAATTATTTGAAGAAGAAACCCAACCACTGCTCTTATTTTAAAAGAAGTGGGAGTTCTCTTGAGGGTTGTCACTACTTAGGCTCAGGCCAGGACATAGGACTACAGAATGAATGGTCTAAGACGTTGGTTACAGAGATAATTGTATGGAGTCATGCTAAAAAAATAAGTTGTAGGGAAGAAAAGTAAAGCGTTGGACAGATTATTAAATTAAGTCCTACATAGTTGACCCCTCACTATTTCAAAGATGCTGAGGTAAGGTCTGTAAGTGGAGCGTCCCAAGTGTTGGCAAGCTACTCTGTGGCTTCCACAATCCCTGGGGAGATGAGGAGCCTCTGCTTCCAGTGGGGAATCCAAGAAGGCAGACCCTGAGACAGCAGTCAGTGCCTGCTATGGAGAAAGCCAGGAGAAGGGACCTCAGGATGAGTTAAGTGTGCTGGGGTTATTGATATTTGGCCAGGGGCCAAAGTTACTAGATTTATGAAATTCACCCAATCAGCAGATATGTTTAAAAGTGGTTTATAATCCAGGCACTGGGAAATTTAATCTTAGCATTTTCTTTGGTGCAGGAAAAAGACTGACTAAAGTCCTTCTCCTAGATTTGTATTCCATTTCTTGATTACACTGAGCTTTTCTATACTTCTTGATTCATGTATTAGTTCGTTCTTACGCTGCTGCAAAGGAATACCCGAGACTAGGTAATTTATAAAGAAAAGAGGCTTTATAAATTGTTGGCTCACAGTTCTGCAGTCTGGCTTCTGCTTTGCTTCTGGGGAGGCCTCAGGAAGCTTTTACTGATGGTGAAAGGTGGAGGGGAAGGAGGCAGGTCTTACATGGCTGGAGTGGGGGCGGGTGCCACACACTTTTAAACAACAGAGCTTGTGAGACCTCACTCACTATACAGAGCCAAGGGGGGATGGGGATGGTGCTAAACCATTCATGAGAACTCCGCCCTCATGACCTGATCACCTCTCAACAGGCCCCACTTCTAACACTGGGAATTACACTTTGACATGAAGATTTGGGTGGGAACACATCCAAACCGTATCAATCCAGACCTTCAATTCTTGGATAAGTTGTTTGAGAATGAGAGAAATGGGGAAAAAAGCATGGATTTTATTGGAAGCTCCCCAGGATATGTTATTTATCAAAGTGGATAAGTATGTCATTAATGTTTTCTTCCTTGAAGAAAATGTTTTTTATTTGCAGGAGAGGAGGACACGTTTGTTGGTTGATGGTTCTGTTACCATGGAAACAGAGATTAAGAAATAAGAAAAAGGTTCTAATATATTAACTTTTTAGATATCCTACCCTAGCCTACCTTTACCCTTGAGGCAGAATGAAAAAACAATCCTGGCCCGGGTCATCATCCAAGCAGTTCTGTCATGAGAGGCAAGCTCAAATCTTTTCTCTCTTTTCTGCCTTGCAGATTGGCTGAATATGCACTTTAAATTCATGCTTTCAGTGTGAATAGGTTGCTTTGGTGCATATAGAAAAAGCTTTAGGCTCTGAGTAAGTTTTACAAAGCAAAGCATGTTTCTTATAGGAGTTGGCTAAACAGACATGGGAAGACAAGTCATTTGGAATGGAATTGGTGACCATACCACAGCCAATGTCTTAGTTCCTTCTGGCTGTTATAACAAAATATCTTTGACTGGATAATTTATAAACAATGGCGTTTATTGCTCATAGTTCTGGAGGCTGGTAAGTCCAAGATTGAAGTGCCAGCAGATTCAGTGTCTGATAAGGGATGGGTTATCATCCCTTATCACAGATCCCTTATCATAGATGGTGCCTTTTATATGTGCTTACGTGGTACAAGGGCTGTGATGGTTAACACTGAGTGTCAACTTGATTGGATTAAAGGATACAAAGTATTGATCCTGAGTGTAGCTGTGAAGGTATTGCCAAAGGAGATTAACATTGGAGTTAGTGGGCTGGGAAAGGCAGACCCACCCTCAGTCTGGGTGGGCAGCATCTAATCAGCTGCCAGTGTGGCTAGAATATAAGCAGGCAGAAGCATGTGAGAAGAGAGACTGCTTAGCCTCCCAGCCTACATCTTTCTCCTGTTCTGGACTACAAGGTCTTTAGTTTTGGGGCTCAGACTGGCTGTCCTTATTCCTCAGCTTGTAGACAGCCTATTGAGGGACCTTGTGATTGTGAGTTAATACTTAACTCCCCTTTATATATATATATATCTCCCATTAGTTCTGTCCCTCTAGAGAACCTTGAATAATACAAGGGGCAAGCAAGCTCCCTCTATCCTTTTTATAAGGGCACTAATCCCATTCATGAGGGTAGAGCCCTCATGACCTAATCACCCCTCAGTGGCCCCACCTCTTAATACTGTCACATTGGGGATTAAGTTTCAACACACGAATTTTGTGGGGACACAAACGCTTAGACCATAACAGTCAAGATTTCCAAGTGAAGGCTTTATTCAACCATATAGTTGTAATTAGCATTGTCTGTCGTTTTTGTATGTGTGACATGGCAGAAACTTGGATGGGGTCAGTTATTTAAAAGTTTAATTAAAATAATACTTCA
The DNA here is from genome assembly GCF_001604975.1 of Cebus imitator. Lineage (NCBI taxonomy): Eukaryota > Metazoa > Chordata > Mammalia > Primates > Cebidae > Cebus > Cebus imitator. The sequence continues at coordinate 1,068,493 of NW_016107618.1, forward strand.
TAAGTATTACTCGTGTGCTCATATTTAAATATCCCACTTAATTCATTTGTTTGGAGAAACTGCATTCATACAGAGAGGGAGCCTGGCATGGTGTTTAAGATGAGCACCAGTTTTAGAGTCAGATGTGCCTGATTCTTGGGCTACCTCTAACTAGTTTGGTAACCTGGGGCAGGTGACTTAATCTCTGTAAGCCTTGATTTCATCACCTGAAAATGGGGATAATAATTCCCAGTGATTCTATAAAAATGTAGAAGATAATACCATCTACATGATATACTCAGCTTGTTGCTGGGCTCCAAGTCTTTGGTAGTATAGCTGTAATTACAATCATTGCTGAAATAAATGGATCAGTTACCTCCTAAGTCTTCATGTGGAAGGGAGGACCCTTCTGCTACTGAAGCAGGGTTCACGGTGCTTCTATATTCCTATGAGGGCCCCCAAGACCCCCACACTTCTGTTTATAGTTCTGTTCGAAGCCAGTTTAACACCATCCTATTTCACTTTAATGCCAGTGCAAATTTGAAAATATTTCACTGAATTCTTTTAAATAAATGCACTTCTCTCTTTTATTTATCCAACAAATATTTATTGAATACCTGTTATATGCCAGGCCCTGTGCTAGGTGCTGGGGATAAAACCATCAATAAGGTAGAAATGGCTTCTGCTCTCATGGATGTTGGAGTGTAGTGGGGCAAAGCCATCAGTGAGCAGGCACTCATAAGGCTGCGTTCATTCAGTGTTGTGCCAAAGTACAGTGAGACGTAAGCATCTTGCTGGAGCTCCTAACCCAGGTTTGGTTGGGAGGGTTGTCTTTGGAGGTGAAATTATTTTTAGAGCTATCTCAGAGCTGGGGATCTATTCTGGGGCACTCTTACTCTGCTAGAGCTGCCTTGAAGTGTTAAGAATTCATTCATTCATTCCATTTAATTCATTCATTCACTGATTGTGCCAAGCACTGGGAAAACTGGTGAGCAAAACAGACATGGTCCCTTTCTTTATAGAGCTTATAGGCATGTGTGTCTGTCTGTGTGTGTGTCTGTGTATAGAAATATAGAGGAATTGGATAAGTGAGGGGAGCTGAGAGATCAGATTCTGATTGACAAGGCCATCCCTATTGCAAGAGTAGATTCATTGACAAGCTCTCACCATGACATGCCATTAACCTGGATATAAGTAAGAACATGTATTCTGATTTCATGTTCACAAACTCCACTTCTGACTTCTCCCATAGGTCAGCCTAATGAAGAAAATAAGGTGGATAATCTTCCATTATGGTTCACATGGCACATCTAATTTTCATGGGAAATTAATACTTTGGGATTCTGGGCATAGACCTCACTGTTATTCCTTTTCTACCTCTGAGATGGACCTGGGCTCCCTCTTGGTGTAATGGAGAAATTCTGTGGCTCAAAGGACGTGTCTCTTTTGGAGACAGCCAGCTGATCTTTCTCTGAAAGCAACACACTAACATTCCTGTGCTCTGGATAAGCCGGTTTCTTTGAAAAGAATTTCGACTTTTGTTTTAGATTCAGAGGGTACATGTGCAGGTTTGTTACCTGGGCATATTGTGTGACCCTGAGGCTGAGGCATGAATGATTCTGTCACCTAGGTGGTGAGCATAGTAGCCAACAAGTAGCTTTTCAGCCCTGGCCGCTCCCTGCCTCTCTCCTGCCACAGCCCCTGTCCCCATCTTTATGCCTTTGTGTGTATCCAGTGTTTACATCATACTTATAAATGAGTGCACGCAGTATTTGGTTTTCTGTCCTGCATTAATTCACTTGAAGAAGCTGTTTCTTCCCCCCCTTTAAAAGTCTGTACCCATGCATCTTGGGTCTGTTTGAACTGATCCAACTTTTGCATTCTGGGCTTGAAAATCACCTCCCTGGCTTTTATTAAATACATATATATTAAATGTATTTTAAGTATTGTTTAGAGGATGTGGCTGCCATAATCAAATGGGCCTTTTCTAATTTTATTTTATTTGCCCAAAAGCAGTTTAGAGCACGCAGCCCATCAGAGCGGGGATGAGGGAGGTATCGGGGGCCAGTTCCAGAGCTGCTGATGAGTAGCTGTGTGGCTGCTCCCTGCTCTGTGCTTTAACCTCCTCCTCAGGCAGTTGGGAGATGGTGTAAGTAGAGTGCTCAGAATCATGCCTGCCATGCGGATGCACTCAGCAGGTGAAAGCTTATTATTTAAAAAGGCCTGATAATCACCGGCATTCTGGCCAGTTCCACTGTGCTCCAGAAGCTTTGCATCAGGGGTCGTGTACATTTGTTAAACGTTAAAATAAATAAAACTTTGAAGCTCTTATTCCAAATAGATTTTCAATTTCTCTTATTGCAAAAGCAGTGAAATAGATTTCTTAATCCGTCCCTGTGCCTGAGAGTCAGGCTTGACTGAGGGGCTGGAGCGTTAGCGTGTGCGGGGCGGTCCGCGCCAGCAGCTGGGAGAACTCTCCAGTAAATGTGCAAACGTGGTAAGTTTGTGGCATGTCACATCGTTTTCCCTCTCCATCTCTTCCCAATTGCATTTTTAAAAGTAATGCAGTTAATTTTCATGAGCATTTTAAGCCCAAATTAGATCTCATATTGTAAACACTGCAGAAGCTGAGAAAGATCTCGTTAACAAAAGCAAATTACTAAACTCTTGCAATTCTGATTCAGACCCACGGAATTCAAACTTAGACGAAGGACATGCCTACTAAATTCATCCCGGCTCCATTTCTGCAGGATTAAAGTGAATGCAGGCATGCTAAGCTACCAGCAGATCTGTGACCGTGGCACCTAATTGCAGCTGCCTTTAAACCTTGAGCAGGTCAATGGAGGCATGATGATCTCAGGGATAATTTGTCTTTTATGTATTTCTATGGTGTGATATATAATCCCTTGCTGAAAGGGTCCTTGTGGATGTCGGCCTCTGCTCCTGGCTGAAATAGAATAAAGAACTGGTAAATAGGTGATTCTTTATTCATCTCTCTTTTGTCCTACGTACCGTGGGCCAAGGGATGGAGCTATCCCTCTTAAGTCTGTGATGGGGGCATTCAACCCATAAATGATTCTGGATTTGCTTTATTCCATGATTGGACTCAATTGCATGCTTCTGAAATCTTGATACACTATTATGATAGCCTTGAATAGCCAGAGAGCTGTTTTCCACTTTGCATCTTAAGTCTTACTTTCTCTGCTCACTCTTAAGATCGCTGAGCACCTCAAATAGGGTGGAGTAAAGAGATTTGAAGAAGCAATCATGCTATGTTGAGATGCAGAAGCCAGGGAGGTGAAGAACTCATTTTGTCTGTGTCTGGACACATTAGAAGCCCTCTGCTTAAGTGCGAACAGGCAGGCAGTCAGCAGGGGTTTATGGGCAAACACAGAGCAGGTTATAGGGCAAAACCTCGCTGTAAACATTTCGAGTATGCATTAAACAATGAACAGGGTTTCTTGACCTTGTAGTCTGTTGCCTTTTCTGCCCCCTCACTATTTGTAGATTTGAAGTACTGAGGGATTGGGATGCTCCCAATAGGAAAATGGGGGAAAGTTAGCCAGGTGCCATGGCTTAGGGCAGAATAGGGGAAAAAGCTGTCCTTCAGCCAGGCATTTCGCTCTATCTTCCTGCTTGGTACTGAGCGTTGCGGCATTGTAGGGCACTCGTGACGGCTCCATGCTGAACGCTGCAGAACCAAGCAGAACCCTGGCCTGTGGTCTCGCACATCTTGGCTCCTCCTCCCAGTAGGCAGGACACTGACCTCAAGTAGGCAGGACACATTCCCTGGGCCTCCCTGTTTTGTTTCCATAAGCTTTCTTTCTTTTTCTTTTTTTTGAGACAGAGTCTTGCTCTGTCGCCCAGGCTGGAGTGCAGTGGTGCAATCTCAGCTCGTTGCAGGGTTCAAGCGATTCTCCTGCCTCAGCCTCCCGAGTAGCTGGGACTACAGGCATGCGCCACCACACCCAGCTAATCTTTGCATTTTTAGTAGAAATGGGGTGTCACTATATTGTTCAGGCTGGTCTCGAACTCCTGACCTCAAGTGATCCGCTCGCCTTGGCCTCTCAAAGTGTTGGGATTACAGATGTGAGCCACGGCGCCCAGCCTCCATCAGCGTTCTTTATATGGCTTCAAAACTGCATGGCACAAATACCTCCTCCTGGTCTGAAATCTATGTACCTGCATCTTCTGTTCCTGACCTCCCTCCCTCCAGGTTCCTTTCTTTTCTAATCGTTACATAACTAAGGTAGACAAATAGCCGGCATGCAAGCTATTATGTAAGTAAATATGAGAGCCCACAGAAAAGGTCAGCAATTGTGGAGAAAATAATGGGCAAAACTTCAAGGAGGAAGTGTACCTTGAGCATCTGTGAATAAAGTGGGAGGGATGTGGTTGGTGGGTGCAAGGAGGAACATCACGTCATTGACGCGTGATGTTGGCCAGGGACGAAGGGGCACGCGCATTGTTTTGGGATCCTTTCCTGCCTTCCACAGTTATGAAGCTCCGTGGCCTTGGAAACATCACTGCAGCTCTCTTGGACTCAGGGTTCTCATCTGTAAAGTAGGGATAATCATACCTGGTTTCCACTGTTGTCATGAGGATTATGGTTAATGAATTAGCACATTAATTGGATAGACATTGGTTGTCAGGTGCTGTGCACTGTGGTAGGCATGGAACCAATCAGACCTTTGAGGCTTCTAGGAGCTAACAGGAGAGAGAGACAAATAAGTTTATAAGCCTGTAAGGAAAACTAACCTGGGCCATGAAGGATGCAAACATAATAACAGAGGCAGGCGTTTTCACAGGGTGGTCAGGGAAGGTTCCTGGAGACTGTGATAATGTCTGTGTGGCACTGTCACAGCTCCTGGCGCAGGGTAAAACCAGCTCTCTGTAGTTCCTTTTATCCCAGGGACACTTGTCTGAGGACAGAATTCCAGGAAGGGTTGTGTGAGAAAGGAGAATGTGGTAGCAACAGGGATTGCTGCTGCAGACTTTCCTGCTCTCTCTTTATGCCCCTGCCTTTTTTCTTTAAAGGGGCAGGTTCGCATGCAAACCTCAGGAGGAGGAGGGATTTGCTCTGCAGTTTGCTGGTTTGTCATGTGTCCTTGGCCTGCTGAACACCATTGTGGCGAGGTGAAGAGGATGCCTGTAAATCATCTCAAGCCTTAGCAAGAATGCGGCCATCGCAGTGGAAATATTAATAACGTGGCGGCTGGGCTTTGAATTCATGGAATGTTTTTCTCCAAAGTGCTCTGAAGAGAGACAGTAATAGGGCTTGGCATTATGTTCTCTCAGCAGAGAAAAGGAGTGCAAAGGCATTGATGGCATTTGCTAGAAATTTCATGGGTAGAATCAGCCAGGCCTTCTACGTAGGCTCCTGTTGCCAGTTCAGGGTGGTAACTGCCAGGTGGTTTGCTTTAGGGGACATTTGGATGGCACCCTCCTTCTCCTCTGGCTACGTCCTCCCCATACCTTCCAGGCTCAGTGAGCATGCGCCCCAGGAATCCTGTCTGGGCTTGTCACTTCGTATGTTACAGTCAGAGGACTGGAGAGCAAAATGGATATTTTTTTTTGTTTGGCAGTTACGGCCAATTCATTATAAAAAGCAGGTCAGACATCACATATTTTCAAAAACCTGTCTCTGATTTAGACCAGGCTATCACCAAAGGACAACAGAAAAAGTATTTTTTTTAAAGATTATACTTTAAGTTCTGGGGTAGATGTGCAGAACATGCAGGTTTGTTACATAGGTATACACATGCCATGGTGGTTTGCTGCATCCATCCCCCTGTCATCTACATTAGGTATTTCTCCTAATGTTAGCCTTCCCCAATTCCCCCACCCCCTGCTATCCCTCCCCTAGACCCCATACCATTTGACCCAGCAATCCCATTACTGGGTATATACCCAAAGGATTACAACACATTCAATTATAAAGACACAGGCACACATATGTTTATTGCGGCACTGTTCACAATAGCAAAAACTTGGAACCAACCTAAATGCCCATCAGTGATAGATTAGATAAAGAAAAAGTATTTTTTGGAAGGTTTAGGAGACCAGGAGAGGAAAGGGTGAATAGCCAGGATTTTTCCACTGGATCTTCTGAGAGCCCTTGTAGGAGGTGGATGAATTCCTTGGTCAAAAGTGGGTGTGGCAAATGTTGAAAGGCCAAGTGGGGGTACTTCGGGGTCTTGGGGGCATCAGGTGAAAGGTGGCACGGCAGATCAAAAGTTCGTGCAGGGGGTTATTATTATTTTTGCATTTGGTTAAAAATTGACAAACTAATTGCTGAGCCCATTGTCAGAAAACTGGCAACCCATCAGAGATGATTGTACGCAATTTCTCTCTATTATTCCTAATGAAACTGTCACAGCCTCATCTTCTGTACTTACTGCTCAGAGAGAAATGAGAGTTTTATCTGTTTCTCTAACTCAGCCAGAGAGCATCTGCTGCACTGAACCTGCTCAGGGCTGCTGTGCAGGACACAGGGCTTTTCGAGTATTCCTGACCTGAGCCAGGAAGATGGATGATTTGTTTGCCTGATTGCCTGAGTGAGTCTCTTGCCGCCTCTTCATTTCCCACCTTCTCTTCCTTCCAAACACCCTTCTTACTCCTGGCCAGCTCTCAAGATGCAGTTAATCTAAAAAGCAGGAAAACAAAATGGAATAGAAAAACAAAACCAAACTCTTTTAGAAGTGAAACTTTAAATACTAAAAGCTGAAGCTTCTTGGATTTGGGTATTTTAGTGGGGTTTGGAAAAGACCAAAATGTTCCTTCAAAAACACTTAGAATATTTTCTACTTTCAAATATTGGAATAAACATGTATTAGTAGACTCTCCAGAGTCTTGATTAGAAAAGAGAAAGGTATCCAATATCCCTTCAATCTGGGATATTGTATCTCAGCTCATTTTTCCTGAGCTAGCCCAGATAAAGTCAGTATTTCTAAGTTCAGTTCAAAGGCAGGGTTTCCTAAGGTGAGTCAGACACGCTTGTTTTTCCCCTTGGTGAAGGCCTGAACATTGTCTTCTTCTGTCTGTGCGAGGGAGGTTTGTGGTCTGTGGGAGGGAGGTTTGTGTTCTGTGATCCCTTCCTCACACCCTCACTCTTCTCATGGTCTTCTGTGACTAGGATACACTTCTCTCTTCCATTTTTTAGCAACAAAATGAGTTCTGGTTCATCTGGTAGATATGTAGATGAGGAAGTCCATTTTAGTGGATTTTCTGTCTCATTAAAAAACCCATTTCTGTGTCAATTGCCTACTATTTACGAAATCATGAGTTTCAGAAGAAATCATAAACAATTAAAGTGGTTGCCAAGCCAGTCAACATGAGCACATTTTATCATTCCAATGTACTCTGTGATGAATCCTTAATAATCTTTCCTTTAAAAAATAAAATGTTCAGTAGTCTCAGTTATTTCACTAGTGGTTGGCACCCATAGCTATAAAGCATGCGTCAGATTCTAATGACACCCAACACTATCACTAACGTGGAGTCTCTGGCTACTGTTGTATTGTTAGTTTTTGAAAAAGAAAAATGACAGTCATACTTTTTTTTCAGAAAGGATTTGAAGACTGGATTAGTTTTCTCTTGCTGCTGTAACAAACAGAGTGGTTTAAAACAACATAAATTTATTGTCTTATTGTTTTGGAGATCCAAAGTCCACAGTGGAACTTAACTTGCTAAAATCAAGCTGTCAACAGGGCTGTTCCTTCTGGGGATCTAGAGGGGAATCTGTTTCTTTGCCACTCCCACCTTCTAGTGGCTGTCCAGATCCCTCAAGGGAGGCTGCTTCTATCTTGAAAGCCAGCAATAGCACTGTTCCTACTTCTGTTCCAGTCATGGCCACTCCTTCTCTGATTGAGTCTCCTGCCTTCATTTTAGAATGACCCTTGTGATTACTATTAAACTCACATATATAATCCAGGGTAATATCCTCATCTCAAGGTCCTTAGCTTCATCACACTTGCAAAGTCCTGATGCCATGTAAGGCAACATATTCACAGGCTCCAGGGGTTAGGATGTAGACATCTTGAGGGAGGCCATGTTTCTCTCTACCACAGGAATAACAAGAGTAGACTAGAAGATCGGTCTTTATGAATAAGCATTACCAGTACTCTTTTGGATGCTTTTTATTTTTTCCTTGAAACAGTTGTTTTCAGTTCCATACAGGCTTGAAAATGGCAAAAACATTAATTGAATTCCTGTTCAACTGTACTGTTTGTGATTTACTTCACGTGTGTGGAAGCATGGTAGCTTTGTTAGGATGAAAAATTTACTTTCTAATCTTCTTTTAAAGGTCAAGTGGCAAAGAGGACTGGTTTTAAATGCAAGTTACCCACATGGAGCAATTAAGGAGGGATAGAAAGCGGTATGGATTTTAAGGTGTGACATGGGCCAGATACAAGCGGAGGAGAATTGACTAAGGTACGAGCTCATCTAGGAAAATTTAAATCCTGCCTTGGGAGCACACTTGGATTAATATATATTTATTGTAATTCGTTAAAATATCCTTCTCTTCTAAACTATTTTATTACGTTTGCAATTTGCTTCTCTTTGCAGCCACACATAAACACCAACAGCCAATCTCAGAGGTACATTCTTGCCTAGGCCTCCTTTTTGCTGTCAGTGGGCTGTGTTGACTTACAGCCCACTTTCAGAGATGTATTGAAATTCCATATTAAGTTAAAGGATGCTTTGTAATGTTCAATCTCTCTCCCAGAACAAACAGACCTGACACGGTCCAGGTATCCCTCCCTCTTTTTCCTGATGTCATTTGTGCTTTCAGATCTTCCTCTGCAGCGATTGCTGTTGGTCATCAGCTTGACCATTGGGGCATTTCTAGATTTCCATTGTAGCCTGATTCCCCTGTGGTGTAGGAGGGAGGGAGATTTCAAGACCCAGTCTCGGGAGAGCCTGGCTGGTGGAGCGGAGGCGCTGCCCTGCCCGTGCGTGGCTTGTGAAACGTTCAGGATCTGCTTCTCTTGCTGTTTCTGCTGGTGACTGAGGGATGCTGGGTGGACCAAGCAGAGCAGGCAGACCCTCTTTAAGCCGCATGCTGATTTCTTTAGGCAGAAACACAAGCCTTTCTCCATCCCGCGCCCTCTCCTCCTGTGGCACATTCAGGCAATAAAGGGGAGCGATGAAATGCAACCTGTTGGTACTGGCACCTGCTCAAAGGCTGTAGCCTGAGTGGAGGCAGCTGACTGTGCTGACACCTATGCCTGGGCTTGGCAAGACCAGAGTGCATTCCATTCTCACCACGGCCTGGAACGGGACCCGATTGCAAGTGGCTATAAAATGATGACAGGGAGAGGCAGGAACCATGGCCCAGCAGAGGAAGGGGAGGGGGAGGCAGCACGGAGAAGAGCCATGCAGTTTAGAAAGGGTGAAAGACAGGGAAATGTTAGGTGCTGGCATTTCTTTTTGTTTGCTTCTTTTTTTTTCTTTCTCTCTTTTGCTTGTTTCAGTCAGGTTGCTCTTGTAGGGGCAGAAAGCTGTGTAGTCATCTTAAGGCTGTCTTATCCTCTGATTTAGTAGATGCTTCTGCTTAATGAATCATTTCATGCTACTTGCTGATGGGGCTTTCAAAGGCATGGCTTTGGGGTAACAAGTAAAATTAGAAATTATCAGCAGTTATGAGTGATACTCATGATTTTAATTGGCTGTGATCATGGGGAGGACCTTTCATGATCGGGAATATCCTTTTAATTTTGGAGAAAATCAAGGAAAAGCATTCATTGACATTTTTTTTTTGTAGCTTTATAACATTTCAGAAGTTCTGAATAGGAAATCTCAATGGAAATTTACTATTTTATTGTTACTCAATGGTTCTCAAAGTTCAGTGTGCACAAAATTACGCAAGGAGCCTGGAAAATGCAGAATTCTGTGTCCTATCCGCAGAGCTTTGAATCTAATAGATTTGGGTAGGGTCTCTAAATTCAATTTTTAACAAACTCCCAAGTTACCCTGATGCAGGTGGTAGGGATCATGGTCTGAGGAAAACTAGATATATGCCCGGACTTCTTAGCTAATTATGTCCTGATTAGCTCGCTGGCCAGCCCCTCCCCATGTGTTCTCATTTGATACAATTTTCTCTAAGCCAGCAGTTGTGTTTTCATGCAGTCCAGGAAGGAGGCTTCTGATAGTGCAGTGTATCACCTGCATCGTTATTTTCAGAGCTTTTGGTCTTAGGTTTATTCCCAGTACAAAGATTGAAGGATGATCTGAAATCAAATACATTTGTCTGGGAGTGGAATGTCTGTTAGATCCAGGTGTTGATTTCCTTGAGCTTGAGTTCTCAGTAAATGTCTTTCCAGTGAGAATTCCAATCAGGATTCTAAAGGTTATATGAAATAGGCTTGATTTCTGGGCTTCCTCCAGGGAGATCACTTAATTTTCATAAGCAAAATTAACTTACCACCATGGCTTGTTTTGTAATCAGCACACGGTTCATATTTTAGGATAAAATGCTATGTTGATTAGTGTGTGAAACAGGTGATCCAGAAAATATCTCTGTGCTGAGAATCTTTAAGGAAGAAATATTTGTACTCTGGAGGATGAAAAGATAGCAAAGCAAAATCTAGGCAGAACTGAAGGGAAGGAAGCTCCGCTAGGAGAGATGCTCGATTTCTACAAGTGCGCTCACATTATTTGACCACCAGGGGGCAGCATTGCACTTTGTTTGGAAAACAGTCTCTGGCACGCAGCCCTTTAAAGGAAAAGAACTTCTAAGTGAGCAAAGCTAAAAACCAGAACATTAGCAAGAACCAGAAAACCAACAACACAGAACCCAAACTCTCTTTGTTATAATGTGCCTGCTAAGTCAGGCACATTATTTTCTTGGTACACAGGTTTTAATATTGTAGTATTAAGACTCTCCAGGGCATACTTTATCGGTCCATTAATATATACTTAGGGGTGGCGGATGATCAGTGATATTGTTTTTCATTTTTCTTTTTGTTTGCCTCTCTCATCTCATCTCACTTGTCCTTGTCTTTCTGTCAAACAACTACTGTCCCACATCTACTTCTTTCAGGGAAGCGGCAGGCCCGGCAGCTGGCTGTGCCTGGTTATTGGCTGGTCATTTTGTGGAGAGGGTGGATGTGCATAGAGCTTGGCTGGAAGGCTCTCTCCCTGGTATAAAATCAGGTTTACAACGTGCATGGTTCTGGGAAGTTCCTGGGGGTTGTAGTTCTTTTCTTTTTTTTCTTTTTGACAGGGTCTCATTCTGTCGCCAGGCTAGAGTGCAGTAGTGTGATCTCTGCTCACTGCAGCCTCTGCCTCCTGGGTTCAAGTGATCTCCTCCCTCACCTTCCCGAGTAGTTGGGACTATAGACGCATGCCACCGTGCCCAGCTAATGTTTCTATTTTTAGTAGAGACGGGGTTTCGCCATGTTGGCAAGGCTGGCCTCAAACTCCTGACCTCAAGCGATCTGCCTGCCTCGGCCACTCAAAGTGCTTGGGATTACAGGCGTGAGCCACCATGCTGAGCGATTATAGTTATTTTTAATGCACCCTCACAAATACACTTTTATAGGAGTCAAGCCATCATTTATAGAAAGTGATATAAAATAAATAGATGCTAAAATTTTGTATCTTTCAAATTGACTCATATGATTAATGGATAAAGTGTGGTTGAATGAAAAATCCAATCACGAGTGTTAAGAATGTAATTTCCACCAGTACCGGGATCATGTCTGTTTGTTCACAGATGATACATCAAGCTCCTAGAACCGTACCTGGCATGGCAGGTGCTCAATAAATGTTTGTTGAATGAATGAATGAATTTAAACACACATTATGACCAGCTCCCCCTTCCCCTACCTTAGCTTTGCATTTAAGCAGTGATTAACTTGGGAACAGAGGCAGGGTTGGTACATTTACTTAGCTTCCTTTCCTGTCTCAGTCATTGTCTCTTTTATTTCTGGGCTTGTGGAAGTACAATGTCTGAGAGTTTCTTGAAGAAAAGTCCTAAAATCTAGTCTTTTTTTTTTTTTTTAAGGTGGATTCTATGTCGCCCAGGCTGGAGTACAGTGGGGCCACCTGGGCTCACTGCAACCGCTGCCTCTCAGGTTCAGCTGATTCTCCTGCCTCATTTTTGCCTTCTGAGTAGTTGGGACTACAGGTGCCTGCCACCAACCCCGGCTAATTTTTGTATTTTTAGTAGAGACAGGGTTTCACCATATTGGCCAGGCTGGTCTCAAACTCCCGACCTTGTGATTCACCCGCCTCAGCCTCCCAAAGTGCTGGGATTACAGGCATGAGCCACTGTGCCCTGTCCAAATCTAATCTTTAAGAACAACTGTAAACCCCAAATATTTTTGTTTCTCTGAAATTTGCAGGTAACATTGCATACAATTATAGCATTCATGCTGCCTTTTTTGAGGTGTTTCATTAAGACTAGACTTGAAGATTGCTCTGTATTAATGCTCTTCTATGAGGAAGACCTCCTATTTTGCTTCCTCCTCCCTCTTCTTCTCTTGCAAGAAACAGTCAGGTTGAGAAACTTGACTTCGAACAGGAGCAGGGCAGGGAATAACAGGCACATGAAGATTAATTACCCTCCTTGGAATCCAGCTTGACTGGGCAAGATGAGACAGTTCAATTATTTAATCATGTTGGTGCTATTGGCTTTCAAATCCTTGAGTGCCAGGATAGCCCTTCCTTTCCATTTAATTCACATGAGGAATTGCTCCTCAACTTGCTGCTCTCAGCTGAACCCTCCGGCAGAGGGAGAGGAGCAGTCTATTTTGGAAGGAGATGACCCCATCTCCGTATCCTCTTGGGCTGCGTTTGTGAAGAGTTCCCGGTGCTTATTTTGGAAGCCGCTAGATTATCTGTGTCTCTCCTATCCCTGGTAGGCTGCTCCGTTCTGTGTGTAATGGAAGCTTTCTCCTTTGCACATGACTTTTTAAGGCTTTCTTTTGGCTCAAGAATGGCTACCCAAGGAAGCTACAGGTCAGAGCATGTCATTAGACCAGAACATGCAGGAGCAGTGCAGTCCACTAGAATGTTCTGTGATGACAGATGCTCCACAGCTGCCCTGTCCAGTGTGGCAGGCAGTGACCAAATGTGGCTATTAGCACTAGAAATGTGGCCAGTGCAATGAAGAAAATGAAATTTTAATTTAAAGGAATTTGAAGTTGAAATGACCTATGGCCAGTGGAAACTATACTGGGCAGTGAAAGACTGGATTGTGCCCGTGATGCCCAACAGAGGTGTGATTTTTGTTTGTTTGTGTGTTTGTTTCGGGGGGTTGACTGTTGCACTGTCACACAGCAGGGCTCTCTGTCATCCTAGACCCTCTGATATTAACGTGGCCTTTTCATTATATCCCACTAAGGGCCTCTTGTTTCTCACCACGCCCCTCTGCTACTGCATCTTGGCCAAGTCACTCCTCATTAGCATCTGCGAAGGGACAGGAGAAGAAAAGTTTGCCTATTCCTTGTCCCACGCACCCCCAACACGCAGGTGGTCAGAGATCTTAATCCCAGTGAGAACTGTATTCTCTCAAAATAAAGCGAATTAGTGGGGTGGGCCGTCACCAGATGTTTTAGTTTCATGACCCGTGGACCTGGCAGGCACAGGCTCTGTTCACCATAGATTTTCAAAGTTGTTCAGCGATTTAATGCATATATAAGACCAATTGATAGTTTATCTGTCAAAATGAGCTTTTGAAGAAATGGCCTCATGAACCAAATATCCATGGTTCCAACTAGATACAAGAAAGGGGTCAAAGCATGAAGTGTCACACTAAGGATGAAAGACAATGCCTGAGAATCCACAAATCTTAGCCATTCAGATCGAGCGCTGGAGTCATAATCAATGACTTCCAATCTCCCTCATCCTCCAGCCTCTCCCTGCCTCCAGGCTGATCATCTCATCATTCTCCTGCTGTTTCCACCACACGGACGCTGGGTCCTGCGCATTCATGCCCTAGTTGCTAAAATTATACAAATAGAGTGGAAAAAAAAAAACAAGTCTGTGAAATCATTCTCTTGGTTCCTGTGGTTTATACTCACTAGTTAATTTGAGCCTTAATGTTGGTCTTTCAGAGTGACAGAAACAGCGGCCAATCTGCTGTTTTACAAGCCAGTGCATATAGCCTCATTGCTAACACCCTTGAAAAATGTCCCTAGAAATGCAGCTCATGAAGAGAGTTCTTTAAATTAAGCTAGATTTGTAAAGAGCCCATTTACTGCCTGACTTAGAGCTAAATCCTGTGGCAAAATGGAATTCGAGGCTAGCTGCCAGGGAACAGAAAACAGCTTGGGTACCAAACCGTGAGCCTGTGAGTGTCAGGGAAGGAGTGAAGTTAGCACAGAAGGCATCCTCAAGTCTGCAAGGAAAGGGAAAAATATGGAAACAGAAAGGAAGTATCTAGAGACAGTGCAGACAGGTTGTCCAGGAAAGTTGGGTCAAGAGAATGAAGAATAAGAGAACAGGAATGAGAAGGAGACGTCACAGGAGAAAAGAAGGATCTAGAGGTAGAAAAAGAGAATTTACCTAGTTCGTTCTTCTGCTTTATCTCATTCAAGAGACGTGACTGAAAATCAAGTCATTTCAGCAAACAACCGGACAGTAGCAGGTCACCAGACGAAACTCCTTCCCTGCCTGGACGTTAAGTTCTGATTTCATGCAAACAAGTGAGCAAGTGAGCAAGCCAAGCCTCCCCTTATATGCTGCTCTTTCTAGGTTAATCATTTGCCTTTAATAGGAGGAAGTGTTTTCAGACATCCCAATGTAGTTGATTTCAAATCCCTTGGAGAAGAATTTGAACAGCAATGTGGAGGTGGGTCTCCTGTAACATCTCATGCAAATGCGGTCCCTCTCCATTTCCTCTGCAAATAAAGAACACATGAGGCCAGGCGCAGTGGCTCACGCTTGTAATTCCAGCACTTTGGGAGGCCGAGGTGGGTGGTTCACCTGTCAGGAGTTCGAGACCATCCTGGCCAACATGGTGAAACCCCGTCTCTACTAGAAATACAAAAATTAGCCAGGCGTAGTGGCACACACCTGTAGGCCCAGCTACTCGGGAGGCTGAGGCAGGAGAATCACTTGAACTCAAGACGCAGAGGTTGCAGTGAGCTGAGATTGTGGCACTGCACTCCAGTCTGGGTGACAAGAGAGGAACTCCATCTCAAAAAAAAAAAAAAAAGCACATGACTGGTTGATATCCAACTGCAGAGCGTTAACTTGCTTTCTGTTTTAGGGACTCTGCCTTTGGTGGGCTTCAAAATCCCTGGGGGGGGTGCTTATTAAGAACATCGTTGTCTGATCTCTAGACCCTAGGCATATTCTCAGTGGACGACAGCATCTCTGAAAGAAACCCAGGCTGGGAAATTTTGGGAAATGGAGCAAAACTGTAAAATGTGAATATTTTTAGGCTTAGAGAATGCAGCAATTTGATACTAGTTAAAAAAAAAAATCCCCAAAAAGAGAGTTTTATGAAATAATTTCTATATTGGTTGGAAGTTAAGGATAAAGAATAAAAAAGTTTATTTTTCTCTCACATTAAGTTATTGAATAGTAAAGTCCCCCTTTTTCTCCATTTAATTATGGAAGAAAGAACAGACTCCAATTTTACAAGTTGCTCATTCATTTTAGGGATAGCCCAGATGGGGAGCATATTTGTGTTCAGAAATCTCTTTACTTTGGAATATGGTATGTAGGTTCCATCTTTCCTCCAAGCTGGGGCCATTGCTGAGCTTCCAAAGGCCCTTTCTATTCCTGCCACATTCAGTGCCTCTGGAGGGCCAGCCACCTGCTCAGGGCACCAGAGAAGGCGGAAGAGGGGAGGTATCACAGAGTTTCACAGATGGAGGTCTCGGTCCTGCCCAGCCACTCACTGTGTGATGTTGCAACATTACTCTCCAAGCTTTGCTTTCTTCCATTTATGAAACAGGTGTAAGTGTTATCCCTCACTGAGTCGTGATTATTAAATGAAATACAATAGAAAACGTGCTTGGCAGAGGAAGTGGTTGCTAAACGTGGCCATCCCTTGGAGTCTTCTCTTCCATTATCTAGCAGAGAGTGGTCTGTCCCCCATAATGCTCAAGTTTTCTCTATACTGTCAAGTGTATTCTTAGAAATAAGCCTCATCTGAAACCCCATCTCAGGTGAAATTGCTGTCCATGTTTATAAGACTCCATAGCCTTAAGCCACTCCCAAGAGGCCTTGAGAAACAGGCAAATGCTACGTTTACGTGCTGGGGGTGGGTGGCTGCAGGTCAACGTGGTTGTCAGGACCTGCCAAGTTGTATACACCTGCACGTTGGAAGAACCTTAGGAATTCCCTGGCTTGCTTTACTGTGAAGCACAATTACTTATTTGCAGAGAAGCATGTGTGCTGTAATTTCAAGGATTGACATGTAGAATTTCCAACCGAGCCTTGTCCTTGATCCCTCCTGGGCAATATACAAGATGGAGCATCTAACATCCTTGCGGGAATTCAGACCTGTCATACTCACTGACAGGCAATCATGATTCTAATGAGGGCAGAAGAATTTAATTCAATAAAAAACCTATTAGAATTGACAGTACAAATGTAAACAGGTCCCTGATGGATAATTTTGCAGGGCCTTCTCTGCTGCTGTGTTTGTTGACAGATACCATAACCAGACGTGGAAGGCAGATGCTCACGTCTGTTCCAACAGGACGGAAGGGATGCATTCCCCTTTCTCTCACTTGCGGGGCTATACACCACTGGCTTTGAAACCACGGACCTGGTCATTGGGGGTAGTCTTGTAAAAATTACATTTTTATCTCATGTTTTGGGGAGGAAGGATCCTTCAATGACTGGAGATGTTCTGCGGATCTTTTTTTTTGTCATTTTTCAAGAGATTCAGGCAGTAAAAAGTGTCTTTAATCAGCTGCTTGTTTCCCCCCGCCCCGCCCCCAAGACGAGACTCTTAGCATATTCTGTAGAATGATTTTATGAATGTCTGGAGTTTTATCCTTCATTTTAGCCACTAGATTTTAAAGACTTTTCATTGGACTAGTTTATGAGTTGCTGCCTGTTTTCACAAATGTAAATTTTACCCAACAATTCAGAGTTCCATTTTTTTGTAAACAGATATAATTAACAAGAAAAATTACTCAGCATTATTGCTTGAGAGACTCTGAGACATAGCTATGTCACTGTATCGATAATTCTTCATAAAACCAGTGGTTCTTTTTACCTGGAAACTTGTTCTGTCAAAAAACAAAACACAGCAAAAGAAAAGAAAACCAACAAACCAGTAGTTCTTCTTCATTGTTTTCTATTGCTTCAGAGTAGAGATGATGGAACGTCTGTTCTCTTTAGAATCAGTCTACACATTGGCCTTACAAAAAAACATATTTGGTTTATTAATAACATTAGGAATAAATTTATTCTCAGTATGTGGATGTTCTCTCTATTTTCCTATTTTTAAACCTTTGCTTCAAAATTGACCAAATCATTACTCATCTTGAAGTTTTGAGATTTATATAAAAAAGCAAGAGAACCATTTCCCAGCCTAGGGGTTTTCCCTCGGTGGGCTTTGTCCCTCCAGGAGGGAGAGTGTCTGCAATATTGTTGTAATGGATCTGGAAAGCTGTATTTGCACGAAGCGTCCTCTATCGGTAGGAGAAATAATATCTTAGAGACAAATGTCATGGTAATTTTTCTAATATATGTAGACACTCTGAGGTTACATATAATACAAATTCAGTCTTTTTGTGATTTTGAATTTTCTCAATGAATAGACACTGAAGGACAGCTCATATCATGTGGGGGAGAAGAGGTACCATGACATTTTTGACACTGCAAAAGGGCTTAGTCTTATGTTTCTGAATATGGGGAGTCCTGGCCCTAAACCAAAGTCAGATGACCAAGTGAGTGTCCTGAGTCTAAACCTTTACTGAAATCATGAACACACTGGTTATTAAGATGTTGTCCTGGGCGGGGAAGGGACAGATGCTTCCTGCAGCAATTCATCATTGTTGCAAGGGCCTCCTTAGCAGGCTGTCGAGGTATTTGCATTTACTCTGCCTGCTGTGAGCAAACAGAACTTAATGTTTATTACATTTTTTTTTAGTGACAGAGAATTTTCATTTTCCAGGATTGCTTTCCTTTTGCCTCATTTTTTACTTATTAGTTCACTTCTGTGTTCTTGCTCGTGACTGCTCTGCCTCCACAAATTAAAGTTCAGGACCTCATAAAGAGAATCCAGTGTTGCTTATCCAAAGCCATTCTGAAGTAAGATAGGAAGAATCTCACATCTCCTGAGTGACTGCTACGCGTTAGGTTTAAACCTTTATCTCTCATAGAATATCATAGTCTCCGTTATCATAGAGAGAACTCTGGGGCTTGAGGGGAGTGAACTTGCTGGTAGTCGCTGCAGAGCATGTACGGAGCCCAGTCTGAAGACTTCTAAAACTCATGTTTTTCCTTCCCACCCTTCCTTCATCTCTTCCTCCCTCTCTTCCTCTTTTACTTTTTCCTCCCTCCCTCCCTCCTGTTAGGTGCATTGTTTGCCTAAAGAGACCACTAAGTAGGCTTGGTGTGGGCAACAAGGACATTTCATTTAGTGTTTGGGTGCAAGTGGGCCAAATCTGAGAAAGGAGTTAGGTGAGGGGCATAGGAATGGGGACTGCTTATATAGGTTGGGGCAAATGGTCAATTAAAGGTGGTTATCTATTTTAGGGAAGGGGAGGGCATCATGGGGTGTGTGGTCACAAGGGGAGGAGTTTCTATTACAAACAGGCATGGTCATAAGGGTGGGGGTTATTGGTTGCAAGCAGAGGGAAGGGTGCGGTTACAGGGGTGGGGCTCTTGAGAAACCTAATGTCTGGGGGGAAATTTCACAAGGCTGAGCAGGAACAATGGTGGAATGTTGCAGGGGGAGAGCAATCAGTTGAGGCAGGAACCAGTTGTTTCACTTCTCTTCATGGCCATCTGGTTACTTCAGACTTTCTGGCTCCTGGAGACCATTAGGAGGTGTATGTGCAGGTTACCAGGGCTATAATGGCCAGGCTTGAACTTGGAGGCCTGACATTTTCCTCTCTCCCTCCTCCTTCCTTCTATCCCTCCCTCCCTCCTTCTCTTCCTTCCTTGCTACCTTTCTCCCATCTCCACAATACCTTAGGACAATTCACCACTCTGGACTTTTAAATGAATTTACGTTTGTTGTGGATACATAAGCTTTATTTTCCACTCAAGATTTTGCCTATACTGTCAAATAGATGCAAGTCTGTTGTTTTTGAGAATTTTTTTTGATGCCTAGGAAAATTCTAACTTGAGATCTATTTTGGGTTTATATTTTTGGAAACCTGCTGATGAACAGTTCTAAATATATTGGAAAGTGAAGTTCCATGCTTTATGTTGCTGGCGAGAACGTGCCATAGGAACAACAGAAACAAATCCCAAATGTAGACTCTTTTAACCAACAATGATCCTTTTGCTAATAATGTTTACCTCTGTCTTAACATTACTGTCTCACATGATTGAAGTATTTGAATGCATTGACCTCAGTGCCTCTTTTGTGCTCTGATCCTCTTTTTGCAGCCCTCTGTATTGACAGTCGATGAACAATATATTTAAACATATTGTCAAACCATGCTTCTTTGCCATTTCCCTTTTGATCTACGTCTGTTTCATCAAAATTAATTCTGTAATTTTCCCATGTCTTGTCAAGACTTTGAGCCAGGAACGGTAATGGACAGCTCACAATCCTGACCTTCGCCGCCTCTCACATTCTTTTGCAGAAGTGCTTAAAATAGTAAACAGCAAGTTGAGAATTCCCCTTGGTAGAGGAGCTCTGCTGCTTGCTTCCATTTGCATGCCTGCGGGCCTGTTCCCTGGTAATTCAGTCATATGTGCCTGTGCAAGTGTGCGTCCCTCACTGAGCCCCCTGGCACATTGCAGCAAAGTCAGGGGGCTTCTTTTTGAGCATGAAATGAACTTGGGCTTTGCTGTGTGTGTGGAGGATTTCCTGTGACCTGACCTCCCTAGCCACCATGAAGAAGGGCAAAATTTTGTCCTTCCAAGGACAAAATCCAGTGCCTTCCAAAGACAAGAAATGCACCAAACAGGAAGGAAATCATGTGGAGGTCAAAGTTGGAAACACAGATGTCTCTTGGATCTCTTTGCAAGAATCAACAAAGTCTCTGAGGGCTGAGTTTCATTCTGAATAAACACTCCGAAATGTAGAATGACTGACCCCAGGCTCCTAAGAACCTCTGGCCTGGAAACTCTTACAGGTCTGCTTTCCTTCTCCCTGACCCCAAAGAACACACAGTGTTCCCCTGACGTGCTGTTGGTCTCTTGACCCTTTCTACAGAGTTTCTTTCTGTTTCGCTGTGCCACTGGCTAGAAGAAATTAGACCTTTGGTCTCTCAGAATCAGTCTAGTGCTCTAGGAAAGGGAAAAACAAGCAAACTGGATGCCGTCCTTCAGGAATGATGATCTGCCCCAAGTGCTGCAGCCTCAGAGATGCAACTGGCTGGGTGCTAGGGCTGAGAGTGGCAAGCATGTGGAACCCAGGCAGGCTCGCAGGTATCTTGTACTAATTAGCCAGTCATGATCTCCATTCTTGCCAGGGTCATTACCCTGGACTTGGCACTACAGAGTCCTGTTCTCTTTGCTTTTGGCCTCTTTTCCAGTTCCTTAAGGCTTTGTAAGAACAAAGTAACAAAAGGAAAGAGAAACATGATGTGATTGTCACGAAGAACAAATACTGGAGACCACCTTGAAGGGAAGCTTCCAGTCCTTTATTCATTACTCATTCATTCATTCACTTATCAGATATTTTTAGGGCATGTGCAACGTGCCTAGAACCAGGCTGATTGCTAAAATCAAATATGATTTAATTACATGGAAAGTTTTCAGCCTCCCAGAATAACTCTCTGTCCTGTGGACTGCAGGAAATTTAGTCACTCCTTCTAAGGATTATGTGAGAAGGCACCTGCCTGCTGATGTCACCTCTTTCTCTGCCACTGCTCTGGCTTGGGCTCCTGTCATCACTGCTTTTCTTCACTCCCTCCTGCTGCTCAGGCTGTTGGTGCTCTAATTTACCCTGAAGCATAAACAGATTTTCTTCCTTCTTTGCCTAAGGCTACTACTATGGGGTGGGGGCGAGCAGATCACAGTGATATCTTAGAACTTATGGTGAGGAATGGATAACAGAAAAGCAAAGCTCAGTGAGGTATTTGCTATCACTGCTCCAAAGGCATCTCTCTTAGCCCTGGCCATTGGCTATCTTGCTGGTGGGGCCCACTCCTATCCATCCATGTTTTCCCTGTCCCTAGCCTTAGGCTCCTCACTAGGGAAGAGCAGGGAAGGCAAATAATGTATCCTTAGAGGTATACCAGGCCGCCAAGGGCTTAATTTTAACACCATTTGGCTTCTCATTGTTTAAGTCTCTCTTTTCATATCAAACGTTGGGCACTTTCTTTGATTACAAAGCACACCACATTGTTTTTCCAAATTTAAAAAACCAATTTTCCCCCAAAGATAAATTTTGTTGCACAACCTAGAATGGAGAAATAACCACAGGCAGCTTTTAGAGGAGTGTTCTGCTTCATAATTAAGATGACAAGGGCCCTGCCCACAAGGCAAGCGTGATAGGTGACCCAGCTTCGCAGCATGCTGTTACCAGTGACATAGCAGAGGTGTGTGCGGGCTGCGATGGGACCACCCGGGAAGGGAGCATTGAATTCCGCCCTCTAGTCCTCCTGCAGGCTTGGTAGACTTACTTGAGTTAGGAATTTTCCAGGAGGATAATGGGGACAGAGCTTTCCAAGCAGCCAGGATAGGATGTGAGAATCACAGAGGCATGAAAGACTGGCAGCTTGGAGGAACACCAAGGTTTGGTATGCGGGGAGCCTAGGACCAAAAGGTAGGCATGGACCATGTCATGTGCTCAGGAGCTGAGAAACAGCCTTTCTATCGAGCTGTGCAATGGTCATATCTGAGCATTAAAGACCGTGCTGTGGCAGTGAGGAGGAGAGACTGCAGAGAAGGCAGGCGGAGGCACTAGTGTGGAGCCTGGGGTGCAGTCCAGTCCAGACGTGAAGCACAGAGAACGGGGGATGGAGAACAGATGGATGGCAAGCCGAGTGACCTCACCTACACAGCAGGGGAGGCAGGGCTGCCAGTGACCTCACTGCACTCACGGTGCCTAGAACAGTGTCTGCAGTCAGCACAGGGAAGTCAACCAAAAAATGAATATTGGTTGAGAGAACAAATGATGGAGTTGGACTCTGGTGTCCAAAGATCTTCACAGTATCTGTCTTTGCATGCATGTAAGTAGCTGAGGAGTCTTCATTAGACTTAAATGCACAGTATGAATTTTCTAATGAAGGAAGCATCTCTTTTCTGACTTTTTAAAAGGATAATTTGAGGCTGGTTTAATAAAGAGGCAAGTCACAAAGTTGTGGCTGGGGTGTAGGAAAACTTCAAATGAAGGCGAGGAGACTGGGGGTAATTGCCCTCCCCAAGGCTTAGGAGATCAGGGGAAGGAGTGGTCCTGGAGCCTGGCTGGAGAAAGTTACTTAGGGTAGGCTGTCTTGACAGGGCCTGTAATCTTAGGTAGAGGTTTGCAAATAGCTAGAAAAGGCTGCAGGGGGCGGTGGGTGGCGGATCCCTTGCTTTCATTCTTCTTTCTCCCTTCAGTCTTCTACCAGGCCTCCCTGTTGGCCAAATTCTACCAGAAGCTGAAGGGTGAGGGAGCCTGTGGCTGCTCCCAGGCAGAGATTGTGGTTTGCCTGCTACTTCTGGTGTATCTCTGCCTTGTTTTAAACTCAAGGTCAGAATTCATGTGGCAGCAAGCAGAAGTGCTCCTCCAAGCTCTGTAGCCTGCCTCAATCTTCTGCTTTGTCAGTTAAGCTCCCAGATGCCCAGGCTTCAAATCAGACTTGAAGCAACGAGGTTCTTCTTCTTTGCAGAATTGCAGCCCCTTTTCTGTTCTCTACATCACTGACTGGTGGCCATGTGCTGACAGCCCAGCCCAGGAGCCAAGACACAGTGAATTCAGTGGGGTGCTTTATTCATACAGCAGCAAAGCAAAAGGATTTCGTTATAGATTTGACATTTGGGCTGAAAATGTAAAGTCTCAGATATAATTAAGGACTTGATTTAATTTTTTTTTTTGTATAATTGAATACACACCCACACATGTGGTCAACTTGAATAAAAAGGGAAGTGATATTTGTTGGAGGTCTATCATGATTCGGTACTACGTCAGGTGTTTTATAAGACTGAAGCTCTCAAGTGATTGAACTTGGAGGTCCACATTAGTCACCACCCGTTGGTGGTAGCTCTATTAAAAACAACCTTGATAAAACATCCCATCTCTGTGTATTAATTCTGTTATACTAAAGAATTTTTGCAAAGCTTTGAAAAATTAAAATAATGTAAAATCTCTGTGGGGAATTGTTGCCACAGCTGGATGGAATGCATCAACTATTAAATAACAACTCTTCACGAGGCAGCCAAGCATAGAGCAGAGTGTCCCACTGAAGCCACAGAGAAATCTAAATGGACAGAATGCAGAAGCTCGGTAGGAATTTGACTAGGCTAATAATATTTCATGGGTATATAAACCTGTAATTTAGCCTCAGGATTTCTGCCCTTTGTTACCCTTTCCTACTTCAATTTTCTCATGTAGTTTTTGACAAGGAAAATAAAGTTGTCATAAACCTTCCACCTTGGATAGTGGATTCATTGCAAGCAGCCTGGGATTTTGCTACAAACCACAATTAAGAGTCAGCGGGGCTCAATGGAACGATAGGATTTTAGCATTGAACTTGGCAGCTATTTGGTTTGTTGAAAGTCTCTTGATGCTCAAGTGCCCTCTCCTCTGGGAATTTTGTTTTTTTAAATGAAATCAGCTAAAGAAGTTCTATGATCACGCTTCTTCATTGAAGTGACATTGGTGGGTGAAACCGAGGTGGATGAAGTACATATCTCCCTGTAGGATTTCCTAACACCCAATTCCATTGCCTGAATGAAGATGACAGTTTACAAGTGTTCAAAGAGACAGGCGTGTGCATTTTAACATGGGTTACCAGAGGAAATGGACTGACCTGATGCTAACATTAAATTATAACCTTTCAGACTTAGCTGAAGCCAAATGGAAATTTATTGCACTCAATTAGGGACTCTTTTTAAAATCTCAGTTTTCTAGAAATCCTGTCTTTGTGACTTTGGTAGCCCTCGTTATTCACTTAGGCCCAGGAAACCATTATTTTTAAAGGCAATTTGCACTTTCTTTCTTGCTTTTACCTGCTACAAAATACCCTAGCTCCTTACAAACTTACTCCCTTCCACCCTCGTTAATTTCTGAGCATCTCCATGACATGACTTAGGCATGTCCGTGGACTAGGGCCTCACCTACTACCACGTGGTATCTGCCGGCCACCACACGACCTGCTACTGCTTTTCCTAGGCATTCCTACATCCACCAGACGTTACCACTTCTGTCTCATCTAATTGATGTACCAGAGCCCTTGATCCTCAGAGCTTCCCTGAGTTCTCCAAGCTATTAGTGTACTTAGCTGTATTGTTTTAGGTGGGGGAATAAGGATAATGTTGTTCCCTACTGGCCAGGTACCAAGCAGCATCACTTTATGCTACGAAAGCTAAACACATTTAAAAAAATAAAAACAATTCCTCTGTTTTAATTTGAGGTCTATTTCTCTCCCCCCAGGAATAAACATTTATAGGGGTTAGAAGAAACATCCAGGTGAGAGAGACCATGCTCCTCCTCTCTGGCTGGTGGCCACTTGTCTGTCAGCCCTCTTTTGGGTCATTTACTCCTAGAGGTTCCTTGGTCTCTTAGGTAATGTCTTAGTCCATTTTTGTGTTGCTATAAAGAAATACCCAAGACTGAGTAATTTATTAAAAAAAAAAAAAAAAAAAAGAGGTTTAATTGTCTCATGGTTCTTCAGGCTATAGAAGCATAGCGCCTGCATCTGCTTAGCTTCTTCCAGTGAGGCCTCAGGAAGCTTACAGTCATGATGGGAGGTGAAGGGAGAGCAGGCATCTTGCACGGCGAGAGCAGGAGAAAGAGAGCAGGGGCAGGTGTCATGTTCTTTTAAACAGCCAGATCTTGTATGAACTCACTGAGAATTCATATGTCACCAGTGAGGGCGGGCGGGGGGAGTGCTAAGCCATTCATGAGGGATCTGCTTCCGTGACCAAAACACCTCCCCCTGTGCCCCACCTCCAACACTGGGGATTACATTTCAACATGAAAGTTGGAGAGGACAAACACCCAAACAATATCGGGTAAAGATGAGCTCTTGGCAGGCTTGCTCACCAGACTGCAAGGCACACTCCTATCTGATGCCCGACAGTGAACATTTTAGATGTAAACTGGGATCCTCTCATTAAACATGTGAGATGGATTTGAAAATCACTGCTTTGACATCCTCAGAAGCTCAGACCTACATAGGGCATGAGATGAAGAACAGTGCTGGGAGGGCAGCTGTCATGTGTCCTCCCAAATTCACATGCTGAAGTCCCAACCCCTAGTAACTCGGAATGTGACTGTATTTGGTGAGAGGGTCTTTGCTGAGGTAAGTCAATTAAAATTAGGTTATTATAGCGGGCTCTAATTCAATGTGTTCTCATAAGAAGTGGGAACAGAGAGGGAGGATGATATGAAGATATACAGGGGCCAGACAGCCATCTAGAAGCCAAGGCAAGAAGCCTGCAGCAGATCTCCCTCACATCCCTCAGAAGAAACCAACCCTGCCAACACCTTGATCTCGGATTTCCAGCATTATCTAGGGCCGTGAGACAATCCCTTTCTTCTGTTTAAGCAACCCAGTCTTTGGTACATTGTTTTCGTAGTCCCGAAAAAAAGATAAAGCCGTGTCTTAGGAAGAGTCCACACCCTTGTGGCAGGGCAGGCCCCGAGAGGCCGACCCTGGTTGCAGGGATGACAGCAGCCTGCCCTGCACATTATGTGTGGCATCTGAAAAATGTGGTGGCTGCTGGAGAAGTGCCAGTGTCAGGGCGGGCGAGCATGAGGCGACAGGTGGTGCTTGTGCAGGGAGGGGGAGTGGTGGCGGGGGGCCTGGCACAAGGCAAGACGCTCAGACTCAGGAAGGCATGCGTCATTGTCAGGGAGGCTGCCAGACTGAAAGACCAGACAAACCACAGAGCTCTGGTTTTGAAGAAAGTGAGGGTGAGGCTCTTTGTTGAGGGTGGGGGCAAGGTTGGGATGCAGTGGTTGTAACCTGGGGAGAAATGTAGGCCCTGGTCAAAGGAGGAAGGTCATGTTCAGTTACTAGAATACAATCATCAAGTCAGACTGGAACTACCAAGGTCATATTCCACCCCAAACACTATGTCCCTAAATCACCCCTGACTAGGGAAATACGGGGTCCTGGTGTCTAAAGCAAGCCTGAACCTATAAGAAAGAATGTCAAATGGCTTCAGCAGTCAGTAGTAGTGGTCCAGGGAGACAGGTAGGTCATTACACTGACAATACAATTCTGCTGAATGAACAAGAGGGTACAGCTTCCACAGGAGCCATTTGCCTGGTACGCTTATTAATTTCCAATGTGCCATTCTGGGATCTTTCCCAGAAATGTCATCCATGACTCCTGGGAGGAATTTTTCCAAGCAAGTGTCACTGCTTTGCTGCGAATAGACAGAGCTTCTGAAAGCAACAGGAGTTACTTTTCATGTACCAGGTATCCCAGGCAGAAGCAAAAATGCCCAGCATTTGAGAGGTTGTAGAAAATGTAACCAGGGTTTCAGTTCAGTTTTGCCTGTAAATGGAAGCTGACTTAAGCGGTTGTTTTACTGTTTTGTGAAAGTAATCCGAGCTGCTAGCAGGGGACATAGACTCAAATTTGCTGGGCCTAATACTTTAAAACAACACCTTTTGAACACTTTGCTGCTATAGGACCTTTTGTTCCAATGAATTTTTAAGGGGAACTCATGACATGAAAACAGATGGGAGAGGAGCAGCTTTAGCTGGAGTAGCGTGGGAGGCTCATATCCTACTCAGGCTCATTCCTCACCCAAAGAGATTTTTTGGTGTGGTTTAAACACCACACACAGCTTGTAATTCACTCGAAAAGAGGAGCTTGTTCATCAACTGGCCAAATTGAAAAATTCTGAATGTCAAAAAATCTGGGAAATTTTTTAGATGTTTAAAATGTGGGATTTATCTTAATGGACTAAAAGCAAGTCAACTAAGTGGCTATCCCAGTTATTAAATGCTTTTAAATAAAACTAAGACTTAATGGCTTTAAATAACAACACAATAGCAAACAACAAATAGCAACAATCCAATGAGCAAATTGGATTTGCTCATGAATTGCCTTGAGTAGGGTTTGGGAGGGATGGCTTGTCTGCTCTCATGGTGTCAGGCTAGGGTGGTCCATCTGGGGCTGGAGGAGCCACTTGCAACAGGGCTGACACATATGATGGGTAAATTGTTGATGGCCGTTAACTGGAGATACAGTTGGGGCTGTTGGATTTGAGCCTTGATTCATTTCCACATAGGCCTCTCCTCGGGCTACTTGAGCTTCCACACTGTGGAGACTGGGTTCCAAGAATGAGTGTTCCAAGAGGCAGGGAGTGGAAGCTGCCAGTGTTGTAAGATCTCGGGCTGGAAACTGGCACGGCATTACTTCCACCTCATTTCATTGGTCAAGGCAGTTCCAGAGCCCACTCATATTCAAGAAAAGGGCACTGAGAGCCCACCTCTTCATGGGAGGACTGTCAAAAAATTTGTGGCCATCTTTAAACCATCACAGGGGTCACCTCTTTCTTTCCCCCCTTTTACGTCATCATCCTCTTCCTCCTCCTCCCCCAAAATTGCAAAAATATAAGGAATTATTGTGACATACCAAATACTCTGTTCAGCATCTTAGCAGCATTCAAGAGACAAGAGACAATCACATATTCACAAGAGAAGCTTCACTTCCTCTACAATCTATCACTGAAGAAAAGTCACTTATGATCACTTATATTTAACACATGCTTCAATATTACCTGTTGTGTAAGCTAGACACTAGATGGAAAACCAGGATCGTTGAGACCCAGGACTGTTAGGAGTTTAGAGTCAACAGCTTTGACATAAGACAAAATGTGGCCAATTTTATTATCGATCTGTAAGCAGTGTGTTAGGAGAGCACAAATGAGGGGGAGGCAGGTTTTGTCTGGGGAGAAATGGGGAAAAATTCATGGGAGAGGCAGCAATTTAAAGAACCTCAAATGAGAATGAAGGACATTCTAAGAGAGAGGACTTGGAGAGCAGAAGCTCAGAGGTTGGAAAGTGCCGGATTTGTTTAGGTAAAGATGCTCCAGTGTTTTGTTAGGAATCTGCCATGCATGAAGGAGCGCTGTGGATGTTATGTTGGAAAGACAGGCTGAGACTTTGTCAAAAGATCACACAATTACATTTTGAAAGCTGTGATTTGGAATACTTCAGTTCCTCTTATTTTATTTGAGAATAAAAAATTTGTTCTGTGCCCATGATGATGTGAGTTTCCAAAGTGCCATCCACAGCTGCTGTGAAAGGAAATTTTGCTTCACAGTGGAGGCTGGCTGGTGGTATGGGGGCAGCTCTTCCTGCTGTCTTTGTCCGGCCACATTGCAGCTTCATGGTTTTGGAGACATCTTGTTTCCTGCTGAAAACTGTGAGTGAGGATTTTTGCCTTTTCCGATGCTTTCCTTTTACAGTCTCGATGGCTTGCCTGCTGGTGTGGAAAAGGTTTCCAAAATAGCTATTGCTCACTTTGGGTAAGATGCCTATGGTCAGCTGGAGGGAAACTGAGCAGGATACGGAACTGAGGCTGTGAATAGCCTGCCACTGTTCCTGGATCTGATGCCAATTGACAGCCACATCTTGGAGAAGAAAAAAGAGAAGCAGCTATAAATAATATGGGATGGGGATGAAATAGAAAAGTATTTTTCAAATTAGGGGTCAGGATACTGGGGTATCATTTGCAGTTTAGGGGTTGAGGATAAAGGAAGTGTTGGAGTGGTTATTCCAATTAGAATATAATGTCATACCAGAGGACTTGCAATAAAGAATATAGGAAATCCCTTCAGAGGAAAATAAGGGTCTAAGATATTAGGTCATTAGTAGGTGATAGCAAGGTTTGCAAATGTTTTGAGGGAAAAGATAAAATACTTTGAGAGCTAAAAAAACACAGAAAATGTAAAAAAAAAAAAAAAAAAGGAAACAACCCTTCAAAAACATTATTTTGATATTCTTAAAGTCTGATAGAAACATTGGGGAAGGTCTTTAAGAAAGAGGATGGAGTCATGGAAATAGGATAAATCATGCATTTTTCATCCTGATTACTTTCTTAGCTTATATACTTGTGCATGAACAAAAATATAATTAAAATGAAAACAACATACTAAACCCTACTTCTTGGCATTCAGATAGGAAGACACAGGTTTCTTCACTGCCAGGTGACGCCTCTCCCACTGGGTGATGTGATCACAAGCAGGACATTCCCCTGCCCATTCAAAAGGAACCCACATGAAGTCACTTTTTGAGGCGTGCACTTTCCCAGGTCGGTTGCCGGTTGACAGGGAATTTATTATGTGTGCGTTGCTGTTTCCCCTACCCAGAGTTGTGACCTATTTGGGGCTTGTATCAGAACTCTACAAAAAGGTCTTACCATAACGTGTGGTTATCTGGTTTATTTTTGCTTCTCTTTCTTTCTCTCTTTCTTTTCTTTTTTTTCTTTTTACAGAGTTTTGCTCTTGTTGCCCAGGCTGGAGTGTAGTGGCATGTTATCAGCTTACTGCAGCCTCTGCCTGTTGGGTCCAAGCGATTCTCCTGCCTCAACCTCCCGAGTAGCTGGGATTACAGGTGCCCACCGCCACGCCTAGCTAAGTTTTTTGTATTTTTAGTGGAGATAGGGTTTCGCTGTGTTGACCAGGCTGGTCTTGAACTCCTGACCTTGTGATCCTCCTGCCTAGGCCTCCCAAAGTGTTGGGATTACAGGTGTGAGCCACCGCGCCCAGCCTGTTTCCTTTTCTATTTTCTATTTCTCTCTTGTCCTTCCCTCAAATTAAGATATAAGTTTCATAAGAGCAGGGACCTTGTCTGTGCTGTTCACTGCTGAATTCAAGTGCCTAATAGCATAGTAGTGGGCTCACAGTACCCACTCCATAAAGAGTGGTTCAATGAATGAAGGGTGCTGCACTCACTTAGAGCTGATCTTTCCATCACTTTTAGAAGAAAAGCTTTCCTCCTTACCATGTAACTGTTCAGAAATCGTCTTCATTTAGAAATGTACCAATGGGCAGAGAATGAAAAGGAAGAGAAGCGAGGTTATAGATGGCAGTAGCACCTCCAGCACTGAGAAAGAAATGGTGGTTGGGCACCAAGGTGCAATGTATTATCATTGTAAGGGTGACAAGGCCGAGTGGGCAAAAGGATTATAAACACCACACATTGCATGATGCCGCACAACTTTCACAGGAATATCTCTTGCACTTTGCTCATTTAAAGTCCTCAAGAGCAAAACAGGAGGACAGGGTAGGCTCACTGCAGCCTCCGCCTCCTGGGTCTAAGCGAGTCTCCTGCCTCAGCCTCCCAAGTAGCTGGGATTACAGGTGCCTGCCACCATGCCTGGCTAAGTTTTTTGTATTTTTATAGGAGATGGGGTTTCAGCATGTTGGCCAGGCTGGTCTTGAACTCCTGACCTCATGAGCTGCCTGATCAGCCCCAGGGTACACAGGAGAAATGATCACTCAGGAATCAGGAGAGCAGGCTGCTGGTGGAGCGCGCATCAGAATCTAGGTCTTCTCATGCTTTTGAGGTCAGGGCTCCTCTCACTAGTTGTAGGGGATGCAAGAGGCTGGCATTCTTTCAAAGGATACAATAACCTCATGTCTACAAGATGAACACAGTGAGAATTTGAAAGAAGAACTTTGTAGAAGATGGGAAGATACTTTGTCTGTCTGTGTAAGGGGACAATAAGGAGTCACTAATGTGAATAACAAGGTTTTAGGCAATGCCTAGCTTTCAGGTTTCTGGATTCAATTCAGACAGGTGAGTTGAGACCCTGAAAAAAATATAAACCAGTTCCATTTGCTTTTTTGCATTTTTTTTATCTTTAAAAAACATGGCCAAGTGTCAAAGATGTTCGAACAAGAGCAACTCTGTCTTAAGTGAGGCCTAGGAAATATGAGGCTGGGGCTTGCTAGGCTGCATTCCCAGAAAGGCAGGTATTCCTAGCCTCTAGGTGTTTACAGTTAAGGGAACAGATTGATTGATAATATTTACTAAACAGACCCAGACTTCGGAGTGTACTGATATCCTAATATCTTGAGAACAGAAGAATTCCTAATTTTGCTTTAAGGATAATAATATTGATTCTTGCAAAATATAGTAATAAAAAAATGAATCCTTCATCACAAACCTTTGAAGATCATCTCCCCATGATCTTTTTTATTTTTAAAGCTATATACAAACAAGTATTCTACCTAAGGTGGATGCGTCCTCCTTCTTACTTTTGGGAATGCTCTCCTCTGCCTACAGAATGGCTGCCTTTCAACACTTAATTTTCTTAACAAACTTGCTTTTGCTTTGTGTCGTGGACTTGCCCTGCATTCTTTCTTGCGTGAGATTGAAGGACTCTTTGTTGGGGTCTAGATTGGGACCCCTTTCTGGTAACATGAGGAGCTGAACTCCTGGGAGGCATGAGGCCATTTGGTTGGTTGTCATTTGAGGCCATTTCCTTTATAAACCTGAAATACCAAGGCAAGTAATACATCCCTCATATTTCTCTTTTTTTAAATTTTTTAAAATTTTATTATTATTTTTTAAATTTTTTTTTCTTAAAGATGGTGTTTCACCATGATGGCCAGGCTGGTCTTGAACTCCTGACCTCAAGTGATCCACCCACCTCGGCCTCCCAAAGTGCTAGGATTACAGACGTGAACCACGGCGCCCATCCCATCCCTCATA
Source organism: Cebus imitator (assembly GCF_001604975.1). Classification (NCBI taxonomy): domain Eukaryota; kingdom Metazoa; phylum Chordata; class Mammalia; order Primates; family Cebidae; genus Cebus; species Cebus imitator. The sequence goes on from NW_016107618.1 coordinate 1,100,402, forward strand.
TTTCTCTTCCAAAGCTGTCAAAGTTTCCCTGAGACTGAGACCCCAGAGTTTATTTGCATCACCTGTACAGGGTAGAAGAGTCCTCTCTCCAGGCTCCACAGTGTGACTGTGCCTGGTGTAAGCAGCAGAATGGCTCTCTGTGTCTCTGGTAGGCCGTGCAAAGGCCACACCTCTTGCAAGAGCCCCCTCATAGAAGGCATTGTAAACATAAACTGATACACAGTGATGCCACAGTAATTTTGTGACTAAAGGTCATAATGTTTGGGGAGGTGGGAAAAGTGTTTCTCTTGATTCAGGCAAAAGTACATCCAGATAATGTGCATAAAGTTGGTCTCTCTTCCCCATCACTAAACGCCTGGATAGATCCTCAGCAGGAACTTGGAGATATGTAATTTACATGAAGAAACTTTGTACAGTGGCGCTACAGTAACACGTTGAATCCCAGTTGAGATAAGTTCTTTTGATTTTCTGTTGATTTGCATGGTTCCTTTTTTGCCATATTCTCATATGAAGCACGGTAGGGCATTTTCTGCTTCAGATTTTAATTATTCTTTCAACTCTACTTATCTTTTAGAGAGCAGAGATTCTCAATTGCTTTAAAGAGAAGACAACATTAAAACTCAGAGTAGGTCAGAAGAATCCTGGATAAGTGACTGTTTCATTTTGAATGGGACTGTTTGGAATTTTAAAGTCCTCTAACTTCTCATCTTTAAATACCTTTTGAAGATGAATTACAGGCATGCCAGAGTAGAGTACTAGGTCAGTTTCTGACTGTCTATGAGTGATTGACATCCCCAGACAACAGCATCTTCTCTCCATCCAGCAGTTTTCATCCTTCCACCCACCCGCTCCTTACCTAATATTTGTTGGAACTCTTAACGGAAAGCAAGACATTTATTCACATTTCCTCATTAGATTTGTTTTCTGATGTAAGGCAAAATGGACAAAAAGGCAAGTGATGGAAGGGAGAAGAGAAAAAGGGGACAGTGGGGCATTAAGTGGCTGGTTGGACTGTGTTCGCTGCCCAGTCACAACAGCGTTCAATCCCGATTGGAGCTACCCAGACTCCAGGGCTTTTCCTGCATGGCCCACAGCTCGTCAGCCAAGAGGAGCTGTCTGCTTGTCCCAGCAAGAGCAACCCTCTGGTGCTTCAAATTGGCTGCTCATTTGTCAAATGGATTCAAATGCAAATGTTCTTTGGTATTCTGGAGGCTCTCAGCTAGGGTTTTTTGGGGGCCCTTTGTGGAATCTGATGAATCAATCCACCTTCTCCTTGATGCCTACTGAGTCACCCTCTAGCCGCTCCTTTCTGTGGTGGGAAAGGTACAGGAAAATCCCATTATTCAGCCCATGCTTTTGTGATGGCAGCTTCCTTTGAGCCTCTTGGCAAAACCCTGCTTGCTTTAGAACTGTACATCATATTGGATCCATTGAGAGCCATTATTTATCTGACAGGATATTTATAAAAGCCATCATTAGCTGCAGCTCCAAGTCAATATGTTTCTCTCTTGCTGACACATATCACACCAACAGGCTTGAAATATTTAAATACAATAGTCCCTTCAAGAAATCATTAATTTTTATATCACTGCTAGAAGTGATAATTTGATGGAAATGGATTTACTTGAAATAGCTGAGCTGACTGGAGTGGATACTTGAAAGTGCCTGACTTCAGAGAAGTCGTCCTAGGACACAGTGAGCGTCCATCGAGGACCAGCACCCAGAGCCCAGGGGGCAGCAGTGCCGCTGCAGCCCGCTCACCTCCGGTGCCACCTCACCCACTTCAGTGGGGAAGACGGCGCGCTCTGGAGGAAAGCGTTTAACTCTCAAGGAGAGGAAATGAAGCAGGGACGAACCACCTCATTACTGGTCGCATCCCTGTCTCTTTCTGTCCCCGCCTGTCTCCCTCCTGCTTCTCTTCTCCCTCACACTCCTTTGCCCTCCTCTCTCTTTTATCCCCCTCTATTTTTCTCAGCTTCTTCCCTGGTTCATCTCTCACGCTTTGATCTTCCTCCTCCCTTATTCACATTCCCTGCTGTGTGTGGCTGCACTGAAATTGAGGAGGGTCTTAAGTGTCTCCCTCAGGGTCTCTGCTCCTGCGAGGGGAGGGGTCGGGACACTGTTTCTGCATCTGGTGGTTGGCTCCATCCCTCTCCAGGGTTCCTCATACATAATTAATGCAGAAAGTTTCTGTGACCCTTCACAATACAGGACAGGGAGTCAAGCTGCGAGAGTTTCTGGATGGATAAAGGACTTGGACCTTGTCTGGAATGCACTGTACCTTCTGTTCCTCAGTGTATTTCCCAACCGGAGGAAAGAGGTCTGTGCAATTGTGTGATCTCCAAGCTGGCATTCTGTTCCTTCACAAAAGCAGCATCGGAGCTTTTTCTGTACCAGAAATGGTTCACCTGCTTTGAAGGTGGGGCAAGAAGAAAGAGAAGATATGTTTTCTTGTGTATTTCTTAACGGCAATTCTTGGTGAGACAGGGAGAAAAAAGAAAATTCAGTGTAGAGTTAAATTGTTATGTTGGCATTTTTCTCTCAGTCAGATTCGTTGTTGAGGAAATTAGAAGCTTAGAGGAGCCACTGACAGGGTGGTGAGGAGGGCTCCCCCAGCTGCCTCCTGCGGAGCTGTCCACCCATTAGTCCAGCTACCAGGACACCCCGCCTCATTCCTCCCCTCCTGCTCCATGATCAGAAAACCCAAAAATCTCCTAATGCATTTCTTCTGTTTCTCTTCTGACTTATTATCATCAATTTGTGGTTATTATTGGCTCCAATTTCTGGGGCCATTACAGAGAGAAAGGGAAAGAGAGAGAAAAAGAGAAAGAAATGCTCTCTGAGTTCAAAATTCTACATATTTGGATTTAGCAAGGGAAAGAGAAAGTTGTTAACAACTACAAGCAATTTATGGTTAAAAGAGTAAAGAATAAGCAAAGAGGAGGGAAGCACTCTAAGTTGGAGTGGAAAAGTTTCCAGTAAGAGGCGGGCACCTGAGTTTCTTACACTGGCCGTGCAGTCTTGAAGATTTGTGAGTTATCCTCAAGCGTTTTTATATTTTGAGTTTTTATTTGAATAATAACAAAAAAATCTGGTTATATTCGAAATGACCAGCCTGTCTCTAGATCCTGCTCTTTCAGTGTCTGATGATGTTGAGAATGAAATTGGCAGTAAGTATGACTTTAGCTATACTGGCTGGTGAATAAAGAATAGAGGTGGTCTTCATATGCAAAAGATGCATGTGGATCACTTGAAGGTCAAATGGAAGCCACATGTAAACAAAGACTTAAATAAATTTGAATATAAATGAATCCCCCTCCCCCAATATCTTAAGGTAAAATTTGGAGATAACTCAGGCTTCCGATATGATTAGTCAGCTGGGTGAGGGTAGGAGGAGAGGCTAAATGAAGGGTTGCATTGGAGAGGGCTCAGATTGGTCCAAGTAAGAAAAGAGAGGGCAGAGGAGCAGGGAGAAAATAAGTAAATATTTGGAGCCTCCCAGAGAGTTTGGGTGGGAAATTGAGGATGAGAAAGAAAGAAAATATTTAGATCAATTTTGGTCTGAAAAATCCAGAAAATAAGAGGAATAAAGGAAATGAGATTTTTAAAAAAGTTGCTCAGAGTTATAAACTGGATCTTGTATACTTCTTCTGGGACTTCAGAAGAATTAAAACTCTTAGCTGGAAGTTCAGGTTCAGTAGGAATTGCATGGCGATTAAAGAAAGCTTTGAGTTGGTTGACATATTTTCCTCATACTAGTCATATAAAAGTTTAAAAAAGGCTGAGTGTTTAAAGCCTCTACGCATCCTCAGACCAAACCAAGGATTGGGCTGCTTGTTCTCATGGTCCAATAACAAGATGCAGACGAATTGGGGAAGAAGCCGAGTTCATTTCTGTAACTGGGTATAGGGAGAAGGCCAGGGATAATTCACCAGACCAACTCAAAGTTAAAGTTTTTCCAGTGCTTATACACTTTCTAAGTGATGAGTCTATGTTGACAAAAGAAAAACTTTAGCCGAATTAAATTTAAAGGAGTTTAATTGAGGAATGAATGATTCGTGAATCAGGCAGCCCCCGGAATCACAGCAGGTTCACAGAGACTCCAGCACAGCCACGAGGCAGAAGAAGATTTATAGACATTAAAAGGGAAATGACATACAGAAATTGGCAGTGAGGTATAGAACGGCTGGATTGGTTATAGCTCAGCGTTTGCCTTATTTGAACACAGTTTGAACACTCAGCAGTGTATGAGTGGTTGAGGTATGGCCGCTGGGATTCCCCAAGACTTAGCTATTGTTACAGGTACATACTCCTAAGTTAGGTTTTCAATCTTGTCTACCTATTAAGCTGGGTTGCAGTTTGTCCACAAGGACTCAAATACAGAAGTACAGTGTCCTTCACAGGCCATATTTAGTTTGCTTTAGCAACATGCAAGTGTGCATTCATCTAAAGACACAAGTGATTGATTCAGTCTAATCTATAACTAAGGTCTGGGTCTGGACAATCTTTCTCTGGAGCTCAGTAAATTGACTTAATTTAGGTGGCCCTGGTACAAAAAGACCCTTATCTTGTCTCCAGCTAAGGTAAGGGGATCAGGGGAGTTTCTTTAGACCCCCAATAAAACTTGTTTAATCCTAGATGGCTCCTGGTGTGAGGAGTGGAAGAATTCCTTCACCATCTCGATATGCTACAAGGCCCAGGAAAGGCTTGAGCAAGACTCTTGGTGGGCTTCCGTTACATTCCAGCCTTCGTGTAAGGCTCTTTCAGCCTTTAATATTTAACCTAACCATTCAGTCAGTGCTGAAACAGTGGTCACGGAGGCCTGCCTGTTCAACTGTTAGTGACACCTGGCCTGCCGCTTTGGTAATTTCTTTATATGGCATAAAAATTAGGAGGTGGGACGAGGAAGCATGAGGTGGAGGCAGCTGGATGCCAGTAAAATGCATGGCAGGGAACGACTCAAGAATATCTGTTCAAGGAAAAATGAAGATGTAGCTCAAATAGAAAGAAAAGTCTGATTGGCTCGGGGAGATTTGAATGTGAGTTAGGGCTCATTAAGTAGATGACCCTTAGATGGAAAAATCTGCCATTTCTGGTTTATTTTGAAGCCTGGCACTTGTCACGTTCCTACTGCTGGTGGCTAGTACTTCATATAATGGCATTTTTCATTTTGGGGGGTTTTGAATAGAAAAGCAGAGTGTTCAAAACCATTAAAGCTGCTCTGGGAAGCCATGGAGCATTCAAAGAATTGCATTCTTTGAAATCAAGGATTAAAAGGAAGCCCTTCTTCTAGATTTAAAGAATTGGAGCCACTGCACTTTGTACTTTTGGAGACTCCGTAACTATCCATTGTTATAGGATTGTTTAGTAATCCAGGCAGGATTACAGGGATAGTTTGATTCCGCAGGGTATCTTGGTCAGGGTGATAAAATGCTTGGCACAGATACCTGTACCAGTCTGTTTACCATGGAGTGGAAAGATGCTTTAAAACTGGGCAAGAACTCAGCAACAACACAATGCCATATTTTTTGGACAGCATAATGGAAGCTCATCAAATTTCTCAGCCAGTTCTGAAGTGAATTTAAAGTTGGTGATTTTTTTTTTATTATGACTGTGGTTGATAGTTCCATTGAGTGCTTTTTTCAGCAGCCATGAGACTATATTAAAAAGCTGCAGAAGAAACTAGCTTTTGCTAGACACAATAATGTACATATGCCCAGTTTTTCTTTCCTTTCTATTTTAAAGCTTCTGCTTTTTTATGCTTTTGGAATATCAACGTACACATTTGTTAATGAAATGCCTAAATGAGAGGGCCAGTTCTGCTCTAAATGCATGACTCTTCTGACTACCTAGATTCCAAACACTGGAAGCAATAAGAAAACTGTTCCAAATACCTCTTTGTCATTGTCTGGAAGTGTTTATTTTCAGGAGATTGGCCAAAAGCAAAGTCTTGTCTAATTATGTTACAGACTATTTTATCTACTTTTTCCAACACTACAGCATGCCATGATGTCATTTGATCTTAACTTTGTCCAAGCACATCATTTATATATGTCTGCCTCTTTTTTTTTTGTTTCTTTTTTCTTTAGTTCATGACAATTAAAGTAATGGTCTTTGGCATCAATTGTATCATAAATATAGATTTAAGCAGGGACAATGAAATCACAAAGCATTTCTGGTTTGTATGACTGTAAGATGGCCATCTTGCTCCATATTTAAATTACATGGATAAGTTATCATCTTCTTGTAAGGAACCTGGATATGATGCCTGGAAATGCAGTAGTCATCTTGCAACCACGAGGCAACAAGTATAACAAAGACTCGCATGCTAAGATGGCGGAGTGGAAAGATGGAAGAGCTTCGTCCTTGAGGAAATCATTGAGCTACTTGATCAGCCTTGGATTATTCACTCTTGGGCTTGAGTTGTTGAGACATCTATGAGTTAAAGTTGCTATAGCAGGGTTTTTTGCTAATTATGTGAGAATACAATCCTAAGTGCTATTCCTAGATTGTTCCAGTCTATTTGACTGTGTTTTTTCTTCAGTAAGGTGAGGAAGTAATTGATGAGCAGCTTCTGTATATGATCTTTCCATATAGTTGTGTACTGTTATTAGCTACCCTCAGCTTCATTTCTCGGAGTGAAAGTTAAGCCCACTATCTTTCTGATTTTCTGCTCTATGGCCCAGCACCATCTGAAGTCTTTATACTACACAGAACAAGAGTTAGGGCTCAGGTTGGGAACTGTCTATAGCTGGGCATAATGGATGGTTGTAGTTTTCAACATGTGAATGGACATGTTGAAATGTCCTAATTAGACACCTGGAGTCATTGTTGTTTCATGAAAAGAAGCACTTTGTGGCTGATTGGATATAGTCAGCTAAATTTTTTTATGGCACATCCAAATGTCGTGCTTCATTTAATTTGCATATTATATTTTTTTCTCCTTCAGTACATACATTATTTACACATTTAATATTTTATTAATGTGTCCTCAAAATAACCTGGATGGGCATAAATACTGATAGGAGTTAAATAATCGAGATTTAATAATAGGATTTAACACCATAATTGTTCCTTTTCGAATTAACTATTATGTTGCTCTGATTGTGATTATTATTAGGCATATTAAGCACCACTGCAGTTGTTACATGTTAATTATCTTTTCTGTTTTGAATAAAAAAATTGAGATAAACTTACTGGAAATACATGCCTTGAAAATACAACAACCGTATTTCATTTGAATATGAAATTTTGTTATTGAGTTAAAAAAAACTTCCGAAACTTCGAAGTGAATCTGACTGTAGACATTTCCTCTTTGGGGCATATTAGTGACTGTTGGGAGTGTAAGGCAGGGTGAGGTTCCAGCAGAATGGTCATTTTGTTAGCAGAACACATAGAGGAAGAGAATCTGGAACTGAGGTATGGAGCAAAAACTAGAGAAAGTGGATTTGCTCTTCATAATAAAGTGACGAGAATTATCTTTCCACTGCCATGGGGGAAAAAAGGGGAAAAAATGAGGATTGAGCAAATTAGTGTATACCTGGAGCATAGCCTTTGGAAATGTCTGAAAATATTTTAATAACAGCTTTATTGAGATATAACTCATATACCATAAAATTCACCCTTTAAAAAACATACAATTCAGTGTTTTTAGTATATTTACAGTTTGATGCATTTTCATTACTCTCAAAGGAAGCCATATACCCATTATCAGTCAATTCCCCTATCTCCATACAATCCATACAATGGAATATTGTTCCCCCTGCCCCTGGCAGTCCAATCACTAATTTAGCTTCTGTCTCAATGGGTTTGCCCATTCTCTTTATCTCGTATAAATGGATTCATACAATATGTGGTCTTTTATTATTGGCTTCTTTTACTTAGCATATGTTTACAAGGCTCACTCATTTTGTAGGATGGACCAGAATATTTTACTGTGGGACAATATTCCATTGTATGGTTAAATCACATTTTGTTTGCCTATTTATCAGTTAATATACATTTGGGTTGTTTCTACTTTTTGGCTATTATGAATAATGCCGCTGTGAACATTCATGTGTAAGTTGTTGTGTGGACCGACAAAGATTCTCTCTTTGACCAAGGCCTAGTCAGGATCCTCTGAGCCCTATTCTCAGCTAGGCCTTGACCATGGCCCCATCCCTGCCAGGTCTGCATACCCCAGTTTTAGCTAGAAACCTGCTGAATCAGTTTAGCAGTAATCCTCCTGCCTTTCATTTCTGATCATTCTTAATATTTGATAAAGTTCCTCATCTCTTCCCTTTGATGTATAAGTCCTTGATCTTCTGTATCAGTCTGTTCTCACACTGTTATAAAGAAATACCTGAGACTGGGTAATTTATAAAGACAAGAGGTTTAATTGGCTCACGGTCCCACAGGCTGTACAGGAAGCATGGTGCTGGCATCTGGTCAGCTTCTGGGGTGGCCTCAGGAAAATTACAATCATGGTGGAAGGCAAAGGGGAAGCTAGCAATTCACATGGCTGGAGCAGGAGGAAGGGGCAGTGGGGGAACCTACTACCCACTTTTAAACAACCAGATCCTGTGAGAACTCACTATTCAGTACCAAGGAGGGATGGTGCTAAACCATTCATGAGAACTCCACCCCACTTCCCGCTAGGCCCCACCTCCAGCTTTGGGGATTACATTTCAACATGAGATTTGGGTGGAGACAAAGGTTTATACCATGTCACCTGCCTTTAGCAAGAATCTTGTTAAGTTGCTTTAGCAAGAACCCCCTATGCTTGATGTCTCCTCTTAGTAATTTTCCATCCATTGACCCCCTCACTCTTTTTGTTGGCTAGAGATTCCCAGTTGTCTTTGCTGTATTTGTATTTGAGTCCTATCTCTGTCTTGATACCTATTGCAATAATCCTGAATAAAATCTTCCTTTCCTATTAAAATAATCCTGAATAAAATCTTCCTTACCATTTTAACAACTGTCAGAAATAATTTTTTCTTTAACTGGACATATGTTTTCACTTCTCTTGGGTATATTCCTAGGAGTGGAATTGTGGAGTTATATGTTAACCCTATATTTAACATTGTGGGGAAGCACCAAACTGTTTTCCAAAGTGGCTGCACCATTTTACGTTCCCACCATCTACAGATGGAAGTTTTAACTTCTCTATAACCTCATCAACACTTGTTATTATCTGCTGGAAATGTTTTAATAACAGAAAAGCCAAGTGTTAATTTTTTGAGTTTTGTTGCTGTTCTGTAGTTCGATTTCCTTTGGTAGAGTCTTCTGTGTCATAAGTGGTGTGTGCAGTGAGCTTAGCGGAAGGAGTAAGTGACTGACGCCACGTCTGTAGAGGTCTGACCCTGGGAGAAGAAAATAGGAATGACAGTGAGGCTTGGGCAAGGCTTACATCAGGATAGGCACTCTGAAACAGAACCCTCAGGGAAAAGTGCACAGAAACCAAGGGAGAATGCAGGATGGGCTGTTTCAGTTGGTATCTGGGTGATATTTTAAAGATGTGTAATATGCCTAGAATTGCTGGCACAGCCTAACTGCCTAGTAATTGTTGTTTTCTTTCTCTTGACTTTCTTTCACAAAAACTCTCATAATAGTATTCTACTTATTAAAAAAATTACATTTGCAACTATTCTTGAATCAAAGACCTGCTTCCTGGCAAAGGCAAATAACATCTGTGATACTGTGAAATATATATTTGGTCTTGGTCCCACTTCCTGTCACACAGCTCCTAAAAATCAGGATCTCCAGTTGGATAAGAGTGTCTTTTGTATGGTAATGAGATGACTGGTATCTGGGGACCCCTAGATGTCTTCAGGATGGGGGCTGATTGCCAGAAATGCAGAGGCATGATTAAAGGTTTTGGACTTTCATCTTTATTCCCTATCTTCTGGGGAAGGGAGAAGAAGTAAAGGCTGAACAGATTACCAGTGGCCAATGGTGTAATGAACCACAGAGTTCCGAGAGCTTTCGGATGGCTAAATGTGGGGAGGTTCCTGGGGGGTGGTGTGCTGAGAAGCTCTACCCCTCTTCCCACATACTTTGTCCTGTGCATCTCTTCCATCTGGGTGTTCATCTGTATTTTTTATAATATCCTCCAAATATCACATGTTTTAAACAAAATAATTTAAATTTTGCTTTGATAAAATTTGGCATATTTTGTTATATTATTGACATTAAACTTATTTTAGAAGGTAGCAAAACCAAGATTAAGAATAACTGTTTGGCACAGTATTTAGACACAGCCTGCCTTCAACTCTGTTCGCCATATACTCTCCAGTTGCCAGTTCTGTTCTCAAAGGACAAGGAAGGAAATAAGAGAAAAGAACAAACACTCAGATGAGTAGGACCCCTTCCACACATATTAGTGCTTTACTAAATGTGTTCCTATGTGTGTGTGTGCACAGATAAACAGGCACTGGAACTTTTTCTTTAAGCACTGTGCGTGCAAGATTATGAGAACTCTTTTCTCATATCCACAACCCCACTATGTGCTCTGCCACTGTGGGGATGAGCACACAGCAAACATGTTTGATTGATTCTCCCAGCTTCTGCTCACTCGGCTATTAAAGGTCTTGATAACCAAGCAACTTTCTCTCTGTAACACGTACTTTTTCATAAGTCAGATACGGCACGTTTATTTTCTTTTGAAACAAGTTATTTTATAGGCAAAATGTTGTAGATCAATTACTTCATTTAAAAATGTTTCTTTCCAGAAGTTGAAGAACAACAACAAAAGAACCCATAATCTTATTGATTGGGATGTGCTGAAAATTTTAACTGAAGTATATTTTTTATAGCACTGAAATTCAATGCCTTTGAAGTAGGAAGTAGATGGTTTTCCATGAAGACAGAAAGCTTTTAATTAATATTCATAAGAATTGATTCATATAATTTTGGTCACTGGAGGACCACTACAGTTTCCCACTGATGCGATAGAAATATACTGAGGACAACAAAAAAGTAATTAACAACTGAATATGAGGGTCATAAAGTTAAATTATTCCCTAGTTCATAGTACACTCTTCATGCATACAGAATTATTTTCTGAAAGTAAGACAGTACTGAATGTCATGTTTTTCTTCATCTCTAAATTGTTTATTTGATGTTTTTCTTGAACAAAGACTACTTTGGGTGCAATAAGGACAATTAAATGCTGAATAGACAAGCTTGAATGTTATGAGGAATTTAGGAATAATGTTAACAGATAATAGACAAAACATCAATTCCATTCTATTTAAGTTTCTTATTTCTGAAATGTGTAAAATCTTATTTAAACTTAGATATTTGGAGCATTTTAGTGATTGAAATTGTCACGTGGAAATCTGTGTTCTGATCCTGTTTCTATCACGGACTGAACAGGTGAAAATCAATAAGCTATTGATGTGTTCATAGGCCGGCAAATAAATATGTATTCAATTCAGTTTAGTTCAGTTCGACATAGTTATACAGTGATTCTTCTTTTTTTTTTTTCATGGTAACTGGTAGTACTGTTCTCAGTTCCTTTCCTCAAGAAGCTTAAGAACAGACGCATGTATGCGATTGCAGAAAGCTATGGTGTACAGTGCCAATAAGCACTCGACATCTTTTCTCCCTTTGTTTGTTTTTCATTATTTAAATATGCATTCCAGAATAGTTCTCTGGGTACCAATAATGCTGATAGGTAAAATATAACTTGTGGCATACGACAATGCTTATTTGGGACTATGTTCCCTTTTTAGATGCAGTCTAAAACTTTTCTGTCTTTATGATTTGCTAATTACATAATAAAAAATGTGAAAAGGCATAGTTTTCCTAGGCACCAGATGCCACATCAGAGGCTGGTTATACAGGGATGTTGTTACATAGATCCTAGCATGTTTAAGTCACACTGTAGCTATTGAAGCATAATATCTAAGAGCATAATATCTTACGAGTATGGGAATTTGCATTTTGTGATGTGATTTTCTGTGTTCCTAACTTTTCCCTCTAAGAGATGATCTTCTGCATTTACTAAATTCTGTGTTTACTGCCAAGGTGAGCAGTGACATGGGCTTTGAGTGGGAAGGGGAAGAGGAGGTATGGTATGGAAAGGCATCTGTGTATTTTATCCTGGAATCCCATCTGTGCTTTTTGGGGCATGGGGTGGGCAGCAAGGAGGGAGGTAGTGAGGTGAAGTAGAAGAGGAAAATGCACCCAAAGGCCTAACTCCTTACTTTCACCCTGCCGGCTGCGTGTTCTATTACTTAGAGCGTCATTCAGTTATCTAACTTCTCTAGCATACCATTTATTGTTTGAGGGCTAAAGCCAGTCATATTAGTCCATTTTCACACTGCTATAAAGAAATACCTAAGACTGGGTAATTTATGAAGGAAAGAGGTTTAATTGACTTGCAGTTCTGCATGGCTGGGAAGGCCTCAGGAAAACTTAGTCATGGAGGAAGGCGAAGGGGAAACAAGGACCTCCTTCACATGGCAGCAGGAGGGAGAAGAATGAGTGAAGGAGGAACTTGCCAAACACTTATAAAACCATAAGATCTCATGAGAACTCACTCACTATCACAAGAACAGCATGGGGAAAACTGACTCTATGATCCAGTCTCCTCCTACCAGGTTCCTCTGTCAACACCTACAGATTACAATTCAAGATGAGATTTGAGTGGGGACAGAAAGCCTAACCATATCATCAGTTATTCCAACGATCAGATCCTCAAGGGAGGGAGGTAAGAGACATGCAGAACATGAGTTTGGGTAATGGCAGGGAGGTGAAAGGGGTGATCTGGGTGTGCAAGTGGATGGTGAGCTTTGGACATGGGAGGAAGCAGAGGGTGTTGGGTTGAATGCCCTGTAGGTGCTATGGGCTGAACTGTGTCCTCCCACAATTCACATGCTGAAGTCCAAACCCCAGTGCCTCAGAAAGTGCCTGTTTTTGGAGACAGCGTCTTTAAAGAGGTAGTTAAGGTAAAATGGGGTTACTGGGGTGGATCCTGATCTAATATGACTGGTGTGCTAGTAAGGAGAAAAGATTAGGATGCAGATAACACACAGACCCAGGGACAGCCATGTGAGGACAGAGGTAGAAGATGGGCATTTAGGAGCCAAGGAGAGAAGCCTTAGAAGAAAGAACCTTGCTGAAATCTCAATATTGGATTTCCAACATCCAGAATTGTGAGAAAATAAATGTTTAAGCCACTCAGTCCGTGGCACTTGGTTATGGCAACCCAAGTGAATTAATGTATTGGGGACCAAGGAAGTGAGACTGATTCCTAAGGAAATGGGAGGGTCAGTTCTCCCACAGCTGGGGGTATGTGGCTGAACACCACTGGGAGGTGGTTGTGGTCTGAATGCAGAGAGTGTCAGACTCCTTTGCAAGGCTGTGGAAGCTTGTTTCTGACCCGTCAGGCCAGGCTACTCCCGCTGTGCTCTCCAAGAGGGTCATGTTTTTTCCAGGTCCTACCCCTGCTCTGCATTTTTTGGAAGGAAGTAAGGAGTCATAATGCAACAGAGGAAGGGGAAAGATGGTCATTCCTGTGGTCTTCCTGGGTGCAGGCAGTAAGGAGATGCACTGCCTACAGAGATTTTAAACCGGTTATAAAACTGCCTATGAGTTCATGGGCTTCTTATTGTCACTCTGTTCCAGCAATTTCAAACAATTTCAGAGGTAAAATACTGCAAAGGAAATATTTTGTTGGCCTAAGTGCTAAGTAATTTCTATGGTTACTGTTGAATTTTATGAATGTATATCAATGCTTCCAATTGAACATGTTTTTATTACCTTGCTCTTTAATAAAAATTTCAATCTACATGGAAGTTAATTTGGAGTGTACAGGAGATCCTGCTGCAGGCCAAGTCAGCTACAAGCGTTGGCTTTGAGAGTGATTCATTAGGGCTCAGGATTGTGTGAGCTGCTAGGATTGCAGCTTATGTCCCCTGCCCTGTGGTACTTCATGTTACTGCTTTTAAACAGTAGGTTACAAATTAACAGTGATAGCACATATCATAAAGATGAAGAAAGGTAAAAGTGACTTCAATTCCATGATTTTCTGTGACCAGTTGAGTTTTGGCTTTTGTCTAATATTTTAAAAAGTCAAGTGTGAATGGTGAGGTGTAATATTTTTGTGTAGTAGATGCACATAATTGTCCAACCGTGAAATATTTTGCTAAATTTGAATGCTATCATGAAAATTAAAATTAATATTAAAAATTCCTTTAAATTAGTACCTTTTAAAAACCCAGAACACCTCAAGAGAATAATGGCTCTTACAGAATAAGAACATTTGTGGTCTGGAGGACAGAAGTATTAAAAAATAGTCTTTTCTGAGTGTTAGATATATTAGCTTCATCACTGGGTACCCCCTGCTTCTGCTCCTCTCTATTATCTTTAAGGAGGTAGAGCATTGATCTGATTTCTGTTTTTGAGATGATGTTTATGCCTCATGCCCTGTGAGCTTAGATATTAACCAACTAGAGGAATGCAAATTATGTTTTCTCACATTAGCGTTACAGGCATTCAAACATAAGGTATAACAAGGTCCAGATTAATGTTAGATTAATTCACTCTTTACTGGTTCATTCAATAAACTCTCCTTGAGGGCTGACTGTGTGTCTGACATTTTGCTAGATACTAATTCCTGCTCTTGAGAAAACATAGTTTGATTGGAGCAAGGAGTGACAAGCAAATGGCTGCAGCACAGAGTAGGAACGTGAAGAACATGAAGTGAAGAGCAAGTAATTAATCCTGTTGGGTTGAGAACAGAGGACAATTTTTCAACTGGTTTTAAGAGAAGTGGTTCTTTGCCAGGAAAAGCTAGGGCAAAGCATTCCAGGAAATGCTTTGGGAAGAGCATGGAGAGACTGGGGGGAGAGAGGGATAGTTGGTTCTCTGTTGGGCAAAGTGGGAGGCTCCCTAGATGAGGCTGGTGGATGGTAGGGACTGGGCTTTATTTCAAAGTCTGTGGGGCCAGCAAAGGATTTATTGACGAAGGGTGACTCAAACAGAACAAATTTTGGAAATAGTGCTCAGGTAGTATTGAACTGGAATGGGGAGGTCAAAGGAAGGGAGAAGCATCAGTAGGCAAGTTTTCTATTACCTGCTCACAAATGAGGCAGGTCAGGCAGCTGGTACCAGTGCCTCAGAGTAAGCTCTATATCAGCAGATGTGTCCCAGAGTACCAGGGCCCTGCTTCTCACCTTTTCCACAAAGTATAAACTATCACGTTCACTTTGGGAGGCCGAGGTGGGCAGATCACTTGAGACCAGGAGTTCAAGACCAGCCTAGCCAACATGGTGAAACCCTGCCTCTACTAAAAATAGAAAAAGTAGCCAGGTGTGGTGGCGCATGCCTGTAATCTGAAGCTACGTAGGTGACCGAGGCAATGAGAACCACTTGATCCCTGGAGATGGAGGTTACAGTGAGCTGAGATTGCTGCACTGCACTCCAGCCTGGGTGACAGAGGAAGACCCTGACAAAACAGAAACAAAAACAAAAAACCAAAACCCAAAAAACTGCCACATAAATTGCTGTCAAACACAAGTCGCTTCTGCCCCGACTGGGCTGACTCAGCATAAAAAATTTCTAAGTGGCATGTGTCATTTTAGGTAGATTTTATTATATTCCCCATCTGCTGAATTTAATCTGGTTTAGCCAATAAAATCAGAAGTGCGGAATCCATCAACTCCTTCTATTAGTCTATATACTGGCTTCTTTGAAGGATAAATCTTAAAAAAAAAATTTAATTTTTTCAGAGTAATACACATAGTGGTTTATTAGTATTTCAAGGGTTTTACTGCTAAGCATTGGAGCTGCCAGCCCTGTGTGGTGTACACTTGTAATGTTTTTAGCTAGTCTCCATATTTCTAAATCATTAATGAGTACAAAGGGAGGCCTTATCTCCTGGTTGTCCTCATGGTATTTATATCAGGTGGTAAGGACATTTTGGCGAGCAGCAGCAGAAAAGGGCATCTCATTGTTGAGTATTTAGACTTTTACTTAACTCTCCTGATTTCTGTCCAGCACCTTTTACTTTCTCTACACCCTGCCTGTTACCCTAAACAGGAACTTCTCTGTACATCCAGGAAGGGCACTACAGGAGGTAGACTTGCTCCTGCTTCTCAGGCTTCCAAGTCATGCCCTGAACCACGCCCCTGCCTCACTCATTCCCCCTGAGATAACTGCTGGCTATAGTTCTGGAGTTTGAATTGACTTGTGTCTCTAGGCACTTGACAGCTTTCTCAAGAGTCTAGTTCCTCGGTCAGCTTTTCATCTTCCAAATATGTGTTGATATTGCTCATTCCCTGCTGTTTCTTTGTGTTTGTGCTTTGTGGATTTGTATCTGTTAAGCATTGATTATTCTTAGCGTAGTATGATTTGGGGAGTAAAGAAAAGCGCATGTGCTGATTTCACTGTGGTGAACTGGAAATCACTGAAAAGCAAATTGCATAATAACTACCACCATGGCAATGAATTATTGTTTTAAACTATTGAAAGTACTTTCACATAGTTAATTTCATGTGATATTTAGAAATCCCTGATGAGGACAGTAGGAAGGGGCTCATATGCCTGTTTTATGAACAAACAAGTACGAAAAAGTAAAGTAACTGGTCCAATTTCACAGAATAAGTTAATGAAAGCATTAGGATATGCCCCGTTTTCTGATTCCTAGCCAAGGCTCCTTTCTGGGAGGTTTTCTAGAGGTTAATATTTTGAATAAAATCCTTTTTTCTCTTTTTGACATAAACTGCAGATAATTTTAACAATAAATAGGTCAGTTCTTCTCCTCCGTGACTATTATAACTTTACATCATTGCATATTTCTAAAGATAAGCATCTTTTCAGCATTTGCAATATACTACTTGCTGAATAGATCCTAAAAGCACAAATTCTCCCTGTGGGCTTATGATCTAATGAGACATATAAGCCCATTAAGGGAGAAAATGAATGAGGAGAAGTTGGGTAATTCTCCTTGGATAGACATATTGGGCATCTGGCTGCGTGTTCAGAGGCATTTTTCTTTCCTGAATCTTGGGACCCTTCCCCCACAGCCACTTAGTTATGAGAGATACATTTAAAGGGAAGGAAGAAAGGGCTTCTGAGGATAAATTTAAAAGAGAGAAAAAAGGAGTTGCTGTAGATTTGGATATAGAATTCCTAGGCTATGTGAAACAGAACACAAACACTCCTTGGCTTACACAACACAAAATAACCCACCTAGAAATGAAAGCTCGAGTAATACAGGACAAACATAAATGTTTGCTCGCAAACATTTCTTCCTTCTCTCTTTGTGATCTCAAGAGTGTTATTCTGAAGAAATCTCCTATATAGGACAGAAACATTTTCAGAGAAAGGTGAAAAAATGTATGGAGCTGGTTGCCACTTTGAGAGACTCATGTAATAATGACACTAACTGTTACTAAATGACCTATGTTTCTCTAGTCCTTAATGTATACTTTAATGTGAGAAAAACAAAAAACTGATAAAAATGAATAGAGGCTCCATTGACATTTTTAGGGCAGTTTTCAAGATTTGTCAAATAGGGACTGGGGGAAGGGCAGCTTAAACAAGGAAGCAATCCATGGGAAGGGCTCCATTTCATCAGGCCACCTACTCCAAACCATAAGTTCACACATTGCAAGGATTTTCTTGAGCTACCATATACCTGGTGACCTAACTGCTGTCCCGTTGTTCTCCTCCTGCCTTACTCCATGTTTCTAATCAATGTGCAACCTTTTTCTTGGGACATCCTGAGGCATACCCTGTGTCACCCGTCTGCTCCAGTCTAGCTCTGTTCTCAGGGTCCTTGCTTAGCCTTCATAATCCTCTTTCTAACGCAGTTAATGAGGACACAGTGGGACAGAGTTGAAGAACATGGGTTGTAGTATCAGATAAATTTGCCTGTGATGCCTGGCAGTTCCACATGTCTGTATGACCTGGAGCTAATTACTTTTCTGGGATTCAGTTTCTTTATATGCAAAATGGGGATGAAATAGTACTTATTGCAGAGATTTTCTTTTTTAATAAAGCTATGTGATATAATAAATGCATGATACTAAATCAGGGCTTGGCATTAGCAGATAAAAGACAACTATTATTGTTAATATTAAATATGTAGTTTCAAAGAGCCAAATTTATGAACAAAATTTTGTTCTGCTCCATTTTCCCTCAAATTTAAAACCAAATTTAAAAACACATGTAAGCCTTTTAGCTGTAATACTTTTGTGTAAAGTTTGAAAACTAAAGCAATCGAAATAGAACATAATACTAAGTTAATATAAGATACTGGCTGGGTGTGGTGGTTCACACCTGTAATCCCAGCACTTTGGGAAGCTGAGGCGGGCGTATCACCTGAAGTTGAGAGTTTGAGGCCAGCCTGATCAACATGGAGAAACCCCCCTCTACTAAAAATACAAGATTAGCAGGGCAAGGTGGTGCATGCCTGTAAGCCCAGCTACTCAGGACATTGAGACAGGAGAATTGCTTGAACCCGGGAGGCAGAGGTTGTGGTGAGCTGAGATCGCACCATTGCACTTCAGCCTGGGCAACAAGAGCAAAACTCCGTCTCAAAAAATAATCAGATACTAATTTCAATGTTGATATGAGTAATTCTATAACTCTCATTAAATAAATGTTTACTCAACAACTAGTATATGCTGCATATTACAGCATATAATGTGGAAATAATACAAACATTAATAAAAATAGCCTCCGACTTCCAAAATCTCATAATCTCAAGGAATGTAACACTCTATATGTAATTGTGACACAGCATGGCAAGTATAATATTGGAGGCAGATGAGACCATTGCAGTGAAAGAAGGAATGGCTAATTCTAATGAGTGGCTTGAGTGAAGCTTCACAGGGTGTGAAGGACATCTTGAAGAGGAGGGGCTGGGTGTGATTTGGATGAGTAAGGTATGGATTTAGCCGGACATGGAGGGGGGAGGGAATCCCAGTTCTTGGAAGAAGCACTAACAAAGAATGAAGGGCAGAAGCTCCTGTTCAAAGAAGAAGTCTGGTATGGCTACAATGAATTTTTGTGGAGGAAGATGAATGGAGTTGAAAAGACTAGAAAAGGATGTTGGGGTCATATTCTCAAGGCTTTACATGCCATGTAAGACGCTCCTACTTTAGTTTGTAGATAATGGGAAGCCACTGAAGGTGTTTGAGGCTGACAATGGCATGATCCAATTAAGGTTTTAGAAGAGATGGCTTTGTGGAAGGAGAATTGTAAAGTGCTGAATACAGAGGCAAGAAGTTCAATCAAGATCCTGTGACTGATCTGTTAATATCTGAAGAAGTACTGAACATGGGCAGGAGTGAGGGAAAGGTTAGAGCCGGAGGGAAAGGTTAGATTTGAGCATCATTTCAGAAGTAGAATCCATAGCATTGGATGAGTAATTGGATATAGTGAAAAGTTATCGGAATTCAAAAAAATGCTATTGTTTTTCTTAAAAAAGTAATACATCCTGGATATAAGAGCCCACATATCATCAAGTCTAAAATGAGGGGGATCAAAATTTCTCAGAGACAACATCTGAGTCTTTAGGACTATTGGCAGGGAGAAATCCTGGAAAAGATTTGGATTATGGGCCTATGTATTATATGAGGGTTGCTCTAAGATACGTTCCCAGGAATTGAATTGTTGGGCTAAAGGGTTACTTTTATTTTATAAAGAAATAGGGTGACAACAAGCAAAAGAACAGGCTTCCACAGAAACAGAATATGGAAAAAAATAATCGGCTGATTGATGGTGCATTATCCTACATGAACCAGGAAGGACTAGGGTAGTCATACACAGTTCAGGGTTTTCTGGAGAACGACCACCACCTCATTTAAGTCAAATGAGAAGAAACAAATGAGGGATGAAGAAAAGGGGACATCTTGAAGAGGAGGGGCTGGAAGGTGAGAAAATCTGATAATTATTTCCATGAATTAGGGACAGCATTCTTGGATACAAATCAGAAGGGTGCCTTGTATGGTGGCTACAATCCCAGCACTTTAGGAGGCTGAGGTTGGTGGATCTCATGAACCCAGGAGTTCAAGACAAGTCTGGGCAGCATGGCAAAACCCCATCTCTACGAAAGATACAAAAATTAGCCAGGTGTGTTGGTGCATGCCTCTAGTCCCAGCTACTTGAGAGGCTACAGTGGGAGGGTCTCTTGAGCCCAGGAGGTTGAGGCTGCAGTGATCCTTGATTGTGCCACTGCATTCCAGCCTGGGTGACAGGGTGAGACATTGTTTCAAAACAAACAAACAAACAAAAACTTGGAAAACCTCATTCCGAAAGATAGAAAGATAATCAACTGGGGATGAAGTAAGTATTTTTAAGTACCAGCTACTTGGGACCAACTGAGCTTGTAAAGCATGAATTTCTAGAACATCGAATACACACATAAAATCTGAATAAATATGGAGGGAAGAGATAGTATCATGTACTATTTCTACCACAAACGTTGAGCATTTCACTCAGTGGAAGCTCAGTTCCTAAGGCAGCACTACCAGATGAAGCATCCTAAGTGTGATAGAATAACAGTCATTTGTCTTGTACGTTATTTTAGCTGCTGAGCAGAGTTTCCTAGTACCTGGGGTAAACAAAGGTAGGAGCAGTTTATTATTCACTGTTGCAAATTTTAGCATGTAGCACAGGACTCTGTAGAGAGTATGCATTCAATAAATGTTTGTTGAATTAATGAACAAGTACATCTCTTTAAGTCGGTCAGCTTTATATGTGGAAAAGCTGTTGTCTGGCCCCTGGATATTCCTCTTATTCCAGCCAGCCATTTTAGAAATGTGCCCCATTGTTTACAAGGGAAGTTGGGTTAGATTGTCCTTAAAACCTGCTATCCACTGACTGCCATGTGAGAAAAAACAAAAACAAAAACAAAAACTCCAAATCATGAATGATAAGTCTGTAGCAGGGTCTTTGTACAAGAAGACAACATATTTTTAGAACAGGAATTTGAAATAATATAAACCTAGTGTTTCTTTTCCATAGATGACACCATTTACTTTTTTAATCTTTAGGAGAAACAGAGTTTGAGAAATGAAATGACTAAAGAAGATTAGTGATGAATTGAGATAGGACCTGAGAATCTAGTTTTTCAGTAGCTATCCAGGTCTCTCTCCACGGTAAGTGGAACAGAATGAGTCACTTATCCACAGGCTTGATTCAAATAGAAGGATAAATTGTGGTACACATAATAGCTAATGTAATGCCAGACCTCTCTCAGGAACTGTAGAGATTTCAGATCAATATGTAGTCAAAGAGTACAGAGTGATGACTTTCTGAAAACTTGATCAATAAGTATACATCACCAAGATCAGAATTTATTTAAAATTATGAACAGCCTGGAAGGCTGCCAATGACTGAGTAATAACTCCAGACAGTCCAAATTTATGCCAGCTTCCTCCATTTATATAAATTGTTGGAATCTCTCATGCCTGACCCCTCTGATGTGTCAGCTTTGTTATGTCAGTTTAGTTATAGGTAAATTTCCTTTGGGCATTTATTAGCTTTATTAAAAAAGAGGCAATTGTCCAAAGGCCTCTGGGCATGTGCACCCAAAACATAAAATAAAAGAATGAAATTAAATACTCAGCCTGCCAAACACCTTATAAAAAAGCCAGGCCAGTTCAGCCTACTGAGTCATGCCAGATTGGCAAGCTAGATCTTGTGGCATTTTTTTCCCTGAAGGTTTACAAAACCATTATACTCTCTGGTTGGATAAAGAAATGAATTGTAAAGGCAAACAGCGTCAGTGACCTCATTTTTGGGATCCATACCTAGAACCCTTTATTGGACGTAGTGTGGTTGATCTTAATATATTTGAATGAACCAGTAGATGGGAGAAACCCTCCAAGGAAATATCTTCCTTTATTAAAATGTATCTACAAAACGTTCTCTGACTTCATGTATTATTTTGCTCTGATTGATGGCTTTCACTCCCAGAATTCTTCACATTGTCACTTCCATGAAGCCCAATACTATTCTCTGTCTGCCTTCTAACTGAAACATTTACTCAGATACCATATTGCTTTAAATTAGTTATTTTTAAACCAGAATGATTCTGTTCCCCCAGGGAACATTTGGAAAAGTCTGAAGACATTTTTTGTGTCATAACATGGGGAGAAAGGTCCTTTGGGCATCTAATGGGTAGAGGCCAAGGATGCTGATAAACATCCATAATGCACAGGACAGCCTCTGCAACATTTATCCAGCCCCTGTGGCAAGAGTTGGGAGAGGGTGAAATCTTGCTCCCAATCCCTAGGCATTGCAGGTCTTCCTACACTTTGGTTATTCATCTTCCGCTTTCACTATTTTTGCCAGATGCATATGCTTCCTGTATTGTTTTTCACCTAACAGTTTTTTTTTCCTAGAATGAACCTACTTCTCCTTCAAATATAATATATTTAAGGGGAAACGTTATTGCTGTCATATATAGAAAAACAGTTGTAGATTTCATAAATGAAAAGTTATTGTGAAAGTCCATACAGTAAAGACCAAACAATATTATTTAATTACAGGCTGATACTTGATGCTGCTATCTTTCTGGAAAAAGGAGAGATTGGCAAATTTTAGAGACTTATACAAAAGAGAAACACCAAACAGAATTTTTTTGGGGGCTTATAAGGTACCTTGATAGACTGAACAGAGAATAACTTTCTCATACAGTGATTCATTGGTATTAAAGTTTATATCTTACATCTATTTGATAGCCAAAACCATCTCCTGCACCAGTTAAGGTTGTCATGAATATATGTTCCACATTTTACAAAACACTGAATTATTAGTGTGGCTCATATATGTATACTCTTCTGCCTGTATTCATGTTCTTCTGCCAGGTTGCCACAGATTTGAGTGACTGCTTCATAACTATCTTTAGGATGTGCTTTTTACAAGGATGTATCCAGATAATGGCCACCTGTAACCAGGGCTATTTCTCTGCATCTAGGAAAGTCAGAGAAATCTTAGATTGTAAAATAAAAACCTAGAGTCTATTACTGCCAACCAATGGCAAATGCTCTCTTGGAGATTTTATTGCCCACTTCTAACCCATTAAAAAGGCCATCTAAAGTGTACTCATCATCCTTTTTGTAGAATTAAAATGACTCTGCCTCAGAATGCTTATCAGAGATTCTGGGTCATGATATTTTAAAGAGAAAAACTAAATTCTTTGACATTAACTGAATTGCACCTTAAATGTACCAAAGCATAGTGATGGATAGTATCATCATGTACAATATCTACTTTTGGGTCTGTTATAATGTTATGAACCAATTTACAGTAATATCATTTTTATAAAATGTGGTATACACTGAAGAGTCTGATATTTTGACCATCTATTAGTTCTCTGGAGAACCCAAAATAAGATATTCCACAGCCTAGCTACCTTGGCAAGAGGATAGGAAGTTGCAACAGACGCTTGAGGCTTCTTTAAGTTCCCACTTGCTGCTTGGTGCCCTAGGCCTGAGGCTCAGTCCAGGAGTCTGAGATTGCAAGAATTTTCCCCCCTCAGGGAAAATCAATTAATGTTTCACATTAAAAGGGAGCTGTGCTGTATTATGAAAACAGTCTGGGCTTGGCTGAATTTATTTTCACTCTGGAATTGGTTTCTATATCTATAATTATCTTCAAGTACCACTATAAAAGCCCTCCAATCTTTACCTCATGTTGTTCTTCCTTTGGGGCACTGATTCTGGACCTATCCAACTTTTCCACCAAGCCACAATTAGTAGAATTATATTTAATAATCCCCCCTCCTACTGAAGGGAGCAGAGGCGGCCCTGAGTGAGTACAGCAGCAGATAATGAGGGCTGCAGAGGTTCTCCCTGAATTGTATCATCACATCCAGCAAGCAATATGCTGCCACTGTCAGCCAGCATCAGCCTCAGCGGTGCGGTGGCCTCTGCCTCGGTGGCTGTTAGAAACAAGGGAGACACATACCACCTGTGCTTTTCCTCTCCTCTTAACTGAAAAAGTCATAACCTCAAAGGAACACTCACAGTGCTGCTCTGTTCTGCAGCTGCAAGGCTTTTCTAGGTGTGGAACAAGATATTTCCAAATTTCCTTCAGTGCAGGACCAGGTGTTACATTATTGATTTATTTTACCAATGGGATTCAGGCCCAATAAAAGATACAAGGTTTTAGCGTTAGATGTACTAACCAAGATCTCACTCAGTTGAGATTTCATTATTTTGCTCTTAATGTTAACCATCATGTGTTACTCTGAATGCTTATTAGAATCTATTCTGTAATGAAATAAATCATATCAAGTAATGTTTCTAACAGTAAAAATGATTGATTTGGGGGCACCAAGACTCCCTTTTCCATTCTTACAAAGCAAAGAAAAAAAAAAAAGAACAAACACCAAAAAACAAAAGTTATATTCCAGCTACTTGTTTTGTTTTTGTTTTGCTTGTTCTAAAAGGATCCTAAATAAAATGGGTTTGCTTTTAGATTTAGAGGATGCCCCACCTGACATAAGCTCAGATAAAAGAAAAGCATTTATGTGTAATCTGTGGCAGATAGTGAAACTGGTTCTTATACAGAGTCATAAATTTTACTGCTGGAAAGGACCTTCAGGAACATTTAGCTTAGCCCCTTGTGGGTAGTAAATGGAGGTAACTGCATGGTATCTTCAAGATTGAAGTTAAAGTTACTTTCTGAGAAGGAAGTTAGGGAAACCCCCCCCCCCCACAAAAAAAAACAAGCAGAACATGTAATGAATACGATCAGTCATTTATAGAAGCAGTTGAACTGAAAGAGAATCTGTAAATGGGCAGCTGAAGACCAGCCTGAAATTCCAGTTCTGAAGAATTGGCATTGTGTTCTTTATTGAAATGCTAAAAATGAACAAGTTGTATTGTGCCTGTGGGGTAACACATGGGATATAGGCAGCATGCAAAGGAGATAAAGAGAAGTTGAAAAGTGAATGCGTCCCAGTTATAGCTGAAGTAAATTGGTCAGCCTCGTGAGAAGACACAACCTCTCACTTCTATGCACCAAGTAAAGGATCTAGAGGCAGGGAAGGTCCCAGGGACAGAACCTTACGCTCCAGACTGCTTTTCCTCTCTTCTCAGATAGCTTCATCCTGGGGCTGGAAGCAAGAAGGTGGCAGCTGCCCCACAGGGCTATCTTACGGGGTATTTTTTGTTTTCCGCGAAAACTGAGAAAAAGTTAACCATGGTCTGTGTTGGTAAGGTGATGACCACCTCACCAATAAATTAAATAACGACAAAATTAAAATCTTGGAGCCAAAGGTTGCTGTGAAATGTACACCCCCTGAGAATTTGCAGCTATCATGGGACGGCAGTGGAATTTCCTCTGGAGAAGTTATGAAGACTTGAGCCTAGTTTATCATTTTTCGTGCTTGTCTATGGGGCCATGTGGTCCTAAATGACATCTGCGATACAAGGGAAAAGCTGTACATTGGCTCTTTGGGGGATTAAGAAAACTCCTTTTACTATACTGTGAACATCAGTATAAACTTGTACTTTTCTGTCTCAAGATCAGATGTACACAATGCTTTGTAACAGTGAAGATACAAAGAGTTTACAGGATATGAAGTATGGTTCAGGGTCAAGGAGGGGCTCTAAGTTTAGATGGAGGAAAGGACCTAGAACAAGTTGTTTAGAACATGATTTTCTCCAGATTCCCAGGTCAGGCACCTGCCTGAGCAGGGTGAGAAATTCTGCAGTGCTTGTGTCAGAGCAGATTTTCAGCATGTGCTAATGCTTGCAAGAAGTGAAATTTGTAGTAGTTGAGAAAACTGGTAGAGGAAGGTGCTTGATACATGTTTGTTAATGACACCATTTTAGGCTTAGCAAAAAGTGTGAATGAAATCTGCTGGAGTCTTAGAAATACAGACTGACAGAGCTGGAAGGGAGTATAAGAGGGATCTTTTTTTTTTTTTTTTTTTTTTTTAAAGGGACAGGACAAAAGGTGAAAGGAGGGTTAATTAACCAAGGACCTAAAGGAAAAGAATGCTGAGAATTTGCAAATGTAGTGTTAGGGAAGCTGAAGTTCAGAAGGACATAGAACAATTCTAAGTTTACAGAACAGGTCGAAATGAGAAAGCTGCTGTAGCCTGATCCAAAATATTTGGTTAATTTATATGCACCTGCCAACAGACATGTGATTTGCCTGGTGCAAGGACAATGCCTTTGGTCAAATGCCTGGGGCAAGTGGCTTCAGGTTGATCTGATGACCAAAAGAATGTACTACTATGCAGGTTTGATTTTCTTCCTGGTTTTTCTATCAAGGTAATTAGTTTCGAATAGGAAAGGGTAGGAAAATCCTGGTAAAGAGGAAACTGAAGAAACAGAGAATCTCTGTTTGTGTTAATGAGTTTTAAGGTTTCTGGCCTGGAGGAATTACATCCCACAATACTGCAATTTCTTGAAGAAGGGATTGCAAAACACACTTGGTGATTTAGCAGGACAGATGCCAAGAGATGGAAAATGTGCTAGATTTTAGAAAGTGGAAAGATGTGGGTCCTGAATGTATCAACATGTGAACTTGATGTTTGTTGATAAACAGTTTTAGAGATGAAGCAGAGTAACGAACACTTGGAAGCAAAAACAAGTCATGTTAAACTAACCTCACATGCCATTTGATAGCATTAATAGACTTAGATAAAAGTTAAATGATACAGGCAAATGATGTTGTAGAGTTTTTCAGGACACCTCATCAAGAATACTGAGAGTAGGCCGTAACCTCTAATTAAATAATTTTACCACAAGAATGAGGATTAGTAAATGAGTAAAACTGGAGGCAATGATTTAGTGGCATGCTTCAAGTTTCTGTTCCAAGTTTTTTTTTTTCTCTTCACAACTTGGGGAGAGAGATATATATCACTTACCTAATATGCAAATGTCTTAAACTGAGATTAGTAATAGTATACTGAATGACAGATTCAGAATTCAAAATGGTGTTGTAAAGATAGAACTATGGAACTAAATAAGGTTTACTAATGAAGTAAAATGAATGTATTGAACTTAGAAAACAGGCAAATAAATGGAAGAGTGAAAAAAATTGCTGTCTATAATTTCATTACAACAAAACCTTCCAAATCAAAAAAAAGAAAAAAAGAATCCCCCAAACCAAATCAAAGCAAAGAAAACCTGGCATAAGGTTAAATGTACATTAGCCTTTTGCTGTGGCTTCTAAATATTGACCCGCAAAGGGGCAGCTAATGTCACTGGTTGGACTATCTTTAAAATGTTATGTCAATATATAATGTATCTTTAAAATATTATGTCAATATAAAATAATATCTCAGCACATTTTCATATGAAGATTACATACATTCCAGTGGGCTACAAGCAAGGGAAAGCAAGATTCTGCAAGCCACGTCCATGAAGAGGGGCATATTTATTCATTCATTATCTCAGCAAGCACTTATGGAGTGCTGATAAGTGCTAGTGACTGTGCTAGGCATTAATTAATAATGCATTTTGTCTGTGGGCTAACAAAGGAGACTGTTCAGGGAGGTTGACAAGCAGGCCAGTGATAAAGTACACAGGCCCACTGGGAGAGGACAGCATGGGGAAGAGTTTAACCTTTGGGTACATCCTTGGCGGCCTGTAGTAATGAACCAGGTGGAGACAGGAGAGGAACGGTTTTCATGTGGAGGGAAAAGCATATGGGAAAACACAGTGGCATAAAGGATCTCGGTGCAATGGGGAGTAGGAAGTAGTTTGGTGTTGCTGGAGTGTGGATCGTATGTGAGAATGGCACGAGCTAAGGCTAGAAGTAGACTGGGGTCACTACTGGACAAACAAAGGAGTGTCTTCATCCCGGGGGCTTGGAGAGGCAGTAAAGGGTTTTCAGCTGGTGACATGAAGCATGATATAACTGAGACCAATCATTCTGGCTTCTTTTTTGGATGACAGATTGGAAAGTGACCAGGGAATGACTGGAGCATTTGTCCAGATGAAAAGTTGTAAGGGCCTGATCTCAGGGGTGGCACTAAAAATGGAAAGGTAGATACCTATTTTAGAAGCATCCACACAACTTTGGGGTGGAGAGGAGGAGTCTAGAATTTTAAACAGTGTGACTTGATGGATAACAATGTGATGAGACAGGAAATTTAAGAGAAGCAGCAGGTTTGAGGAACATATTTACTTTGAGGTTTCTCAAGAAGATCTCCAATGATGGCCAACTGGCAATTGGATATATGAGTCTGGAGCTTCAGGAGAGGCCTGCGATGCAGCTCCAAGTTTGGAGGCAGTTCTGTGTAGGACAGCCTGGGATGGCATTTGGAGGTCAGGAAAAAAGTAGGTATGGACAGAGGTATTAGGAATACCAACATTGATGTGACACACACAGGGTAGCAATAGTAGTCTCTGCAAAGGTGACTAAGGAGTAGCCAAAGAAAAGGGAAGCAGATTTCAAGACAGTGTGTACTAGAAATACAAGAAATACAAGGATGGAAATATACCATAGAATTGCACAACCTAGAGGTCATTGGGGGCTGCACTGAGAACAGGTTGATTGGTATGCTCAGGGCATGTCTCCTCAGAGTTGAGTGTGCACAAGAGCTGAAGAGATGGTGGTACTGGAGGTAAACTTTCCTGAAGCTAAACATTGGTGCAGAGCAAGGATGCTGAGATTAACTGGGACTTTGCCCATACTTTTTCTTCAATAGAAATCCTGCCCTTCACCTGGCCATTTCTGCCTGCTTAACTTCTGCTAAAACTTCAAAGCTCTGTGACAATCGGTAAGTAAATATAGGCTACAGAGTTGTCCATTTCAAGGCCTCTTGCCTACCATATTGGAATGTTGCATTTGCTTTGTGTATCACATCCTGAGAAGTCACTGGCAAACTCACAGTGAGGTAGGTGATCCTGAGCTCCACGCCTTCCGTTGGGCTCTCAGTACTGTGTGCTGTTATCACCCACCTTGTGTTGCATCCTCATCATGTCTCACAGCCTTTTTTCTTGAGGCCCCTGTGAATGTCTTGGGAATAAGGACCATGTTTGTTTCTCTTTTTTTGAGACGGAGTCCCACACTGTTGCCGGGGCTGGAGTGTAGTGGTGTGATCTCGGCTCACTGCAACCTCCACCTCCTGGGTTCAATCGATTCTCCTGTCTCAGCCTCCCAAGTAGCTGGGATTCCAGGCACCCACCACCATGCCCAGATAATTTTTTTTGTATTTTTAGTAGCAATGGGGTTTTACTATGTTGGCCAGGCAAGTCTCAGACTCCTGAACTCATGATCTGCCCGCCTCAGCCTTCCAAAGTGCTGGGATTACAGGCATGAGCCACCACATCTGACCTCCTCCTTCTTTTTCGCCTTCCTTCCTGCCCTCAATAGACTTACTACCAGGATCTATCAACAATGCTCAGACAATAACATCAAATAAGGCAAAGGCTGTGAGCCAAGGCATGATCTACTAGCTTGGTAGAAAGGTGGTGCCTTCATGTGATTTTCTGTACGTACCTCACCACTTATTTCACCTCATAAGCTAAAAAAGTGTTACTTTGGGAGATTGTGTACATGGCATAAAACTGCACGTGTTTGGATCATCCAGAATAACTATTTCTTGTTTTTTCCTGTAATTCTTCACATCACATGGGTTAAAGATACATTCTTGCATATGACAAATATTGGGGCTGAGTACAAGGTGCTCAAAATAAGAAAAAAGGAAGGAAAAAGGAAGGAGGGAAGGAATGAATTTGGATCAATTTCAGGAGAGGTAGCACAGCTCAGTGGTTAACACATTTGATGCAGTGCAGAGCTGGGGTCAACGATTTAGCTTGCAGCCTCAGTTTCTTGATCATTAAATGGGTTGATAACTATACCTATCTCTAGCTATGAAGATTAACTTACATAATATATTTACTATCACAGCTGTAACGTAGAGTAACCACTTAAGTAACAGCTGCTATTGTTATTGTGAAGGGATGTGGAGGAATCTGCCTTAGTTTGCACGTCTACATTAGGCTGAGAGAAGGATCTGATATATGTATATATCAGGCACAAGTGGTGGGAGTCTGATCTGCAAAGACGATTTCTGATTAATGCATTTCCAAGCTGTGTTGCCTCCATCCATGTCTCTCTTACATTCCATCTGCCTTTGCCTTGTCATATGTGCTATCATGACCCTACTTAGGCCCTCCTAACTTCCTGCTCTTGGAGAGATTTTTGTAACTGCGCTTCCTTTCAGTCACTTTTCAGTGCCAGAGGACTCATGCAAACACAGATCCTATGTTAGCACTCCTTCCTTAAAAACCTCCTATGGCTTTCCATTATCCATCTAATCTCCATAAATGGCCACTTGAGGCCTTCAGGGCTCCTTCCTCTGTGGCTTATGGAAACAAACTTGGGCTATTACATAGGCTCTTGTTTAAATATGACTATGGTACAAGTATTTGACTTTGGTCCTTATTTAAATTACCTGAGCCTCTGTTTTTCATTTATAAAATGAGGATTATGATATTTGCCTTGTGGGTTGATGTAAGGTTTAGAGATGATGGAAATAAAGTTGTTAATGCTCAAAAAACGATAGCTATTATCCTACTAAACTGCTTTTCTCTTTATTTTCTCACCCTGGTGTCTCTTCTCATATCTAAACTATGGAACATCCTACTTTTACCTTCCCACTCCTGCCTAATTTAATGAATTGAACGTCATTATCCTTGAGGATTTCTACCCAGACTGATATCAAATGTAAACATTGCATACTCAGAAAATCATATTCTTAGTTTTAGTGCAACTGACAGCAAGATTCAAAGTTTTTTTTAATTTGCCTTGACTTTAATGTATATCTTTCCTTGTATCAGGGTTCCATAATACATATGAAAATTGAGAAGCATGAAATATGGAATTTAGGAAAAGCAAACTTAGGGTTCTGACTGTGGTAATTGTCAGGAGGACAATGGAGGATTAATTTTTCATGTCTCTTTGGCTTGGCTTTTCAGCCTTGTGGCTGTTCCTTCAACTTAGTAAATATTAATATTTACCGATTCCACTGCACATTTGATCTCTCTCTGGATCACGTGCAGACTATACCTTAAGTTATTACATTGTTGGCATGAATGATGGACTTTACAGAATACCTGAGCTGTAACAAATAAGTCTTGGGAAGAAAACATTCTTAATTTTAAAAGTTTCAAATCATTTGTTCTGATAACTAGAGAAGGCATGAATTTAATTTGGAACTGAATGTCCTCAACTCTCTCATACATTCTTTTCAATTCTTGAGGATTTGAACTGTGTTTGTTGAAGAAGGTGGAGGAATGTGAAGGTTTAAGCAGGTTTCTTTCCAAGAGGCCTTTACGAGACCAATATATTGACAGGTAGGCAGTATTTCCATATATTTGTGGGAAAGGGGGCAATAATTTGAGTCTTTCAGAAACATAGTAAGAAATTAGAATCTAATACAATTAAAGAAAATGTGAAACCCAGAGAACAGATAATTAGTTTCATTTGACAACTGGATCATCCTATGATCATCCACATGCAATGCTTGAGCCAAGTTGTTTTGATAATTCTTAACTTGCTTTAGCCCCAATACTGGGTCAAGACCTGTCACATCGCAGATTATCTGGGACTGAATATCAGAATGAAGACGAGAGATAGTTCTGTTTTTGTTCAAAACTGACACTTTGTTTGTGGAAGAACACAGATCTTCTCAGATTTATGTGATACTTTGGCCTCCTATCACCTAGACTTTCTCTCTATTTTCAACCTGAGAATAAGAATAATATGGCAATCTCGTATTCAGTGGAATTTCAAACAATGAAAAAGTTCTACTCATCATGAACGCTCCTCCTCAACTCACATGCAGATCAGTTCTGTGACGCTGCAAAATGTTTGTCTTAAATGCTCAGATAATTCAATAATGTTTTGCTCTGCTAACATAGGGCCCATGTGTTGACTGTTATCTAATTATTTTGAGAATTGACAAGTTGCCCTTGAAGAGCAAATATGAGGTAGCTGTACTGGATAATGTTAGTAATGCATCTGGGGAGTTTTCAAAGGAGATTTAAAAAGAGTTTATTTAAACTAATATTTTTTAAAGGTACCCTTGTTACTGGTATTCTTTCTCTTAGTCTGCTCATCTGAATGCTCACAAAGGAGCTACCTGTACAATATTCTTCTCAGATTGTGAGTCAAATGGGTAAATCGCTGGGTCAAATCCAATCGGCTCTAGAAAGGAACTAAAGCTCTTTAGTCTATGCTGGGTGCCAGAGAGATTGTGCTTTTGATGTTCTTGGGGTTAATTTGGGAGCTGCAGTTCAGTGGTCTAATCTTCTTTTCAAATTTATTCACCTCTTACACTTTACCTCAAAATCCTTCCCTCCAATTTAACATCCTCTGTTGTCTGGTTGCACTTGCCAGAATTAACAGTAATATGAACTCATGTAATGGACAAATCATTCTCCCTTTGCCATTTCTTATTGCTTGCAACTGAAGTTAAGATTTTAGAATTCATTCCTTGTCCTACCTCAACTTCTCTTCAAACAAATTCAGATACATAGGGATCTCATACCTCCACTGCAGCTTTGCTCTAATCCAGAACACATCTAGTTTCTTTGGCTGATTCATTTCCTACCCTTGCCCTCACTCCCTACGTATGCAATTTTAGAAAGAATGATTAAATCTTAGATCATAAAATAGGAAGAAAGTAAACTGTAGCTAAATGAAACATAGGTCCCTCTTTGGAATATGCACTCATTTAGCTTCTTTGTTAGTGACACTTCACCTATGCACAGAACCAACTTTCCTTGAAAGATAATTTGACAAAAATCTTTGAGTAAACTAAGCAATATTCCACAATCTAGCGTAATGAAACAATCTAATTGAGCTAGCTATTACTTCCTTATGAGAGAAACAGCGAAAAAGAAAACAAAATGAACTTAAAACATTATTTTCCCTTAAATTTACCTTTGTAGGCATTGGTCTTCATACATAACAGCCATTTATTTGGAGGAAAGCTGGGAGTCACTGAAGCAAACATGGCTTTCTATACACTATGATACGAGATCCATAATGTGGCTGGTGCACCAGGCAAAAAGAACTCCAGATTATGTTGCTGTTTTCTTTTACTGTTCAGTCACCAGAAAGAAGAGCAGAAAGAAAAGAAATAAAATACAAAGACATTTTCATCTCCCAGTTTCAGTTTCCATTCTTGAACCCCTGGGGAAATAGTGTAATTACCATCATAAGAGGTAGTTCTAGAATGTAAAAAAAGAAGCATCTAGGATATCAGGCTTTCATCCATACAAATAACAAAAGCTTCTTGGATGAAGATTCAGTTAGCCTATTAATGATATTTGGCTAGTATAGCTTTGCACATATTTTTCAAATATTTTAACCTCTGTGTATTCTTATTTTTAAAGTGAGTTTCTTATAACAATCATATAATTGGGTTTTACATTTTAAAAAATACAGTTTTCTGCCTTTTAATTGGGGTGTTTAAACCATTTACATTTAATGTGATTATTGATATGGTTGACTTAAAATCGTAATGGACCAGTGGGTTCTTCTTGCCTGCCGCCTAGACAGATTTATCAAGACAGGGGGAATTGCAATAGAGAAAGAGTTTAATTCACGCAGAACTGGCTGTATGGGAGACTGGAGTTTTATTATTATTCAAATCAGACTCCGGAAAACTTAGGGATCAGGGTTTTTAAGGGTAATTTGGTACGTAAGGGGTTGGAAAGTGGGGAGTGCCCATTCAGAGATGAAATCATAGGGAATCAAAGGTGCCCTCTTGCACTGAGTCAGTTCCTGGGTAAGGGCCATAAGACCAGATGAGCTAATTTATTGATCTGGGTGGTGCCAGCTAATCCATGGGGTACAATGTCTGGAAAATATCTCAGGCACCAATCTTAGGTTTTACAATAGTGCTATTATTCCCAGAAGCAATTTGGGGAGGTTTAGAATCTAGCAGCCTCCAGCCACATGACTCCTAAACTATCATTTTTAATCTTGTGGCTAATTTGTTAGTCCTGCAAAGGCAGTCTAGTCCACAGGCAGGAAGAAGGTTTGTTTTGAGAAAGGGTTGTTGTCATCTTTGTTTCAAAGTTAAACTGTATACTAAGTTCCTCCCAAAGTTCGACCTAGGCCCAGGAATGAACAAGGACAACTTGATGGTTAGAAGCAAGATAGAGTTAGATCTTTTTCACTATCATGATTTTCCACGTTATAATTTTTGCAAAGGTGGTTTCAAAATCTATCTTGCTATTTATTTTTCTGTTCCATTTGCTCTTTGTTCTTTTCTGCCTTCTTTTGGATTGTTGTTTCTAATGAATCCACTTTATGTCCTTTATTGGCTTACTAGCTCTAACTCTTAGTTTTATATTTTTAATGGTTGCTAGATAGTTTATAGTATACATCTCAAGCTTGTCTCAGTCTACCCTCAAGTGTCATCATTATTACTGCATGTGTATATAAGAACCTTTCTTACAACAATATGCTTTCATTTCCAGGTTCCTGGCCTTTGTGTTATCACTGTCATTCATTTTACTTCTGCATATGTTATAAAAGCCACAAAACGTTGTAATCATTTTTGTTTTAATTTGTCATTTTAAGATTTTTAAAAACTAAGAAGAGAGATCTTCATGTTTACTGTCACTCCTCATTCCGTTGTATAGATCCAGATTTCCTATTTGGTATCCCTTTCCTTCTGCTTGAATGGCTTTCTTTAATATTCATTGTAGTGAGGACCTTTTGGTGATGAATTCCTTCAGGTTTTGTCAGTCAAAAATTTTTTCATTTTGCCTTTATTGTCGCATATAGAATTCTGGGTTGACTTTATTTTCCTTTCAGTACTTTAAGTATATTGTTGCATTATATTCTGGCTTGCATTGTTTCTGAAGAGAAGCGGAGTCTCATTTTTTTTTTTTGTTTGTTTCCATAATGATACTTTCTACTCTGGTTGCTTTTAAGATTGTTTTCTTTTTCACAGTTTTGAAGAAATTTAATTATGGCATACCTTAGCGTAATTTTTTCCGTGTTATTAGGCTGGGTGTCCATGAAGCTGCTAGGATCCGTGGGTTTATAGTTTTCATCAATCATGACATACATTCAGCCATTATTTTAAAGGACAGTTTTCCAATTCTTCAGTCTCACCTCTTCTGGGGACTCAGTTGAATGCAGTTCTTTCACAACTCACTATTGTTTTGTTCATTTAGAAAAAAAATCTCTTTTTTTCATGCTTTATTTCTAATAGTTTTTCTTGCTATGTCACCAAGTTTAGTCATTTTTTCTTCTGCAATGTCTAAACTGCTGTTAATCACATTTTAATATATTTTTTTTTTACCTCAGTCACTATGTTTTTTATATCTAGAAGCTTGATTTGGTTTTTTAGAATTTCTCACATACTTTTATTTACATGTATAAGTTTTTATCTAGCTTTTTGAAAATATGGAATAGACATAATAATTTAATGTACTTGTCTGTATTCTACCAACTCTGTCATTTCTGGGTCAGTTTCACTTAACCTATTTTTTTTCCCCATTGTGAATCACATTGTTCTGCCTCTTTTCAAGTCTGATAATTTTTTATTAGATGCCAGACACTGTGGTTTTCCCTTGTTGAATGTTGAATAGTTTTGAAAAATTAATACATATTTTTGAGCTTTCTTTTGGAATGCAATTTAAAAATTTTAAAATAGTTTGATCCATCTAGGCTTGCTTTTAAACTTTTTAAGGCAGGACCAGAGCTGCATTTAGTCTGAAGCTATTTTTGGCCCACTGTTGAGGCAATATCTTCCGATACTCTAAAGTATCTCATGGATTAAGTGAGTTTCCACTCTGACTGGGGAACAGAGACTATTTCTGATCTGTGTGATCTCCAAAAATTGTTCCTTCTGTTTCTTTTGGGTTTTGCTGTTTTCTTTAGCCTCAAATTTTCTTACACTTATAGACTAACCAATACTACTGTGAAAATCCAAATGGGATCCTCTGCAGATTTTTATAATTGTCTGTTTTCTGGTATCCTACTCCACAAACTGTAGTAGTCTTGGCCTCCTTGGATTTCAAGAACTATTTCTTCAATACAGGGATACCTCTGGATTCCTCCTCCATGTGGTATATCCTAGAATCTCTCTCTAGTCTGTTGGTTGGAATAGCTAGGGTATACCTCTTTTGTTTTTCTTCTCTCAGGAATCATTGTCTCATATTGCTTGATGCTTAATGTCGTAATATTTTTGTTTCATGCATTTTGTCTGTTTTATTGTTTCAGGTCGGAGGGTAAGTCATTTCTCTAATACTCTAACATAATTGATAGCCAAAATCTCTGTTAATCATGTTTTATTTGAAACTTGTCAGCCTACCAAAGTACGTTTCTAGAACTGAAAAAGTTTTGCCTGTCTTTGCAAGAAGTATGTTGAATCTGAGTAAAATTTCCCATTATCTGGTCTCCCATCTGCTAATCTATCATCTGTTAAGAATACGGCAGAAAGTTCTCCACCAATTTATTACTCAATTTTTCTATAGGAAAATTGGTGCAATGATATTAGCCTTCAGTTTTTATAGACATATTCTAAATATACATAAACAACATTAAGCAGTGGTTTAAAATATTTGTAAATAGACCTCTGTAAATGCAAGCTATATTAGTATACATTTTAATGGCTAAAAACCAAAGTAAAGCTAGATCCTTCTATTTCTAGAATTCTAAAATTTAGTTTTTATGATGTTATCACGGTGGGACAATCTGATTTAGAATTATTTAAAAATATTTGTTTAGGAGAACTCTAAAAGAAGCCTACTATGACAGTATAAATGGAATAT
Organism: Cebus imitator; assembly: GCF_001604975.1. NCBI lineage: Eukaryota > Metazoa > Chordata > Mammalia > Primates > Cebidae > Cebus > Cebus imitator. The sequence goes on from NW_016107618.1 coordinate 1,137,115, forward strand.
CAAAGGTTTTTGCTAAAATGAAAGATTTAGGGTGACAAGTATTAGTGAGCAATTAGGTTGGGAATAAAGTGCCAAGAACAGTAACAAAAAATGAATTCTTTAATTGTGTGTTTCTCAAAGACAACATTATTTTCTGAAAGTTCTTTATCTGCATGTATGTTTATGTATGTATGTATCTATGCTTATATGTGCATAGCTGTGTATGCGGTAACATTAACACTGGAAGAACTATACAGGTATCATCTACTGCCAATGTAATTGTGTTAGAGAAATCTCTATTTTATGTCATGAAGCAAATTCGTGGTATATTAGGACTATAATACACATCTTGTAATTACAAGTCTGTTAAATTTCCAATTGGCTTGTTTCTGTATTTTTTCTTCTGTTTAAAGTGGAGAGATAGTTGAAAAAGTGTGAAAAGATTTTTGTTATTCTACCTCACAACCCACTTTATGTACTTGAAACAAGTTTATTCTTTTAAAAAAGCTATGTGATGTCATTTGACAGCTGGATCTAGTTAACTAGTGTATGGGTTCATCATGTCATGCAATCAGTGTTGAAACAAAACCACTTTATCTTAGATGTTAGTATTGGCATTATATTTGCTAATTCATGAACTTAACAATCGTCATTAAAATTAGTGGTAACAGTTTATTATAGCTTTTAGAACTTACTAGAATAATTTATCCAAATGGTTACATCATATATATTTAGCATTCCATCCATCTTTCTGTACTTCCTGTCCTTAACAAAATACAGTAGTTCATCAAGTTATCACAAGCTACATTTACTCACTTATCACTCTTTAGCATTCAGGTCAATAGTCTTAATAAAGTGCATTTTATTTTCTACTTAAAAAAAATCTTGCCGTGCGCGGTGGCTCAAGCCTGTAATCCCAGCACTTTGGGAGGCCGAGGCGGGTGGATCACGAGGTCAAGAGATCGAGACCATCCTGGTCAACATGGTGAAACCCCGTCTCTACTAAAAATACAAAAAACTAGCTGGGCATGGTGGTGCGTGCCTGTAATCCCAGCTACTCAGGAGGCTGAGGCAGGAGAATTGCCTGAACCCAGGAGGCGGAGGTAGTGGTGAGCCGAGATCGTGCCATTGCACTCCAACCTGGGTAACATGAGTGAAACTCCGTCTCAAAAAAAAAAAAAAATCTTGCATTGCATGTAGTACAGTTTTATGAAATAGTATCTTTGTTGGACAAAAACAGCCACAAATTATTTGCAATTCCTCTGTGAAAAGGTAGAGTTTATTTCCCCACTGCAGGCTGGCTTTGTGGCTTCCTTTGATCAACATAATACAGTGGAAGCAACATTATATGAGATCTGAGCTGAGGCCTTAAGAGACCTTGAAGGTTTTGTTTTAGTCTTCTTGGATCCCTGTCTATGAAGGAATGAGAGAGACCATGTAGAGAGAGACCCAGACAGCTCAGTCATCTCAATCATTCAAATTGTCCCAGCTGAGGGCTCATACAGAGGAGTGAGCTGAGTTGACACCACATAAAGCATGGATGAAACTGTTCCAGATGAATGTAGCCCAAAGTACTGACCCACAGAAGCACAAGCAAATTGTTACTTTAAGCCACTAAATTTTGTGTTAGTTTCTTACATAGCAATAAGCAACTGGTCACAGTCTGGATTAATACTCCCTTGTCTACCCTTGCCTTTGGACATAGTCTGTTTAAAAACTCTGTTTATTTAATTTTCCTAGAACTTTAAAAATAGATGGCAATGATATTTCATTTTAAGATGGTGAAGCAATGCTTTGCATTATTGTAATATCTTTCTTTAGAGAGTCTCACTTGGCTTTGTAGACATGATCTCACCATTCCTCTAATTGTGCAATCAGATAGATAAAATGTGATGAGCAAACTTAATAACTTCATGAAATTTCTGGCTCTGCTTAGACCTTGCTAGTTTTCTTCTCTTTTGCAGAATTATTAAATATAATAGGCAATTGATGTAGAATTAGTCACTAATACATAGCAGAATGCTTTACTTTTTTTATACGGTACCAAGAAATCAACAAAATTAGAGATTTTGGGGTTTATTGCAGGAATATAAAATATCAAATACAAAAACTCACCCCTTTTCTATCCCATTCTTAACAGTTTCCTTCTTAAATTCTTGTGCGTTGGGATTTAGAATAATCTGCCCTGGCTCTTCTATGGATTACAGGAAATGATTAACTGCTAAATTTATTTTACATCAGAAAGTTTGGAAGTGGCATGTTGGTTAACAAGTGCCTTTTATGTTTCTTGGAACTATAAGACCTGCCTCATGTTTCCTGAAGCTTCCATGACACATTTAGTTGTAGCCACACTGTATGACAGAACATATTGCCTTCATATTCCTATACTCAAATAAAATTTGTCTTTAAATTTGTGACCTATGAACACATTAGATTAGGATAGAAATCTCTAGTCTGAGGTCTATGAACCTATTGAAATGGTGTAAAATTTGTGTGAATGTGCTTTTTGTTTTTCTTGGAAAAGGCATATAGCTATTATCAGCCCTTTTTTATTGCATTTTAGGTTTTGGGGTACATGTAAAGAACATGCAAGATTGTTGCATAGGTACACACGTGGCAGTGTGATTTGCTGCCTTCCTCCCCCTCACCTATATCTGGCATTTCTCCCCATGCCATCCCCCCCAACCCCCACCCCACACTGTCCCTCCCCTATTTCCCCCCAACAGACCCCAGTGTGCAGTGCTCCCCTCCCTGCGTCCATGTGTTCCCATTGTTCAACACCCGCCTATGAGTGAGAACATGCAGTGTTTCATTTTCTGCTCCTGTGTCAGATTGCTGAGAATGATGGCTTCCAGGTTCATCCATGTCCCTACAAAGGACAGGAACTCATCGTTTTTGATGGCTGCGTAATATTCGATGGTGTATATGTGCCACATTTTCCCTGTCCAGTCTATCATCGATGGGCATTTGGGTTGGCTCCAGGTCTTTGCTATTGTAAACTGTGCTGCAATGAACGTTTGTGTGCACGTGTCCTTACAGTAGAACAATTTATAATCCTTTGGATATATACCCAGTAATGGGATTGCTGGGTCAAATAGAATTTCTATTTCTAGGTCCTCAAGGAATCGCCACACTGTCTTCCACAATGGTTGAACTAATTTACACTCCCACCAACAGTGTAAAAGTGTTCCTATTTCTCCACATCCTCTCCAGCATCTGTTGTCTCCAGATTTTTTAATGATCGCCATTCTAACTGGTGTGAGATGGTATCTCAATGTAGCTTTGATTTGCATTTCTCTGATGACCAGTGATGATGAGCATTTTTTCATATGTTTGTTGGCCTCACGTATGTCTTCTTTTGTAAAGTGTCTGTTCATATCCTTTGCCCACTTTTGAATGGGCTTGTTTGTTTTTTTCTTCTAAGTCTGTTTTAGTTCTTGGTAAATTCTGGATATCAGCCCTTTGTCAGATGGGTAAACTGCAAAAATTTTTTCCCATTCTGTTGGTTGCTGATTCACTCTAATGATTGTTTCTTTTGCTGTGCAGAAGCTGTGGAGTTTGATTAGGTCCCATATGTCTACTTTGGCTTTTGTTGCCAATGCTTTTGGTGTTTTGGTCATGAAGTCCTTGCCTACGCCTATGTCCTGAATGGTTTTTCCTAGATTTTCTTCTAGGGTTTTTATGGTGTTAGGTCTTATGTTTAAGTCTTTAATCCATCTGGAGTTAATTTTAGTGTAAGGTGTCAGGAAGGGGTCCAGTTTCTGCTTTCTGCACGTGGCTAGCCAGTTTTCCCAACACCATTTATTAAACAGGGAATCCTTTCCCCATTGCTTCTTTTTGTCAGGTTTGTCAAAGATCGGATGGTTGTAGATATGTTGTGTTGCCTCCGAGGCCTCTGTTCTGTTCCATTGGTCTATATCTCTGTTTTGGTACCAGTACCATGCTGTTTTGATTACTGTAGCCTTGTAGTATAGTTTGAAGTCCGGTAGTGTGATGCCTCCTGCTTTGTCCTTTTTGCTTCGAATTGACTTGGCTATGTGGGCTCTCTTTTGGTTTCATATGAAGTTAAGGTATTTTTTTTCCAGTTCTGTGAAGAAGGTCATTGGTAGCTTGATGGGGATAGCATTGAATCTGTAAATTACTTTGGACAGAATGGCCATTTTAATGATATTGATTCTTCCTAACCATGAACATGGAATGTTTCTCCATCTGTTTGTGTCCTCTCTTATTTCATTGAGCAGTGGCTTGTAGTTCTCCTTGAAGAGGTCCTTTACGTTCCTTGTTAGCTGTATTCCTAGGTATTTTATTCTCTTTGTAGAAATTGTGAATGGCAGTTCATTCCTGATTTGGTTCTCTTTAAGTCTGTTATTGGTGTATAGGAATGCTTGTGATTTTTGCACACTGATTTTGTATCCTGAGACTTTGCTGAAGTTGCTTATCAGTTTCAGGAGATTTGGGGCTGAGACGATGGGGTCTTCTAGATATACAATCATGTCATTTGCAAATAGAGACAATTTGACTTCTTCCTTTCCTAATTGAATACGCTTTATTTCTTTTTCTTGCCTGATTGCTCTGGCTAGAACTTCCAGTACTATATTGAATAGGAGTGGTGAGAGAGGGCATCCTTGTCTAGTGCCAGATTTCAATGGGAATGCTTCCAGTTTTTGCCCATTCAGTATGATATTGGCTGTTGGTTTGTCACAACTAGCTTTTATTATTTTGAGATACATTTCATCAATACCTAGTTTATTGAGGGTGTTTAGCATAAAGTGCTGTTGAATTTTGTCAAAGGCCTTTTCTGCATCAATTGAGATAATCATGTGGCTTTGTCATTGGTTCTGTTTATTTGGTGAATTACATTTATGGACTTGCATATGTTGAACCAGCCTTGCATCCCTGGGATGAATCCTACTTGATCATGGTGGTTAAGCTTTTTGATGTGCTGTTGCAATCAGCTTGCCAGTATTTTATTGAAGATTTTTGCATCTATGTTCATCATGGATATTGGCCTGAAGTTTTCCTTTCTTGTTTAGTCTCTGCCGGGTTTTGGTATCAGGGTGATGTTGGTCTCATAAAATGATTTGGGAAGGATTCCCTCTTTTTGGATTATTTGGAAGAGTTTCAGAAGGAATGGCACCAGCTCCTCTTCGTGTGTCTCGTAGAATTCGGCTGTGAACCTGTCTGGACCTGGGCTTTTTTTGGGTGGTAGGCTCTTAATTGCTGCCTCAACTTCAGGCCTTGTTATTGGTCTATTCAGGGTTTCGACTTCTTCCTGGTTTAGGCTTGGGAGGAGGCAAGTGTCCAGGAATTCATCCATTTCTTCCAGGTTTATTAGTTTGTGTGCATAGAGTTGTTTGTAATAATCCCTGATGATGGTTTGAATTTCTGTGGAATCTGTGGTGATATCCCCTTTATCATTTTTTATTGCATCAATTTGGTTATTCTCTCTTTTCTTTTTTATTAATCTGGCTAGAGGCCTGTCTATTTTGTTGATCTTTTTGAAAAACCAGCTCCTGGATTTATTGATTTTTTGAAGAGTTTTTTGTGTCTCTATCTCCTTCAATTCTGCTCTGATCTTAGTTATTTCCTGTCTTCTGCTAGGTTTTGAGTTTTTTTGATCTTGCTTCTCTAGCTCTTTCAATTTTGATGATAGGGTGTCAATTTTAGATAGTCTCTTTGTAAGTCATTAAGAACTTCCCTTATGTGTCTGGGTGCTCCTGTATTGGGTGCGCACATATTTAGGATCGTTAGCTCTTCTTGTTGCATTGATCCTTTTACCATTATGTAATGTCCTTCTTTGTCTCTCTTGATCTTTGTTGCTTTAAAGTCTATTTTATCAGAGATGAGAATTGTAACTCTTGCTTTTTTTTGCTCTCCATTTGCTTGGTAAATCCTCCTCCATCCCTTTACTTTGAGCCTTTGTGTATCCTTGCATGTGAGATGGGTTTCCTGGATACAGAACACTGATGGGTTTTGGCTTTTTATCCAATTTGCCAGTCTGTGTCTTTTTATTGGGGCATTTAGTCCATTTACATTTAGGGTTAATATTGTTATGTGTGAATTTGATACTGCCATTTTGATGCTAGCTGGCTGTTTTGCCCATTAGTTGATATAGATTCTTCATTGTGTTGATGCCCTTTACCATTTTGTTTATTTTTGGAGTGGCTGGTACTGATTGTTCCTTTCTATGTGTAGAGCCTCTTTCAGGAGCTCCTGTAAAGCGTGCCTGGTGGTGAATAAATCTCTGAGTACTTGCTTGTTCGCAATGGATTTTATTTTTCCTTCACTTATGAAGCTTAGTTTGGCTGGATATATAATTCTGGGTTGAAAGTTTTTCTTAAAGCATGTTTAATATTGACCCCCACTCTCTTCTGGCTTGTAGGGTTTCTGCTGAGAGATCTGCTGTGAGTCTGATGGGCTTCCCTTTGTGTGTAACCCGACTTTTTGCTCTGACTGCCCTTAGAATTTTCTCCTTCATTTCAACCCTGTTGAATCTGACGATTATGTGCCTTGGGGTTGCTCTTCTTGAGGAATATCTTTGTGGTGTTCTCTGTATTTCCTGGACTTGAATATTGGCCTGCCTTGCTAGGTTGGGGAAGTTTTCCTGGATAATATCCTGAAGAGTATTTTCCAGCTTGGATTCATTCTCTTCATCACATTCAGGTACACCTATCAAACGTAGATTAGGTCTTTTCACATAGTCCCGCATTTCTTGGAGACTTTGTTCATTCCTTTTTACCCCTTTTTCTCTAATATTGCCTTCTCGTTTTATTTCATTTAGTTGATCTTCAACCTCTGATATCCTTCTGCTTAGTCAATTTGGCTGTTGAAACTTGTGCATGCTTCGTGAAGTTCTTGTGTTGTGTTTTTCAGCTCCATCAATTCACTTGTATTCCTCTCTAATTTGTCCATTCTCGTTAGCATTTCATCAAATCTTTTTTCAAGGTTCTTAGTTTCTTTGCATTGGGTTAGAACATGTTCTTTTAGCTCACTGTAGTTTCTTATTACCCACCTTCTGAAGTCTGATTCTGTCATTTCATCACACTCCTTCTCCATCCAGTCTTGTTCCCTTGCTGGTTTGGAGTTGTGAACCCTTGTAGGAGGAGAGGTGTTCTGGTTTCTGGTGTTTTCATCCTTTTGCACTGATTTCTTCCCATCTTTATGGATTTATCAACCTGTCGTCTTTGTAGTTGCTGACTTTCAGATTGGGTCTCTGAGTGGACATCCAATTTGTTGATAATGAAGTTATTTCTGTTTCTTAGTTTTCCTTCTAACAGTCTGGCCCCTCTGCTATAGGGCTGCTGAGGTCCACTCCAGGCCCTGCTTGCCTGGGGATCACCTGCAGCAGCCGCAGAACAGTAACGGTTGCTACCAGTTTCTTTTTCTGCTATCTTTGTCCCAGAAGGATACCCTCTAAATGTCAGTCTGATCTCTCCTTTATGAGGTGACTCTTTGGATATACAGAGGTCAGGGAGGTGCTTGAGGAGACAGTCTGTCCTTTACATGCTCTCAAGTGCTGAGTTGTGAGCTCCATTTTTCATTCAGTGCTGCTGGGCATGTATGTTTAGGTCTGCTGCAGCAGAACTCACAACCACCTTTTTTTCCCCAGGTGCTCTGTCCCAGGGAGTTAGGGCTTTATTTATGAGTTTCCGTTGTGCTGCTGCCTTTTTTTTCCAGGGCTGCCCTGTGCAGCAATAAGGCAGCCTAGCCACTGTCTGCCTGCAGAGGCTTTGCTGAGCTGCTGTGGGTTCCGCCCAGCTGTCGTGTGAACTTTCCTGCAGTCCTGTTATATGGGTGTAGTTAGAACTGTCTCAGCATTGGTGGCCCGCCTCTGTAATGGTGGACTCTTGCTGTAATGGCAGGTTGCCTTGGCAATGGCGGGTTGCCTCGGCAACAGCGGGCTGCCTTGGCAATGGTGGATGCCCCTCCCCCACAGAGCTGGACTATCCCCGGTTTAGCTATGCTTGCTGTAAAACTGTCAATCCATAGAGTTTCCTATTGCTGTTCTTCTGTGGGGGTTGGACCAGCTGAGCCGGTACACCTGGCTCTGGGCCTCAGAGCCTTTTGCTCTCCCAGTTGTTTCAGTCGCCTGTTGAAAAGGCGCTGGGGTCTATGTGATTTCCCCTGCGGCGACTCCCTGCACCGACTGAAACAGCAGCACTGAGAGTCGTGGGGCCTTTTGTTTGTTTGTTTGTTTTGGCCCGGGAATCTCCTGGCCTGGATCCCTGCCTCGGACCCCCCTTTAGTCAGATGAATGGGAAACTGTGCCTTCCCAGGGCTCCAATCGCCAGCCAAAAGGGCACCCGGACCAGTGTATTTTGTAGGGAGCACTACCGAGCCGGGGCACTGCAAAGCAGCCGAGCTGGCCAAAACAACCGTGGGGACCTAACCGGCCATGCAGGCCAAAACAGTCATGCTGGCTACCTGTGAGGCTCCTCTGCCTGGGAATCTCCTGGTCTGTGGGTAATAAAAATCCATCTGGAAATGCAGCATCCACTCACCCTCCTTGCTTTCACTGGGAGTTGCAATCCCGAGCTGTTCCTAAATGGCCATCTTGGATCCTCCTGTCTCAGCTCTTAAATTAACCTGTTGCCTGCACCACCATCACCCCACCGCCCACCAATTTTATGGGATTTTTCTATTCCTGCTTCAGTTTTGTCAAGAATTACAGCTGCACAGCATCATTTAGATAATCCAAATATGTAATTTCCTCAAAAGAGCAGTCCATTGAAAGGCACATAGTAATCAATAGTCAATCTTAGGAAATTACCAATGAAATTAAAATGGGAGGGTTCCCTGACCCTGTAGTGAGAGTTGCAACATGGGTGTGGCTTGTTTGCTGGGCTGCTGTGTGCTCATACCCCATATGGGAGGGGAAGCATGCAGATGGGCAGGTACAGGAGGCAGAGTGTGCACTTTTGGGCTCCAGCCCCACTGTAGCATCTAGGGATGTATTAATGCTCTTTTAGCAGTTACTACCAACAAATGGCTATTCCGGCGAAGTGGAGAGTCAGGGTGACAGCCTTTTATATCCTTTCCTCTTGGTACCCGGGTCCTTGTCCAGCATCAGGTCACATGAACTTGAAAGGTGGTGAATGTGGGGATTTTATTGAGTGATGAGGATGTTTCTCAGTGGGATGGATAGGGACCTAGAAAGGGGATGGAATGGGAAGATGATCTTTCCCTGGAGTTCGGTCATCCTGCAGCTGATCTCCTCTCTGACCATCCCCAGCTAAAATCCTCCCAATGTTCAGACACACCTTCTCTTCCCTCCTTCTCTGTCACTCCTTCTCTTCCTTCCTTCTATCACTTTGCCAGTGGAGTTTGGAGTTTATATGGACACAGGATAGGGGCTTGGCAGGCCAGAGTGATCTTGAAAAAGGCAACATTTGGGTGCAAAAACAGAAATGCCTGTTCCTGTTTAGGGCTATGGGCTTCCAGGTTTCAGGGTGGGGCCTTTGCTGGGGAACTGCTCTCTTTTACCCAGCATTTCTCCACCTCTTATTCATATCAAAATTAAGTTACAGAGGAAATTCTTACATATAGTATTGTCACATTATATTTCATTAGAATAATGTGAATATTTTCTTGAAAACTAACATCAATAATTAGAATTAGAGTGTAGTGTTTCTAAAACCATAGTTTAAGTAAATCAGAATTACCTGGACTTTATGCTAGAAAAAGTAAACAGGAATTTTGAGGAACAGTGCCAAGGAATCTGTATTTAGTTAAATTTCTTTGGCAATTGTTACATACACTGAAGTTTGAGAACCACCAATAGACAGTATATTGGAAAACTACAATATTTTTTCTTTTAATGACAAATGAAATGAAACACACTTTTTGAAAATACAGCAAGAGTTATAACCAGCCAGTCAATGTAGTCAAGTAAATGTAATTAATTTTATGATGGATTTGGTAATGGTCATTTTTTTTTCCTGAAAAGTGATTTTGTGCATGCATGTAAAGGAAAAACTGACATCATTTTGTTGAAACTGTTTATGAAATGCTATCTTTTGAGAGAACATTTAGATGGCACTGTGTCTGGTGGGAAAAGGTTTTCAGCTCTTGTCTGTTGATCTTGAGGTTTTGTTGCACTAGGGAATGAAACACTGTGTGTTTATATCCACAGAAGCAGAAAGTGCTTTCTTTTCCCCAGTCCCTTCTTCCTAAGATGTCATATCTTGAAGAAAAACAAAACAGAAAAGGAACAAATTTATTCTCAGAGAGCTCGGAGAAGCATGAATTATTTATTTTTAGAAATCCTCTACTATCTTTGCATGAAAGAGAACCCTATTATTAAAAGTGAATGTTTCTTTTTCTGCATGTCAATAACTGGGAGATCAGAATGGACTGGCTGTTAGATAGCTTCCTCCTTGGAGACTGAGCTCCCTAAGGCAGCCTCTGCAGCAGCTAAGTTATTTTTAAGACAATAAAGTCATTGGAACTGATAAATTAACACCCACAATTGATGTGACAGAGGTCTGCCACTGAGGCAGTCTAAGAGGAAGAAAAGGCCATTAAAATGATCCCAATTACCTTTTAATTATGAATTAACACATTTGCATAAATCACAGCACAGAGAATTTCTGGATGCATCTGCATGTATATGCTTAAATTGCCTGGGTTTATTAGGCTCCTTATTTTCTTCCAGCTAGGTTGTGCAGTAAATTTTCAACTACCTTCATCCTGGAGCAGAGGAAGTCAATTCTTCTTGCCTGAGGAAAAATTTAAATTTCTTCTTGATGCTAGTAATCTCATTTTCTTTCCAAGCAGTTGTGCAAATGAGAACAATTGTTTTTTGTCTTTTTCAGTTCACAGTGGGCTTTGCTAGACCTGAAAGAACATGGTGCTTCCTTGATAAAATAAATTTTGGTTAGGAAGAAGCAGCTAGGCATGTCAATCCTGGAGGGATGAAAACTAAGGGAGAATTACAAATTGGGCATGTCATTCTGCTGGGCAGTGCTTTGGGAGTCACAGCCTCCTGTGGCCCACTGAGTAAGTAGTTTTCTTTGCTTTAGGGTAAATGTTAAGCTAGAAATTGTTAGCATTTCGTCCCTGGAAATAAAATAGTAGCTGTTTGGAATCAACTCTTCTTGTCTTTATCACAGTTGAGGAAGACCACTGTTTGAATCATTGTTATATGAATTCCTGTATGTCCGACATATGCATGCTATCCAGCCTCTTTGGAGAAAAGGCCGTGCATGTTGACTTCCTTTTGTTAAAGTAGGTAACCTTAAAAAAAAAGTCAAACGTCAAGGCTGGTGGAGGGCAAAATTTAAAGGAAAAATAGTTGACCTTTGGTGTCACAGCTACCCACCCCAATCCGAGGCATTCCCTACCCCCACAAGTCTCAGGCCTTTGTGCCACTGACAACCCATTCTCACTCCCAATTTCCATCTCTCTTTCTCCTCTCCTTTACTTTCTTTTTCTTATTATTATCTAGGAGCTCAATATATTTCTGTGGAGCAAAAGATTAGAAACAACCCAAATGCCCATCAATAGAGAGGGCTGGTTAAATAAAGTGTGGCACATCCATTTAGTGAAATACAATGGAGCTGTAATAAAGAATGGAGGAGCTCCATGTACTGATAAGGAGAGATCTCCAAGATTCATTGTTAAGTGAAAAATAAAAGGCACAGAACAGTGTGTATGTTGTATCAGTCGTGCTATTTTTTGTGCCAAAAAGTGCTGAGGGAATAAGAATCTGTATTCTTATTTCCTTGTATATCCTTTAAAGAAGTCTGGAATGATAAATAAAAATACCTAATAACAGTGGCCAATGCTGAGGTCTGAAGTCATTAGCTGGGGGGAGATATTTCTGCAGATACCTTTTGATGTTTTGTATGTTTATATATTTATTCAAAAATGAGCTTTTCATCAAAGTACAACATATATTCAGAAAATTGCAAAGAGCCTCACTCTACAGCTCAAAGTGTTCATCTGTGTAATCAGCACCCATATCTAGGAGGAGAATGTTACCTGCACCTCAGCAGCCTGCTCAAGTGTGCTCTGGTCACTGCTTGTTCCCCAGTGACTGATAACCACATGCATGACTGCCCATTTCTGCTAAAAATTAATCACTAAAAAAGGCAAAATCAATATTCTCATGTAAATATAAAATATACACGTGTCAAAGATTTGATTTAACTCATTAATTAATGAGGACACTGGTGAGATATTGTGATGGTTAAATTTTATGTGTCAATTTCATTTGCCTAGATTAAAGATCATTTCTGGGTATGTCTGTGAGGGTGTTTCTGGATGAGATTAGCATTTGAATCAGTGGACTGAGAAAGTAGATTGCTATTCCCAACTGCTTGGGCATCATTCAATCTGTTGAGGGCCTGCATAGAAGGAAAAGCAGAGGAAGCAGGAATTTGTTCCTTTTTTTCCTACCTAACTGCTTGAACTGGGAAATCTCATCTCATCTCATCTCATCTCATCTCATCTCATCTCATCTCCTCTGGCCCTCTAATTGGGATTTGCATCATTGACTCGTTTGGTTCTCAGGCCTTCAGAATGAACACTGAATTACACTGCCAGGTTTCCTGGCTTTGCAGCTTGCAGACATCAGATTATGGGACTTCCTGGTATCACATATATATGATGCCATATATATATATGAATCTCCTATTGGTTCCAATTCTCTGGAGAACCATGACTAATACAAATATATATTTAAAAAAAATACTTCAAACAGAATCCAAGAACAGACACCTATACAGGCAATTAGGAATGCTGAAATGAATTAGCTAATAGATGTAAAATCAGCCAATATCTACAGGGCAATAATCAATTATATCTTCAGCTGACAAATTCATTTATGTATCTACAGACAAGAGTAATTTGCATTACTATTCATTGTCTACAACTTTTAAAGCTGTAAAGTAGAGCAAAGATAATGAAAGGCACAGGCTGCCAGTAGAATCAGATAACAGAGAGGGCTGAGTTGCAGGAAAGCGCTGTAGTCTATATGTAATGAAAGAATTTGGCAGTGTTCCAAACGTTATTTACAAAACAGATTAGGGACTGGATTTGACCCATAGACTGTAGTTTGCTGACCTCTGCCCTAAACATTCTACAAATTTACTATTTATTTTAATGTAAATATTTCAGGAAACCTTTGATTAGGTACATACAAGTTGCAGAAAACTTTATTATTTAATATACTTAACAAAAATCTCATTAAAAAAAAACACCAGGCTGTTCCACTTTTAAATAGATGGCACCAGAGGATGATGTACTTTCTAAGAATCTTGGAAAGCTCCACCTCAAAGTACTTGCCTTCCTATGTCCATCAATCCTAAACCTTTATATCTTTACATTACCAAACCCTAATCACACATTTCTTATTGAGCTGGAGCATCTCACTTTCTCTCATCCCTGGTCCTCAGGTTGAGATTTACATCATTGGCTCACCTGGTTCTTAGGCCTTCGGAATGAATACTGAATTATACCATCAAGCATCCTACAATTTACAAATAAATTTGCAGAAGGTTTGGGTCAGAGGTCAACAAGCCAAACCCAAGTCGTCGTAATTTTCCCCCTTACCCCACACTGAAATGTTACTAAAACTCTGGAAGATAATGCTCTCCTTTACTGTGGTAAGCAATAAACTCAACATTATCTTCTGAACAGATAATTTGGTGATATATTCCAGAAGCTGGCATTAGGCAGAGCTATTATGAAAATAGCACTGTGATGGACATTCTCATACACGTCTTTTGGTAACGTAGGTACACATTCCCATTGAGTGTGTATCTATAAGAGGAATTTCTGGGTCATAGGATATGTAGGTGTTCTGTTTAGTTTTCTAAAACAGTTACTTTTGGACTTTTTGATGTTTGAATGTATCCTCTATTAAAAAGATAAATAAAATGCAAAAAGTAAAAATAAAAAAGCAAAGTCAATATAGCCAAAATATGCAATTATCTAACAATCAATAAAGAAAAAACTGTTTCATGGACAAAAATATCCTGTTTGTTAGAAAGTTGTGTGTTATGCTAAAGCACATCTAATTTTTCAAGGTCCATTGCAATTAGGACCAAATATACCTCAAGACTGTTCATTTCTTTCTGCTCTAATTCCTTGTTTGTTAAGCACACCTCTCATTATAAATTGAGTTTCTTGAGATATTTTGTGTTCCAGATACCCCTTTTACTTTACATTACAACCTCTTGGACTTACTGTTTTTTTTTTTTTTTTTTTTTTTGAGACGGAGTCTCGCTCTATCGCCAGGCTGGAGTGCAGTGGCGCGATCCTGGCTCGCTGCAACTTCCGTTTTCAAGCAATTCTCCTGCCTCAGCCTCCCGAGTAGCTGGGACTACAGGTGCTCACCACCATGCCCGGCTAATTTTTTGCACTTTTATTAGAGACGGGGTTTCACCATGTTGGCCAGGATGGTCTCGATCTGTCGACCTCGTAATCCGTCCCCTCGGCCTCCCAAAGTGCTGGGATTACAGGCGTGAGCCACCGCACCCGGCTGGACTTCTGATTTGAGCTATAGATAGATGAACTAGCTAGATTCCAGCAGTCTTTGACTCACATTGTACTGACAGTAACATGCCTCAAGCATGCATTATGTGACTTTTGGTTTTGGCTCTAGGGCTCTCCAATGACACAATATAGGACACAGAGGGAGCTCGGAAGTGGGGGTTTTGGGAGGGGGTAATGTTCCTTGAGGCAATGTGTAACCAATGGCAAATGATGGATAAATGCATCTCCAAAGTTATGGAGCAGCTCCTGAATTAATTCCAGCCCTTGAATCAATTCCAGAAGGCTTTGTCTTAAACAATATAAAAGTTGGATTCTTTTAATCATTTAACCATAGCACAAATATGTGTGTGATTCACACCGAGTTGAATGCACATAAATTCTGTTACAATGCTGTAAATTCTTTGTGAAGTTTTAGAGCCAGAGGGCTGGTCTAATGAGGTAGATTGGCTCCATTGTCAATAGGTAGTGCTCCAAGTTCAAGAAATAATTCACATGATGATTTCATCTGTGAGTAGTGACTACAAGTCCTGTCTAGAATTTGCAGGGTCCTATGTGAAATTCTCCAGTTCTGAGCCCACATATTATCTCTGTACACTAGCCCCTGGCCAGTAGTCATGAACAGTGCCCAAACTGTACACTAACACCACAACTCAGATATTCTACTTTCTATTTTCAGCTTAACCAGGCTATTGACCTTCATGAGACTACATCTTTTTTTTTTTGTTTTCTTTTTTCTGAGACTGGATCTTGCTCTGTTGCCCAGGATGGAGTGCAGTGGTGTGATCTGTGCTCATTGCAACCGCTGTCTTCCAGGCTCGAGCCATCCTCCCACCTCAGCCTCCTAAGTATCTGAGACCACAGGTGTGCACACCACCCCAGGCTATTTTTTTTTTTTTTTTGTTTGAGACAGGGTTTTGTCATATTGCTCAGGCTGGTTTTCAACTCCTGAGCTCAAGTGGTCCTCTCAAAGTGCTGGGATTTCAGGTTTGAGCCACCGTGCCTGGCCAAGACTAAATCTTATACCAGCTCTTTCTTAAACTTTCACACAAAACAAATCCCTCACACGATTACACACAGCTCCATGCTGTTTGCGAACATTTTATCCCACTAGCAGACGTGACCTTGAGATTTCCACTGTGCAGAGAGGATCGGGTGCCCAATGTGTGAACAAAGGCAGGCACAGCTGTAAAGCTATGGCTTTGAGGCACCACACTTGAGGAAAAGGGACCCAGGTCGAAGACTGGGTTTGGGTCTTCTTATGCCACATCCATAGTCTTTGAACCTAAAGGTAGATAAGTTCCTCGAGCCTTCTCAAGTATTTCAGTCATAAACAGGGAAACAGCTCTTCTCTTGCTCCCTCTTCCAAGTGCGTATTAACCTGTCTGGATCCTGCCTTGTACTCCACATTCAGCATGACGCTTAAGGGTGACAAAGGATGCAGAATCTAGAGGACAAGATTTCCGTGCACCAGTAGAAAACAGCTTGAAGCCCATGCTTTACCTTAAAGCATACAACTACTATATAGAAGCCTTTCTCCAGCCAAACCCAGAGAATCCCTGGGTTTAGAAAGGGATTCCTATTAGAATCCTATTAGAAAGCCCAAATTCTGTGTGCTCTGTATTTTTTCATCTCTTTTTCTTTGTAGTTCTCTGTGTTTTTATCTCTGTCTATAAAATATCTCCTTTTCTGTTTCCCTCTTATTTTTATCCTTTAGTTGGTAATTACTATTTGAGTCTTCTTATTGAATAGAGTTCTATATGTTTGAAATGCTTAATTTAAATATAAAGGCAGCAGCTTTGACACAAATATAACTTATAACTTCCACTATAATCATGTGTATGCTCCTGGTTATGAAGCTCTGTGATCCCTGGCAAAGCTAGGCTTGTTCTAGATCTGGGGACAGTGTCATTCAGTGGTCAGCGTCTGATCCCAGCCCTGCTACTCCTACTACTGTAATGCTGTTTCTCATAGTGTAACAGGTGTGAACTGTTCCATCACATTGGGGTTGTATCTGTCAAGGCCCCAGCAGGAAACAGATGGTGTGTTTGAAACAGGCTGATCCAATGAGGGTTTCTTCATCCATTTGAAATGCTCTGTTTAAGCAGGTGTGGTACAGGGGAACTGCAGGGCATGGTGTCATAACCTGGAGCTAGCAGCAGTGTTACCACCCTCAGGCTTGCAGAACTTAGAGATACTTGTGGAGCTTTAGCGACCTTAAGAAAAGCAGCAATCTTTGGATGGTGGGGCATCTCCAGCTTGAGATGATCGTGCAGGGAGAGAGCCCTTACTCTTCTTCACAGAATCATCTGGGGTCCCCATTAACCAAACTCAACTGAAACTCAGAGGACTTGGGAGCCTACTGATGTCATCCATAAATAAGTTTCCCTGGAGCAGTGACCAAAATGGAAAAAGAGGAGAGTGGCTCTGGAGGGGCAAATAGAAGCCATCTGGCACAGGGATAGGCTAGCTCTGTATTCATCCAAGGCACAGTTAAAAGATCCAGCCTCACCGCTGTGGGTAGGAAGCCCAGTGCTAGTTGGTTTTCATAACTCCTTATTTTGGGTTACATAAAGCAACTTCTGCAGTCCTGAAGGCTGTCTTTTGGTCATCACTCCTAGCTCCATGTAATGCCTTGTGGAAGGGTGGTTTTCTAATGCTTCTCTGGAATTGCTGCTCAGGGCAGACTGCTGCAAAGTCTGCTGGCAATGTCCCTTCCCGCAGCTCACAGGTCTGTCTCTTTGGAAATCATGAACCCTCTCCCATTTCCCATTCCTCAGGGTGACTCTTTCACCTACACTCAAAACAGAAGGTCTCCTTCACTTTCCCCTTTAGACAATCTGGTTACATCTCTTAGTGGATTTAGATCAGCCTCACAACCTATTCATAACCTATAGGGACCAGACGGGAATCCAATGAGTGTGTGTGGTAGTAAATATAGGGTAGTGCTCCAAGTCCAAGAAATAATTCACATTCCTCTTACTCTACAGTCAGGTAAATCACATCATGTTACATGACATTTGCAGCTTAAATTCAAGAAACAGTCGACCACTGGCTTTTGAGATCTAGCTGTTTGCTGCCATTTGGGAATGTAGGCTGTTTTAAGACACAGTGGAAATCCAGATTTTCAGATGGAATCTCTCAAGTTTTAAATGCAGGTAATGAGGAGGCATGACAACATAAATGAAGATAAATGCTACAGTGTTGGATGAAGGGGATTAAGAAACAAACTTTTTCATAGGGTGGGTAGTTTATGAAAGTTGAAGATTATGAAAAATAGGCATAAAGTTTTCTGTTCTTTCATCACCCCCAGTAGAGCAGGCTGGAGCCAGGTGAGACTTCTGGATATATAGGAGTTATGTTCCTGGGGATGAACTATGCAACATGCTACTTTACCTTCTCATAATGCAAGTATAACAAAAGATCTGGGTGCAGGAAATAAAGAATCGAGTTTGGGTACTAAGCAGTCTGGAGTAAAACATCAGCTATACAGGAAGTTGTTTGGGAATGGTAGCTGGGAAAGGCAGCTGCTACCCAGCAAAGTCATGAGATGTTGAATTTGCCCTCTTAAGGGAAGGAACTCCTGGTTCCATGGGAGGTTGGGCTCACCGGGTGCTGGTCAGCTCCTTAATGAGAATTTGAGCTCTTGTTTCCTGTGCCTTTGGTGTCAGGTCCAAAATAACATTACCAAGACCAGTGCTGAGAAAGGAACTTTTTCCTTATGTTTTCTTCTAGGAATTTTATGGCTTCAGGTTTTATGTTTCAGTCTTTAAATTCATTTTTGTGTATGGTATAAGACAATGGTACAAATTCTTTTGCATGTAGCTAACCAGTTTTTCCAACTGATAGATGCAAACCTGCCCCTAATGGTTGAGGGAGCTGAAATGCCAAAGAAAGAGGCTAACACATCTCATTTCTCAGAAAGAAATATTTAATAGAGACACACAGAAAATATCCTTTATACAGTAATCTCTTTTGACAAAACATGTACAGTTGATCGCATCTCAGACTTTCTTGTGACACTTGTGACCACTGAGGAGGTTAGATAAGCATCTTTATGAGCATTTATCTATGCTACAGACATTGTTTAAATATCTTGCTGCAGAACACCTTGGTATGAGTGAGTCAAACATGGATCATCATGGTGATTTTGCTTCAAGATACCATCACTTTGCCATTCAACAGACTGTTTTCCTAAGAAGAGACTACCCTTTCTTCATTGTGTATTCTTGTCACCTTTGTTGAAAATTAATTGATCATTTATGCCTGGATTCATTTCTGGGATCTGTATTCTGTTAATCTGGCCATACCATCATGTTTTAATTATTATAATTTTGTAATATAATTTGAAATCAGGAATTCAAATATATTACAAAATTATAATAATTAAAATATATTTTGTTCTCCTTTCTTAAGATTGCTTTGGCTATTTGGGGTCATTTGTGGTTCCACGCAAATTTTATTGGATTGCTTTTATTCTATTTCTGTGAAGAATGCTACTGGAATTGCAATAAGAATTGCATTGAATCTAAAGTTCACTTTGGGTTGTATAGATACTTAAACAATATTAAGTCTTCTGATCCATGAACACACAAGATAACTCTCCATCCATTTGTTTCTTCAAATTTTTTCCATCAAAGTTTTATAGTTTTTAGCATTCAATTATTGCATCTGCTTGGTTAATTTATTCCTAATTATTTTATTCTTTTTGATGCTATCATAACAGGGATTGTTTCCTTGATTCCCTTTTTTGGATAATTTACTGTTGGTTTAAAGATATGCTACTGACTTTTGTATGTTGATTTTTGTATCCTGTAACTTTACTAAATTTATTAGTTCTAATAGTTTTTAATGGAACCTTAGGATTTTCTATATATAGGAACGAACAGAGGCAGGCAACAAAAGTGAAAATAAACAAGTGGGTCCACATTAAAGCAAAAAGCTTTGTACACCCAAGGAAATAATCAATAAAATGAAAAGGCACCCCATGGGTTGGGAGAAAAATATTTGCAAACCATTTATTTGATAAGGGGTTAGTATCTAAAACATATAAGGAACTCATACAGCTCAGTAGCGGAAAACCAAATAAGCTTGCTGAAAAAATGGGCAAAGGACTTGAATAGACATTTTTCTAAAGAAGACATACAGATGGCCAGTAGGTATATAAAAAGGTGCTTAACATCATAAATCATCAGGGAAATGCAAATTAAAAGCCCAACAAGATATCACCTCACATCTGTTAGAATGACTGTTATTAGAAAGACAAAAGATAACAAGTATTGGCAAGGATGTGGTAAAAAGGGAACCCTTATTCATTGTTGGTAGTATTATAAATTGTTACAGGCATTCTGGAAAACAGTATGGAGATTCCTCAAAAAATTAAAAATAGAACTGCCCTATGATTCAGCAGTACCATTTCTGGGTGTATGGCCCAGGCAATGAAATTAATATCTCAAAGAAGTATCTGCAGTCCCTGTTCATTGCAGCATTATTCACAGTAGCCAAGATGTGAAAACAATCTAAGTGTTTATTGTCACATGAATGGATGAAGACAATGTGATATTTCTCGGTTTTTAAAAAAGAGAAAATCTTGCCATTTAGAATAGCAAGGATAAACTTGGAGGACATCATGCTAAGTGAAATAAACCAGACATAGAAAAAAATACTGCATGATCTCACCTATATGTGAAATATACAAAAGTTGAATTCTTAGAAGCAGAGAGGAGAAGGGTAGTTACCAGGGACAGGGAAAGGGGAAAATGGCAGATGTTGGTCAAACGGTGATTTCAATCATGTAGGGTGAATAAATTCTAGAGATTTAATGTGCAGCATGAGGACTGTAGTTACTAATAATGTATTGTATACTGCAAATTTCCTAAAAAAGTAGATCTTAAGCATTCTCTCTCACATACAAAATGGTAACTGTGAAGAAATGTATATGTTAATTAGCTTGACTGTAATATTCAGTTCACTATATATGTATATAAAAACCAAACCTCATGTTTTACACCTTAAATATATCCAATCTTTATTGCAAAAAAACCCCTGACCTCCATTTCTCTCATGGACAATCCTATTGTTTTCTCTCCACTGTAGCTAATTCACAACTTTTAGAGCACCGAACACATGTCAAACAAACAAAACAAAATATGCCTTTGGGCCACCAGTTAGAGAACTCCAGAGCAACCATTGGAAACCAAATGCCTATTTAAGGATTGTCTACAAAGGTGAACCTATCCCTGATGTCTCCTTTTTGATACTTATACTGAAAAGGTGTCCTCCTATTAATGGCCAGGAAAACCCAGAAACTGGGAGGATAAATTAAATGCTGGGCTATTCTTCTGAGGAGGTGGGGACACATTTCATTTAGTTTTGATGAATCTGCAGCAGATAAAACAGTGGTATTTTTTCAATACACTGACATGGTAAATAATGAATGACTTTCCTGTATTAGTAGAGAAATTAGAATCTTTAAAATTGACCAAAGAAGGAGACTGTTCTGGTGGAAGAAACGACAGGACTACAGCATTCTCATCTTTTCTCCATGAATTTGTCTACTTTTGGGAGTACATTGCCCCTGACTGCTGTGCTGGTCACTCTAACTGGTTTCAGGGCTGTGGTGTGGGAGGCAGATACTGCTGTTCCTTAATGCTCTAGAGCAAAATTGAGTTCAAATTCTTTTTCTCTGTCTCCATGGCACAACTAGACGAGGTTATCCTGCTTAAATAAGATTTGAGTGATGCTATGAGAAAAAATTCTTTCACTCATCATTTAACAAACATTTATGGGGTGCTTCTTTATGCCAGGCATTGAGTTAAGATTAGAGGTTTACTGGTGAGCAAAATAGTCACAGCCTTTGCCTTTGTGGTACTACTCCAGTGCTTATCAATGTGAGATGATACAAATTGAATAATCTTAATTACCACATATGACTTTCCCACTGTCCTGTGTTCTATTATACATGTCATTCTTAGTTCCTGGCCCTCTCCCAGATGGTGGAAGCTGCCCTAACTCTCCATGACTAGAGGGACATCTGTTCCCTTCAAATTCCAGGATCGGCCGGGTGCCGTGGTTCATGCCTGTAATCTCAGCACCCTGGGAGACCAAGGCGGGTGGATCACTTGAGGTCAGGAGCTCGAGACCAGCCTGACCAACCTGGTGAAACCCCATCTCTACTAAAAATACAAAAATTAGCTGGGCATGTTGGCAGGCTCCTGTAATCCCAGCTACTTTTGAGGCTAAGGCAGGAGAATTGCTCAGACCCGGAAGGTGAAGGTTGCAGTGAACCGAGATTGTGCCACTGCACTCCAGCCTGGGTGACAGAGCAAGACTACATATCAAAAAATACAAATAAAATAAAAAATAAAGGAAATTCCAGGACCAAGGGTGGAGGCACCAGGATCGGTCTTTCCCCAGTCTCCATGAGTCAGCCTGACCAGGCTGTAATAAGAATTGCATTGAATCACCAGATACCAGTGCTTTCAACCACTGGATTCCTGTGTATGTCTTCAAAAATGTCTCTTTGAAGACATTTTTCTTATGTAGGGAGACTCCTAACCACAGGTATCTGGCATTTTTCTAATCTATTTCCAAAAGATAAACATAGTAGAATGCAGCATAACAATCTTAGATGTATGAAACAGAGATGGGGTTGGTGGAATGTCAATAAGCAGTTAATTATATTCAGGTATACCTTGAAGAAAGTATGGTTTTGGTTACAGACCAAACACAATAAAGTGATTATTGCCATAAAGTGAGGCACAGAAATTTTTTGTTTCCCAATGCATATGAAAGTTGTGTTTACACTATTCTGTACTCTATTAAGTATGCAATAGCATTATGTCTAAAAAGTGTACATACCTTAATTTAAAAATATTTTGCTGCTGAAAAATGCTAATAATCCTTTGAGGCTTCAGAGAGTCATGATCTTTCTGCTGGCAGAGGCTTTGGCCTTGATGTGGATGGCTGCTTCTTGCTTGGGGTGGTTGTTTCTGAGGACTGGGGTGGCTGTGGCAATTTCTTAAAATAAGACAATAAAGTTTGCAACATCAATGGACTTTTCCTTTTATGAAAGATTTCTCTGTAGTATGCACTGATGTTTGATAGCATAATACTCACAACTTCTTTCAAAACTGGACTGAATCCTCTGAAACCCTGCCACTGCTTTTCAATTAAGTTTATGTAATATTCTAAATCCTTGGTTGTTATTTCAACAATGTTCAGAGCATCTTCATCGTGAAGAGATTCCACCTCAAGAAACTGCTTTCTTTGCTCATTCATAAGAAGAATTCTTCCTAAAGTTTTATCATAAGATTGTAGCAATTCAGTCACATCTTTAGACTTCACTTCTTAAGTTATTTTGCTATTCCCACGACATCTGTAGCTACATCCTTCACTGAAGTCTTGAACCCCTCAAATCATCCACAAGGGTCAAAATCGACTTCTTCTAAACTCTTGATAATGTTGACATTTTGACCTCCTCCTATGAATCTGAATATTCTTAATGACATCTAGAATGGTGAATGCTTTCCAGAAGGTTTTTAATTTGCTCTGCTCAGATCCATCAGAAGAATCACTACCTATGGAAGCTACAGTCTTACAAAATGTATTTCTTAAATAATAAGACTTGAAAGTTGAAATCACTCCTTGATCCATCATGGACTGCAGAATATATGACGTGCTAACCTCCTTCTTCATCTCCATTAGAGCTCTTGGGTGACAAGGTGCACTATTAATGAGTAGAAATATTTTGAAAGCAATCTTCTCCCTTTTTTCCCTGAGCTTTAGGTCTCAACAGTAGGCTTAAAACATTTAGTAAGCGATGTGGTAAACAGATATGCTATAATCAAGGCTTTGTTGTTTCATTTATAGAGCCAAGGCTGAATCAATTTTGCATAATTCTTAAGAGCCCTAAGATTTTCAAAATGCCAAATGAGCATTGGCTTCAACTTCAAATCAGCAGGTGTGTTAGTTCCTAACAAGAGTCAGCCTGTCCTTTGAAGCCAGGACATCTTGCTAGCTATGAAAGTCCTAGATGATATCTTCTTCCAATAGAAGGCTGTTTTGTCTACATTGAAAACATGTTGTTTAGTGTATTTTCTGGACAATTGTTGCAGCTTCTACATCAGCATTTGCTGTTTCATCTTGCAATTTCATGTTATAAAGATGGCTTCTTTCCTAAAGCCTTCTGCGGCAGCCTGTACTAGCTTCACATTTTCCTTCTGCTGCCCAGGCTGTAGTGTAGTGGCGTGATCTCAGCTGACTGCAGCCTCTGCCTTCCAGGTTCAACCTCTAGCCGTTCATTTTGCGTCCAGTAAATATTGCACATACATTTTATATCAGATATTATGCTAGGTATTGAGGATATAGCAAATAACTTAGGAACCTATTTATAAGAACCATGTAGTATATAAGGAATTTAATAAAGAATTATATAGCATATATGTAGAGATATGCATGTGTGCATGTATGTATGTAACGTGTATAATATGTGTAACTGTATCAGTCAAAATTCATTTGGAAATGCAGAGCCACTATGCATATTATGGAATAAATAAATTATAAAACTTAGTCCTTTCACAGCTGTGAGAGGGACTGGGGAAGTGAAGATCTTAAAGTGAAAGTCCGAGGATCAGGAAAGCGTCCATAGTCTGAGGCCCTGGCATGGGTGGACAAATCAGAGCTTCCATGTCCAACTCTCACAATAGGGAAGTGCATGTATAGGCCTCTGTGGGTCCACGGCTTAGCATCTGGTTGTGGTCCTGGGGCACTGTGGACTAGCTTTACCATTAGTCAGGAAGGCTCTAACAGCTAACCTGGAGTAACACAGAGATGATTATTTTGGATTGTATAGTTTCCATCTTTAATTAATTTGGCATTCACAATACAGCAAAAAAATTATATAAGGAACACACACACACACACACACACAATTGCCTGTTATTATCCATTATAAAACTTTGCTGGGCCAGGCGCAGTGGCTCATGTCTATAATCCTAGCACTTTGGAGGCCAAGACGAGTGAATCACAAGGTCAGGAGTTCAAGACCAGCCTGGTGAATATGGTAAACCCCTTCTCTACTAAAAATACAAAAATTAGTTTGCCATAGTGGTGGTGCTTGTAGTTCCAGCTACTCAGGAGGCTGAGACAGAAGAACCACCTGAACCTGGGAGCAGAGGTTGCAGTGAGCTGAGATCGCACTGCTGCACTCCAGCCTGAGTAACAGAGACTCTGTCTCAAAAAAAAAAAACCACAAAACAAAACAAAAAACCAAAAACTTCTCTGAAATGGCTTCATAAATAGGTTTATACATATGCTATGATTTCTAAGTTGTTATTTCTCTTTTTAGTAGTAACTTATTTTAAAGTAATGCTAAATAGAATTTTTTAGAGCAATCAAAAAGTTGAATAGCTTTTGTCTCTCTTGGGTGCATCCTATTTGGTAGAAAATCTTCCTCATCACAAGTGCTTAAAATAGCATGTGGAACCCTGTGACAGACATTGTACAATTTCCTCTGGTTCAGAGCCTGTGTGGATGTCAATAGATGTCCCATCAGTTAGAAACTCCTATCCATCACAACTTCTTGCTGTCTTGTTAGATGTTCAGTGATTGTTGAGGAAAATCCATTTAGAGAACACACTCATACAACTCTTTTTAACTCTAATGCCCTCCAGAGAACTGGGAACAAATGTTGGTGTTCTCAGATGACAAAAGTTTCACTTTGCAAGGGCTACAGAATCTGAGGCAAAAGAAATCATCTAGGATTTTCCTTAATGATTGCTGTAAATTCGTGACCACAAAATCCTCAAAATTCTTGGGTAAAGAATTCTGAAATTAACACAATTATAACAATAGAAATTTCAGATTTCCTTATTCAAAATTTATTTTCTTGTCTGGAAAGAAGAAGGTCACCTCATATCCTCAAAAGCTTATTTGAATGCTCCTTTTGCATTGTTTGATAAGAAAAATCTCTAAGTAATGCAGGGGTACAAATTTCGGGGAAGAGAGACCTGGCTTTCTATCATAGCTTTTCTTATTTGTAGACTGGGGCTATTAACCATAGTAGAGTTGTTTTCTTTTCTATTTCTTTCCTTTTCTCTTTTTCCTTTTTTTTTTTTTCTTTGCCTGATGGGTACCTTAAAGGATTTTTGTAATGACTAAGTAAGTAATTCAAGTACTTAACAAATTGTAAGTACTCAATCAATGTTAATTTCTTTACTATGCTATTTACTATAAAGTTATTTTATCACGGTCATAATGCACTTTTCTCTCCTAAAACTAGCACTAAGAAACTCTTGTGGGCATTGATTTTCTTCATAAATAAAGACAGATTCTTCCTGTTGAGATAATAACAGATCTGTCACAAGACTGATCAGTGGCTTCCCTTCTGCTTTTTATGTAGGACTGAGAATTGAGCATGGCTCAATATAATCTCTCTGTCCAATTGTGTGTTAGTAGATGTTTGGCATTTTAATGGGATGATTGAAGTATTATTTTGCTGGACAGCAGGAAGAAAGAGAATAATCAACAACTGATAGACTCGATTTGTCACCTGGCATGTTTTTGCTTTTTTGTTTGCTCTAGATAACAACATCTTGATGTTCTCCTCTTAGTCTCAAAACCCAGAAAGATGTTTCTTGTCTGAAAAATCTCATATTCCTATTAAAAACAAGGAAACCTAGGAAAAAATCCTTGAGTCCTATAGTACTTCAAGTAAAATATTTTCCTTATGTTTATGCAGATAAATGAAAGTTTCTAGCTAGGATATTTCATTGTCAGACTATTGCTCACAATTCCAGGGGGAGCTCAGATGTGAGCCAAGCTCCAGATTTAAGTTGTTTCTCTAGAAATTATTTAAATAGGACATAACATAATGTATTACTGAGGCCATAATTTACTTCAGTGTTATGTACTTGTTGTAAAAGAGTTAAACAGTTTCTTGGTATAATTTATGAGTTAGGAGAAGTTGTCTCTATAGATAATCATTAAATGTTATATGAATTTATATATAAAATTATAAGCACAAATCACACACATTAGCATATCAAATGTATCTACTTTAACTTTTACTAGTACTAGAATTTTCTAAGAGTTCCTTAATTGAGATGATACTCTATATTAAAATGATTTGAACCGCAGTTTGGATAAAAGATCTCTGGACAGGAGTCAGAAGACCTGGGTGTATCATGCCACCTTTCTGGACCACAGTAGCGTTTTCTGTAAAATGAGAGGGGCTCTTCTAATGACCTCTCAGGTCTTTTGTGGTTTTATAGTCATAGGAATCTCTTTATGCACAAATGACTAGAAGATCTTCTTGTTGATTAGGTTTTATCAAATTAGAAATGCAATTATTCCTTCCTTTAAAAAATGCATTTCCTCCCTTCATATTATTTGATTTTACTATACAAAATTTTTGTCTGTGCTTTTTTCTCCTTCATAATAATGGTTCACTTATTAGCCCTTGTGATAGGTACTAGGACAAAAATAAAAAATCACAAAATAAATGGAGTTGGAAGGGACCGTGACAGATCATCTGGCCCAGCCATCTGCAATTGCAGCATGTT
This sequence comes from Cebus imitator, assembly GCF_001604975.1. Lineage (NCBI taxonomy): Eukaryota > Metazoa > Chordata > Mammalia > Primates > Cebidae > Cebus > Cebus imitator. The sequence continues at coordinate 1,164,153 of NW_016107618.1, forward strand.
TTAGTGTTCACTTGCTCTATAAATAACCAGGAGTATCCAGCCAAGTCCATATCACTTTACCACGGCCAAAAGTGCTGGTCAAACTTAGGAACTTTCCCTTTATTTATCCTTGGAGCTGTTTTGCTTTACTTGGCTGGGGTTTCCGGAAAACCATCTGATTCCAGCATGTTATCTGCAACAAATGGCTGTAGGAAATTGGGTTCTATAGGCACGGTAACATCCAGATAATTTTCAGATAGACCTTCTTCATTTCTACTTCTGCCTCTGTCTTGAGGGCAGATCCATCCCCCTCTCTTACCTCTTGTTTCATCTCCATTTCTGTGGGATATAAAGAAATAACGTATACAAAGAGCCTAGCACAGTGCTAAGCAAGGAGAGGCTCACAGGAAGGACAACAGGAAACTTCTGGGGTGTGAGTTCCCTGTATCTTGCTTATCTCTATTTTCTGCATAATCTGAATAGTACCTGGCATACAATAAATACTTAGTTTGGTAAATACTTAGTGAACTTACTCACTCATGTATTCTCCCGTTCTGTCTCTCTCTGTCCTTCCACCCTCCATCTCTCTCTATTCTGTCTTTTACCTGAAGAAACCTAAACTATAAGAGGATAAGGAGGATGGTGCAGGAGCCCTTCAGTCGCTGCTCCTTGACCAGAAAAATGAAAAAATTTGGTGAGTGTGTTGACTGGATAGGATGAAGAAAGTTTTGGGAGAAATATTTCTCTAGCCGTCCATATATTTATTTGTGAACAAGAATTCCTAGAGAAATACAGCTTCCATAAACTATATTACCCCAACTACAGATTCCACCTTGAAATGGTTCAGAGAGGAATGGCTGAGCGGCTCTGGTAAGAAGCAGCTGGGGTTTAGCAGTTAACTCTTATTTCTAAGCTCCCCCCAAAAGACCCAGTCACCTGCAGCGCATTCTGTTCCCTGAAGAAGAGGCCCACATATTCCTCTGACGCATGACAAGGCTAATCCTTGCAATGGAACCCTTTCTCCTGCTCAGTCCATGTCCCCAGGGCAGTTTCTAATGCTCAGTGAGGCACCAGGGTGCTCAGGCAGTGGTGCTTTCTTGGACATTTCTCCTTTGGATTGAAAACCTTTTATACTGTTGTAGGTGCTTCTTACCTCTCCAGCTTTCTTTCCCTCCACTACCAACTTGCATCCAACACCGAAGCCATATTAAACTCTCTGCTCTCCCCAAATCCCCTAACCCTCTCTCACATTTCTGAGCCTTTGCACACACCATGTACTCATTTACTTCCTAGAATGCCCCTGCTCTGTCTCTTCTGTGGTAGGTAGAAAAGTGACCCCCCCACCCCAAATAACCATGTTCTAATTCCTGAACAAGTGATGTGACCTTACATAGAAAAAAAGTTAAGAATCTTTTTACATATGATTTAGTTAGCATCTTGAAATGGAGAGATTATCCTGGATTATCTGGGATGCTAAGTGTAATCCTGTGTCCTTTAATGAGGGAGGCAGAGGGAGACATGACCCACACAGAGGAGAGGGCAATGTGAAGCTGGAGGCAAAGACTGGAGTGACATGAGAGCAAGCCAAGAAATGCCAGCAGCCCCTAGAAGCTGAAAGAGGCAAAGAAGAGACATCCCGAAAACCTCCAAAGGGAACACAGATGTGACATCTTGGGCCTGATGATACCAATTTCAGACTTTACCCTTCACAACCTGGAAAGAAGTTCCTATTGTTTAATTCACCAAGCTTGTGGTAATTTGCTGCAGCAGCCCTAAGAAGTGACCCTCCTTTTATATTAGGCCAGCACCTGCTTAATCATGGTATCTCAGCTCAGATGTCACTTCCTCCAGGCAGCCCTCCTGTGTCTCCCTTGGGTCCCAGTTTCATGGATTCCTTATATGTTCCCACAGTAGCCTATGCTCACTTTTACTGGGGAGCCTGTTATAGTTTCCTGTAAAAGTCTCTTGAATACCTAACTTCTGGGTCTTGGCAATTGGAAGGCATGGCCTGTGGCTTCCAATTCTTCCTCCATGCTGCCTTAGGGACCAGCATGCAGCAGGTTTTTCATAAACATGCAGTTACATGTGGCTTATGGTGTTCTGTTAGCCACCAGCAATCCCAATTGGAAAACAATGTTACCATATTATATTTTCTTTTCAACTTCTGATTGGGGAAATAAATCACACATGTTGTTTTCAAGACATCTGGGCAAGTTTGCACTGCATCCTGCTGGAGGGTAGAGGCTGCTGTAGCCTCCAGTTCTCAGCTAAAGGCAGCTACGGTCTCATGTGTTTGCTTGGTGGTCTCCAGCACAGGCCTCTTCTGGATGCCTTCACAGTACTCGTTGGTAAGAACTCTTGTTCCCACTCCCCTTGCTTGTCTCACAGGATTGAGATGTGCGAAGTCTATTCCTAGTCTCTACTCTCACGCAAAGGTCTCAGCCCCGGTTATCGGTTAATTCTTTCATATTCTTTAAGGCTTGTGTTTTCCTGCCTCTTGTCACTAGCATCATCATTGAAGATCCAAGATGTGGAATTTTGTGCCATTGCCTATGATTTGTGTGGGTGGGAAAATCCTATGATGAAGTCAATGTTTTGTGAAGATTAGCATCATGGCGTTGTTAAGTCCATATGTCAGGGAGAGTAATTGGGTTTCTGGATTCTAGGTTGTTGCAGGAATCTGGCCATCAGGCAGTGAGGAGCTGGACCAGAGTGATGGTGCTGGGATGCAGTGGGAAGGCATTAATTGAAAAGACATTGTATTAGTAAGTGCATTTCCAGCCCATATCAGTCTGAATTTTCTACTTAACTATAAATGATAATTGAGGTTGGGTTTGCAACTGCTTGGAGTTTCAGAATGTTAGGCCCTCACCCAGCCTGCCCGCCTCCCCTTTTTGTTCCTCTTGAGAGCCCTGTCTTACGTCTGTTTGGTGGTATATTTCTCACCAGCTCTTCTGCTGCAGGCTCCTTGTCAAGCAGCTCCACGAAGGCCTCTCTGTCTATTACCTCTTGAAGCTCCAGTCACCGCTTACAGCCTGAAACAAAGGTTTCATTGTTCTGGTCTGCTTTGTCTTTCTTTCATCACATCATTCCTAATTAGGTTAGGAAGTTCACTTAGCTTCCCGTACAGAGTTGAGACCAAACCATGTATTTTATTAGGACTTCATTGAAGTTCAGGGAAAACACCATGGAACTTAATTTATAACCAGCTATGAGATTTGACTATTCTTTCACATCTCACCGTCCCAGTTTGACCTCTGGCCTGAACCCCCCAGCTTGACATCCTCCCAATCTGCAAGCTACTTTGGAGCCTAAGCCCAATTACCATGCAGCTCAGAGAGAGAGAGGGAGGAATTTCTTAGACTGTTTTCTGGTTCAAGATGCTGGCAATAGGAATGCCCCCTCCCTTCAGAGCAACACACAAGGTCTTGTAGGATAGCGCCCAGCAGGCCCACATCTGTGCATTGTGGCTTAATTGCCTTTTGAAAAATCATAGTATGAGAACCAGTGGAGGACGGCCACATCTTTCCTCCAATGTGAATTGAAATATTTTCTGGCAATTTTTTTCAATGTCAGATCTCCACATACTATAATAAAAGGCAGTGAAACAAAATAAAATGAAAACATATACACAACCCCCAAATTCCTCCACAATAGCAAGGAATAATTTGAAATACAGCACATTGCCTCGATCAGACAGAACCTGACCTGATGCCCTGTCTCTCACACACCTGTCTTTCTTCTCTCCTCTGCTCGCCAAACAAGGCTGGCTCATAGGCGGACTGCTACTACATTTTTGAACAGCACACTCAACTGTCTAAAACATCTTTTCTAAAGCATAAAAGCAGCTAATGGTGATGTCAGTGTTTTCCTCAAGATCAAGGAATCAGTCATTTACGGTGCGTAATGAAATAATTCATTCTGTTGATTTCCCACAAAGAAATTATGTGTTCCACAGATGAATTTCTGCTTCAACCTCTCGGGAGGCTTAATAAAAGGTCTTGAGGCTTTGAAATGACAGCTTTTCTGGCTTCTACTCATTAAGGTTTCAAAAACCCTGGTTTCTAGTCCGCAGTGATAAAATGAACCCCTTCCTTTACATAATTCTGGCAGAACATGTGGCTGCCTGATGTAACAGTAAAAGAGGAAGAAATGCGAAGGTTTTTCAAATATGGGTGATAGAATAGTGTATATTATTGATAGGTATGCAGTGCTAAGAATTCTGGGAGAATGATTTCAGGCGGTGAGATAAAAACTTGGTTAATCAATAGCTCCTGTGTGTGTGTTTGTTTGGCTAACTCCAATTCCTAGATGTAGAACTTGGATGGATCTTTGGCTTTGATTGTATCCAAATCTAGCAGCAAACATGAATAGCCATCCAGTGTTTTCCTGTCATCAGGAAATATTAAAGCAGCCTTTTCATTTTAGGATATGGAGGTAAGGCATTTGTTCAATTTTTATGATTCAGGGTTCCCCCCGAACATAGGGGTCATTCTGTAACACTTTTTTCAAAAACAGACTTCTTATTTAAACTAGCTTTTCAGAACATTCAATTTTTAGAGTAGTTCAGATTAGAAAAGTTAGCTGATGATTTTAGTATAACTTTAAAAACTATGCTCACATTACCATTAATACAAGGGGAAGACATCTGTTACAAATCATTATCTTTACTGCTTAGTGTTTTTCTAGAATTAGATAATATGAAGCAAGGTCTCACCAATAACACTCTATTCCATTTTCATCATTATGCTTAATTATATTACTGTTTTATCTGCATAGATACAGAATCTAATCCATTAATTATAATTTTATTTTAATTACTAAAGTGTTGTATTTTTGAAGCTTCCCTGGAGGATTATTTTTTTTTCATCAGGTAATAAGCAAATATCCATTTTTCCACCATTATTAAACAGATTTACTTTTTCTTATCAGTTTTTAAAAAATAGTGGTAGTGATAATTATTCTTGATATTTAGTTAGTATATTACACAATGTTTGGTTTTTGTTTACTAGTAAAATCCTTTTCTTTCACTTAGTTTTTAAAAAATTCTAGACCTTTCTTTCATTTAGAGGTAAATACTTAGCACATTATCAGTACCATTTAATCTTTCTGAAATGCATTCCTTAATGTCTTTCTTAATCTTTAAATAAGCTTCTCTTTCAATTTCAATACACTGGAAATAAGTCCCATTAGCTTATTAATGAGTTATTCATTGACACCTATTTTCTTGTTGGATTAGAAAAATAGTTATATTGGCATATGCTTGATAAACTTCTTAGTAAATCACTTCAATGTTCTTATCCCCCTGTCTTCAATTTAAGGTAATGAGAATAAATCAATCTGGTGTAGGAGCACTAAAATGTAACTTTTCCCCATGGATCTCAATAACCTTCTTGCCTCTGGTACCTAAAATGTAATACTAATTTCTCATTGTTTCACAAAAACTTGGGAAATGACTGTTATAGTCTTTTAAGGTATTCCTTATTTTTCAACATTTTCATTTAAACTCATTTAAATTTGTGAGATCTTCAGCTGTTCTTTAAAATACTGTTTTATGGATTAACAGTAAGAATATCAGGAAAAAATGTCTGTAAGACCACATATCCAATAAAGAACTTGTATCTAGATTAGAATATATGAAAAAACTCTCAAGACTCAAAAGTAAAGAAACAAACACTCTAATTATAAAATGAGCAAAAGACATGAAGAAACATTGCATCAAAGAGGACCTATGAAAGGCAAATAAACATGAAAAGTTGTTAGATATCATTAGCCATTAGGAAAATGCAAATTGAAATCACAATGAGTCATCATCACTCACCTATTAGATCAGCTAAAATTAAAAATATTGACGATATCAAATGCTGTGGAGAAAGCAGAATGGAGAAACTAGATCAGTCTTACATTACTGGTGGGAATGTAAATTGGTACAGCCACTCTGAAAATTGTCTGGCAATTTCTTATAAAATTAAATATGCGTTTTTCGTATGCCCTAGAAACTGTACTTTTGGCATTTATCCCAGAGAAATAAAAACCTGTGTTCATGCGAAAACCTGCATGTGAATGTTCACAGCAGCATTATTTGTAATAGCCAAAAATTGGAAACAATCCAAATGTTCCTCAGTGTGTAAATGATTAAACAAATTCTGGTGCATTCATCCAGTGGAATGAACTCAGCAACGGAAAGGAGCAAACTACTGAGACCTGCAAATCTTGGATGGACTTGAAGAGCATCATGCTTAGTGAAAAAAAGCCAGTACCAAAACCTTACACCCGGTATGATTGCATTTACATAACATTCTTGAAATGATAAAACTGTAGAGATGGAGACAGTGACTACTAGGAAACAGGATGGGGTTGGGGGAAAGTAAAGGAGTAGTATGGGTGAGCCTTTTTTGGTGATGGAGCAGTTCTGTTTCCTGATGGTGGTTGTAATGAAGTTTTACATGGGATCAAATTGCATAGAACTACCTACATACCAATCTACACCACACACACACACACACACACACACACACACACACTCACACACGCACATGCACGCGCATGAAAATGCTAATGAAAACTGAGTAAGGTTCATTAAGAATATATGGTCAATTATTATCACAAACTTTCTACTGCCAGTGAATTTTCTTCCATATAAATGGAAAGTCTTATTGATAGAATAATATATGTCAGAAGATTTTTAAAAATATAATCTAACCTTAAAGCATTACCTATATCATTTTATAGTCAGCAGCCACCTGGCTACCATCTCCTGATGCCTCTTGCCCACTACAAGTATATCTGAGTAGAAATTTAGTTAGGAAGGACTTAAAGTTCCTGTAGATCAAACCCCCCAGTTAGTGTTTAATGGTTTGCCTAATATCTGAGAGGCCAACCAGAACCTAGGTCTGCTGCTTCTAAGTCCAGTGTCACTTCATTACTCACACGGTCTTGCAAACAGCACAATGCAGGTGGATGAGTACAAAAAGCCCAGAAATCTGTGTTCTCCTCTGAAAATTAGGTGATATAGACAGCTAACAGTGGCGACAGAGTTAGGCTGGAGTAAGCCTAAAGGTGTTCCATCATTCTCGGAGTCTTCTCCGAATCTACTGGTCCTGGTAATTCAGGGAACCTCTGGGGGACTAGGAATTCTGAAGCATTTTGTGGCCCATGAAAGGAGCTGAGAAAAGACTGACCGATGCCCCTCTGCTTTTTCTGTTGCCACTCTTTGAATTATTGCTGTCCCAAAAGTGAATGAGGAGTAGAAAAAGGAAATTAGTGATGCACTTAAGGATATACAGTCAGTAGGTAGAAAAAGAACATGCAGTACTGGTAGAAATTCTCCACAGATTGGCTCTATTTAGTGAAGGCAGTGGTGAGCTGCTAAATGTTTAACAAATGGCTTCTTGAAAAAAATACACTTGCATGTACATTTATTAAGTGTATTATAATGTATAAATGTATAAAATGTATTATAGACATTTTACTGATAGCCAATTGGTTCTCACAGAATGCTTTCATTGATCTTTGACAGAATTCTTGTATTTGTAGCTGAACTATGGTTGCAACTCATGAACAAACATAGTTCTAACAGGAATGTTGGTTGCTATTTTTATGTACTTTAATGAATAACATGAAAGGGAAACAATGGAGATGTGTATTGGAGCTTTACTCATTTGTCAATGACACTATGACTTCTTTGCTAAATCAGATGAAGGTTTTGAATACTGGAATATTTCCTCAACTCACAGTGTGCTATAATAGACACAGCTATATAGCTTTAAATTTAATCTATAACATTAACATTTTTTCTTTCACTTTCTTATGTCTAGGCAAGCAACCAAACAACAAAAAAGCTCTTATTCTTTAGCATTTTCTAATTTCTGTGGTGTAAATACTCTAATCATGCCTGATTTCAAACTACTAGTGTTACATCACTGAATGCACAGTTGAGAAGAGATGCATAATAGCGCACTGTTGTATAGTGTTTACACCACACAGAAATAACAGTTAGAAATAACCTCAAGAACATCAATATGGCAAAATGCAGTAAACTGATCAGTGTTGAGTATTTACTAGTGTTGTTTTTAATATAAAGTATTTAATTGAAAACATGTGTAATTTAATTTTTAATAATGGCTGTGTTTAACAACTGGCTCAAAGAATTCTTGGAAATTTAATGCTTAACTTTGAGCCTGTATAGGTCAGCTCCAGTACGCCACTGGCATCTGGCAACTCTGTCCTTTCCATTGTTCACAACAAAAACTTGGGAGACATCCTTCACTCCTTTTGTGTGCATATTCCACACTTAGTCCACCAGTAAATCCTGTTGACTTAGTGCCTTGCTTCCTGCTTTATAGAGAAAGTAAAAGAAGTTAGAAGAAAACTTTCACACATTTCCACCACCACATTAATTCACTACCAGTATCTATGCCACACATGCTGCCGTCCTGCCTGTTACAATAGAATCATAGATGAACAATTCATGTGTCTATCTGAAGTCAATTCCTTCACTTGTGGAATACATTGCATGCCCTCCCAATTACTCAAGGGCATTGCTCCAGCAATTCTTCCCATTTCCTACATCATCAATTTTTTATTTTCTGATGAATTATTTCATCCAACACACAAACATGCTGCTGTTTCTACCATTGTAAACATTCATTCTCTTGATCTCACTCCCCTACCAGCTTCTGTCCCATTTCTTTCCTCAACTTTGGAGAAATACTTCTTGAAAGAGTTGGCTACATTCACTGTTTTCAATTCCATTCCTCCTATTATTTTGTGACTCTACTTTCTACTTTGCTGATTGCTGTGTCTCAGTCTCCTTTGATGGTTGGTCTTCTTTCCAGTTCTTTCATGTTAGAGTGCCCCAGGGCTCAGTGCTTGGCACTTTCTTCTGTGGACACTCAGTCCCTTGATTTTCTCAGTCTCAGCACTTTCAATACCATCTATATTGCCATGATTCCACATTTCTGTCTCCAGCACAGACCTCTACTCTGATCTCTAGATGAAACACTACCCCATATACACTTGGATGTCTAATAGACAACCCCATGTCCAAAGCAGAACTCTCACCTTCCTCCCTGGACTCATGTATTAGGTTTTATCCTTCTAGTCTTTGAGGAACTCCATTCTTTCAGTTTCTCGGGCTAATACTTTAGGGCCATTCTTGACTCCTCTATCTCACACCGCATGTTCACTCCTGTAGGAGATTCTGTTGTTCTATCTGCAATGTATGTCAAAAGTCTGACCACTTTTTACCACTTCTTCTGCTATCAACTTGATCAGAACTACTATCATTTTTCATCTGGGTTATTGCACTGTTTTCAAATTGGTTTGATCCTTGCCCTCCTATAGTTGACTTTCCTATACAGCCATAATCTTTTAAAACATACTTGGATCCCTTCAATAGCTCCTCATTTCATTCAGCAAATGTCAAAGTGCTTCAATGGCTACAAGGCCCTATGGTACCTTCCCACTCTCCTTTGTTCCTCTTCATCTCCTGCTTTCTCCCTTGCCTACACTAGTCTTGAAACATAGTGAGAATACTCCCATAATAGAGTCTTTTGCTGGCTGTTCTTACATAGCCTCATTTCCGAGGTATTCTCTTTATCAGCTCTATCATGTTAAGTATCTTCAGACAACTCTCCTTCTCAAGGAGGCCTATCCTGACTATTCCATTTAATTATATAACTTGAGGTCTATATCTTTCTTCAAGTCTTTTTACCAGCTTCTCCTTTTTTCTTCATAGCACTAATCACCTTCAAATATACTAATTAATTGGCTTATTATTATGTTTATTGTCCATTATCAGCTTCACAGTATAAAACCCATGAGAATATAATTTTTCTGTTTTGTTCCTTGATGTAATGTCAGATCCTATTTTCCATAGTGAATGACCAACAAATATTTGCTGCATACAGGACTGCAAAATGTGCTACATAATTTGTGGGTTCAGTGCAAAGGGAAAATTCAGGTCTTCTTATTGAAAATGTATCAAGAATTTAAAGATGACCACAGCAGAGCATTGATTCACACACGGGGCCCCTCTAAGCACAGGGCCCTGGGCTCCTACACAGGTTGCATGCCCATGAAGCCAGCCCTAAATGGATGGCCAGGTAACTTTACTTTCAAAACACAAGCAGAATATGACCACTCTTCGTCACGTTTGCTACTAGAAACTTGGTACCAGCTGTCATCATTTCTTACCTAGATGTTGCAGTAGTTTCCTAACTGGCCTCTTTGTGTCCATACTTGCTTATACTGTAGGGCTTCTCATTCACATAGACTCTAATATAAACATTTCTCCTAAAATGTGGTGGCTCTGAGACTGGCTTACAGGATCTGATCCCTGCTACACTCTCCAACCATATTTCCTACTCCCACCCCCTTCTCCCACTCTGCTTTTAATTACACTTGAACTTAGGTTCCTTTAACTTGGAGCATACATCTCCTAAGACTTTCACTTTCTACAAGTCTTTGCTCTACGTTTACTTTCTTAGTGAAGACTTCCTTGACTGCGTATATAAAATAGCAACCTATCCTACCCTGAATCCCTTAGTCTACTTCCTTTCTTTATTTCCTCTGAGTAATTTATCATTCTGACACATGAGGTATTTTATTTATCAATTTCTTT
>NW_016107618.1:1175620-1198338 GCF_001604975.1 Cebus imitator
CGCGATCTCGGCTCACTGCAACCTCCGCCTCCTGGGTTCAGGCAATTCTCCTGCCTCAGCCTCCTGAGTAGCTGGGATTACAGGCACGTGCCACCATGCCCAGCTGATTTTTTGTATTATTAGTACAGATGGAGTTTCACCATGTTGACCGGGATGGTCTCGATTTCTTGACCTCATGATCCACCCGCCTCGGCCTCCCAAGGAGTCTGCAGATTAAAGGAGCTCACAAAGTTAAATGTAAAACTGATACTCCATATCCTGGGCACATTCCTGAACTCCAAGAATAAAGATAACATTTTATAATCTTACAGGCAAAAAGACCAGGTTACCTCTAAGATAAGAAAGAGTCACACTGTCATCAGACTTCTCATCTACAAACTGGAAGTGAAAAAATGTGAGACTCCTGAGGAAAGGACTGGAATTCATCTTGCAGGCTGAAAGAAATGTATTTATGTATGTGGAAGGATTTAAAAAATGTGTTATTCACTTGTCCTGCCTGACAAAAGGACTAGAGGAAGAACACTGTCCAGACAACAAATCAGAAGAGAAACTTTGATACAGGGAAAAATGAACAGGCAAGTGGTAGTCAGTGAAACTTGCAGAATATATAGCTAAATTTAATGTGATAGAATACTTGAAAATGTGATAGGAATACAAACCAAAATTATTGCGATGGCGGAGTCATGTTGCAATGGAAGCAGTCATAGTCCAGAATGACAATACTAAATTGTCTAAGCAAAGCCTAGGAATTTGTTTTTAGGGTATGGTGAGAGGTGTGAAATAATCATTCTAAAGATTTCATCTGGTTGGAAGAATACAGAAATCAAAGTATTCAAAAGGTATAATATAATTGGGTTAGGGTGGCAAGCAGTTGGAATATACAATGTTTCATTGGCAAAGAAAATTGGCATATTACAAATTTCAGGGAGGAAAGTTTCCACTGGCAGAAGTGAAGAGCACAATAGAATGTCCAAATAAAAAGAAAAATAATGAATAAATACCAATCTCTTAAACCAGCCTAAAATTAGAGAAAGAAAAAAGAAAACAATCAAATTAAATAATTAACAAACATGGAAAATATAAAACCTGTACATTAAATGTAAAAAGTCTGAATTCTTCTTTCAAAAGACAAAGATAGTTGTATTAGGTTAAAAAACAAAATCCAACAATATATTGGTTACAAGAAACACTTAAAGCAGAGTAATAGAAAAAAGTGTGTAAAAATATATTAGATGTAAAGAAATACAAACAGAATGCAATAGTGGCAATAGTCATATAAGACCATAATTAATACAATTAAAGTTAAAAACACTAAACAAGATAGAGCTGTTAACAAGATAAAAATGATATGATGCAATTATGGGAAGCAAAATTTATGAGTACATTATACACCTGTATGCACTAAACATCAGGATATTTAAATAAATAAAGCAGAAGCTTTTAGAAATACAAGGAAGAACTAATAAATGTACAATTATAACAGGACATTTCCATATACATTATCTGAATGGGTATCATTTCATGTCAAAATCTATTTGCAGTTCCTGAATGCCATCGCTAAAGATACAAAATAAATTGATATACAAATTTAGAAAATAGAAAAAAGACCAATACAATCACTCAGAAGATATTGAGAAGAAACATAAAAATAGAAACTGAAATTAATGAAGGAGAAACAACAACAAAAAAAGTGAAAAAAAAATCCAATTGCTTATTCTTTGGAAAGACTAATAAAGTAGACAAAATTCTCCATGAGCCTGATGAAAAGTAGAAGGAAAAATATAAAATGAGTATAACATAGATGTGGAAGCACTTTAAAATTATAAAATAATACATAGTGATGCTTTTTGATAATAAATTCGAAAATCTAGACAGAATGAATGATTTTGGTCAAAGGTATGCTATGCCAATGAATAGAAACGTTGAATAGATGCATTGCTGTAGAAGGGACTGGAAGGGCAATTAAAGATCTACCATTAAAATAGGCACCCACGTCCAGATGGTTTCATAGCTGAGTTTTATGCAACCTTCAAAGAACAGATGATTCCATTGTTATTTAAACTATTGCAGACCTCAGAAATAAACTGACTGAAAGTTCTCCAATAATTTTATGTAAACAACTTTACCTTAATAGCAAAACTTGATCAGTATAATACAAAAATACCACCCCCAAAGTGATAACACTTAAGAATATGGATGCAAAAATTCTAGATTAAGTAGGTAAATTCAATTTAGCAGTGTATCAAGGTAATACACCTTCTTACTAGTTAGGCTGTATTCCATAATAAAATATAGTTGAATATTAGGAAACCTATTAACACAATCACATTATAGACTAGATGTTAAGTTACATGCAGGTAAGAATTTTACATGCTTTTTTCTTCACTGCTGTATCCCCAGTCCACATGTAGTGTCTGTTCAGTAGATACTTGTTAAATAGATGGGTCATGTTAATCAAATCAATGAGGAAAAATTATATGATTATATCCAGTGACTGCTGTAAATGGCTATAAATATTAAGACCATCCTTCAAAAAAAGAAAATTGATTTGTTACATTTGCTGATATTCATGGTGTAAATATTTCCACCATGACCATTTAAAAACAGTTCAACCAATTGGCCAATATGATGCTGCTGAATGGAGTTGGGAAGAGGGTGAGCTGGCTCCGACACACCACTGACATATGGACAGATGCTGAAATGGCATTTGACAAATTAGCTACTGTATTAATCTGAGTTCTTTAAAAGGCAGACTAATAGGATAGATCTCTATATAAAGGGGAGTTTATTAAGTGTTAACTCCCACAATCACAAGGTCCCACAATAGACCACTTGTAAGCTGAGGAGCCAGGAGAGCCAATCTGAGCCCCGAAACTGAAGAGTGATGTTCGAGGGCAGGAAGCATCCAGCATGGGAGAAAGATATAGGCCAGTCTAGTAGCCTTTTCACGTTTTCCTGCCAACTTTTACATCCTCTCCGAGCTGGCAGCTGATTAATGGTGCCCACTCAGATTAAGGGTGGGTCTGCCTTTCCAAGCCCACTAACTCAAATGTTAATCTCCTTTGCCAATATTCTCACAGACATACCCAGGTTTGATACTTGCATCCTTCAATCAAGTTGACACTTATTATTAACTATCACAGCAGCTATTTCTACATAACTAATGGAGGGTTATTCCTTAAATATGATAAATTATATTTGCTAAAACCCACTTAAATACAACTTTAACTATGGAACCACTAAAGCCATTTCAGTTAAAATCAAGAACTAAGTAGGGGCTGTTCCTATCAGCAACATTAAACAGTGTTTTATAGAGGCACTAAACAACTAGGGATGGAAATGACAGAAGTAGTCCATATTTTACTGGAAGCCCTGGCCAGAGCAATTGGGCAAGAGAAAGAAATAAAGACATCCCCATTGAAAAAAAAAATCAAAGTATTATTCACAGATGACATAATATCAGATTTAGGAAAATCTGAAGACCCTACCACTAAAAAGCTGTTACAGTTGATAAACCAATTCAGTAAAGTTTTAGGATGCAACATTAATATACAGTAGCATTTATATATTTCAACAGCAAACAATCTTTTAAAAAAATCAAGAAAGCAATCCCGTTTACAATAGTTACAAAAAATTTAAGATATCTAAGAAAAAATTTAACCTAGGAGGTAATAATATACAGATAAAAGAAACTGAAAGGATACACACCCAAAACTGGAAGGACATCCCAGGTTCCTGGATTGGAATAATTAATATTGTTAAAATGTCAAAACTATTCAAAGCAATCTTTATAATCAATGCAATTTCTATTGAAATACAAATGACACTCCTCACAGAATTAGAAAAAAGTAATCCTAAAATTTGTATGGAGCACAAAAGAGCCTGAATAGCCAAAGCAACTCTAAACAAAATGAACAAAGCTAAAGGCATTACACTATCCAATTTTAAAATATACTACAAAGATATAATAACCAAAACAGCATGGCACTGGCATAAAAACAGAAATATAGACTAATAGTAGAGAATAGTGATCCCCAAAATAAATTCATGTCTTTACAGCCAATGATTTTTGACAATGATGTCAAGAACACACATTAGGAAAAGGACAGTCTCTTTCGTAAATAGTGCTGGGAAAACTAGACAACCATGTGCAAAAGAATGATGCCAGATCCCTATCTCTCACCATATAAAAAAATAAAATCAAATGGATTAAAGACTTAAATCTAAGACATGAAACTTTGAAACAACTAGAATACAACACTGGGGCTAGGCATGGTAGCTCATGCCTGTAATCCCAACACTTAGGAAGGGTGAGGTGGGTGGATCACTTGAAGCTGGTTTGAGACCAGCCTGGCCAACACTGTGAAACCCCATCTCTACTCAAAATACAAAAATTAGTCAGGTGTGGTGGCATACATCTGTAATTCCAGCTACTTGGAAGGCCGAGGCATGAGAATCACTTGAACCTGGGAGGCGGAGGTTGCAGTGAGCCGAAATTGCCTCCCCAGCAATTTAAAAAGTCAATTAAAACCTCTTTTTCTTCTCAGTCTCAGGTATGTCTTTATCAGCAACATGAAAACTGACTAAAACAGTAAATTTGACTTTGTTGAGAATTGTTTTGTGGCTTAACATATGGGCTATCTTAGAGAATGTTCCATGTACTGATAAGAAAAGTGTGTGTTTTTCAGCAGTTTGATGAAATGTCATATAACTCTGATGTTTCTTTGTTGATTTTCTGGCTGAATGATCTATCCATTATGGAGAATGAAGAACTGAAGTCCCCTATTATTATTGTGTTGCAGTCTGTCTCTCTCTTGGATCTATTAATGTTTGCTTTATATACTTGGGTACTCTGGTGTTGGGTGCATACATATTAACAATTGTTATATCTTTTGGTGAATTGACTTCTTGATTATTACATAGTATTGCATTTGCTAATGCTCATGGTATAAAAGTTCCATTATATGGTAACTATCTTTGTCTCTTTTTACAGTCTTTGAGTTGAAGTCCATTTTATTTTATGAAGTATAGCTATCCTTGCTCTATTTTGGGTTCAATTTACATGGAATATCTTTTTCCATTCCTCATATTGAGTCTACATTCATCTTTTTAGCTGAAATGAGTTTCTTGTAGGCAGCATATTAGTGGGTCTTGTTATTATTTTTTAATTCATTCAGCCACTCTATGTATTTTAATTGGATAATTTAATCTATTTACATTCAATGCTATTCTTCATAGATAAGAAGTTATTGTCATTTTGTTACTTATTTTTGATTGTTTTGTAACTCTTCTCTTCCTTTCTTACTATCTTCCTTTAGGTTAAGTGATTCTCCTCTGATAGTATGTTTTAATTCATTGCCTTTTATTTTTAGTTTATTTATTATAGGTTTTTGCTTTGTGGTTATCATAAGGCTTAAAAAATTTTATAGATATAACAAGTTATTTTAAACACTTGATAACTTTGACCACAGGAAAGAAATAAAACCAACAAACAAGGGAAAAACTAAAAAAACTCTACAGTTTAATTCCGTTCTCTTCACATTTTGATTTTTTGTTGTCTAAATTATCATCTGTTTATATTGTCTATCTCTTAACAAGTTGCTGTAGTTGTTACTATTTTTGGTAGAGTTGTCTTTTAGTTTTCATACTAGAGATATGAGTGAATTACATACATAGTTACTGTATTAGATTATTCTAAATTTGTCTGTATACTGACTTTTACCAGGGAGTTCAACATTTTCAAATGCTTTTTTTTTTGCACATTAGCATTCTTAGTTTTTCAGATTGAGAAATTCTCTTTAGCATTTCTTGTAAGATGAATCTACTGGTAATGAATTATCTCAAATATAATTTGGGAAAGACTTTTATCTCTTCTTCATTTTGAAGAGAAGCTTTTTTTTTTTCTGGAAATAGTATTCTCTGCTGGCAGTTTTTTTCCTTCAGTATTTTGAATATGCCATTCTACTTTTTCTGGGTCTACATGACAAGTGTGTTGCCAGATAAATCAGAGCTCCTTTATATGTTATTTGCTTCTTTTCTCTTGCTGCTTTTAGTATTCTCTCTTTGTCCTTGACCTTTGAGAGTTTGATTATTATATACCTTGGTGTGGTCTTACTTTGATGAATCTGTATTGTAATCTGTGACCTTCCCAATATAGTTTGGCTGTGTCCCCACCCACATCTCATCTTGAATTGTAGCTCTCACAATTCCCATGTGTTGTGGGAGGGACCTGGTGTGAGATAGTTGAATCATGAGGGCATGTCCTTCTCATGTTGTTCTCATTATAGTAAATAAGTCTCATGAGATCTGGTAGTTTTATAAAGGTGAGCTTTCCTGCACAAGTTCTCTTTTCTTGTCTGCCACCATGTGAGATACGTCTTTCTCCTTCTGCCGTGATTGTGAGGGCTCCCCAGCCCTGTGGAAATGTGAGTCAATTAAACCTCTTTATTTTGTAAATTACCCATTCTCAGGGATGTCTTTATCAGCAGTGTAAAAATGTACTAATATACTTCCTTTACCTATTTTACATCTTTCTCTAGGTTTGAAAAGTTTTCTGTTACTATTTCTTTGAATAAGCTTTCTACACCTTGCTCTTTCTCAACTCTTTGAATGCCTATCACTCTTAAATTGGCCTCTTTGAAGTTTTTCTCTAAATCCTGTAGGTGTTCTTCATATATTTTCACTCTTTCTTTTTCTCCTCTGACCATGTATTTACAAATAGGCTCTCTGAGCTCACTGATTTTTTTCTTCTGCTTCATCTAGTCTGCTGTTGAGAGCCTCTAATTCATTTTTCAGTTCAGCAAATACATTTCTTAGTTCCAGGATTTCTGTTTGATTTTTAAAAAATTATTTTAATCTATTTGCTAAATTTTTCTGATAAATTTCTGAATTGATTTTTCTGTTATCTTGGAGTATTCTTAGACCATCCATTTTGAATTCTTGAGTTGACAGCTCACATATCACCATTTTGTTAGGATCAGTCACTGACTCCTTTTCCACTTGGGGATGTTATGGTTCCCTGCTTGCTATTGTTCCTTGTGGATGTATGTCTATGGCTTTCCACTGAAGAATTGGTTATTTATTCCAGGCTTTACTCTCTGTCTTCTTTGGTCTTCCTAAGGTATGTTTGCTTGATACCCTTTGCAGTTCCCTATTGAGGCCATTTTGTAGTTGATCACTGCCTCCTTTTCATCACTAGATGGTGCCTTAAGCCCAGCTTTGCTCAGCTTTTGCAAAGACTTGGAGCACTGTCTCAAATGGGAGAGGAGGTCTTTAAGGAGACACCCCAACTATATTGAAAATCTGGGTCAGACTTCATGCTTAGAAGACCTATGGACCTGCTTCCTGCAGCATGGTGCTGCTGAATAGCCACTCTGATTTTGCATTGCCACAGCTGAGAAAAGAGTAGAATTTAACATGCTGGGGTCTGTCTCTCCACTTTGCCTTTGGCTACCTTCAGGGGTTTTTCTTTCTACAGGCACTCACAATGCTTCCTGTGTGTTGAGGTAGAAAAGGATTCCCTTTAAAAGAACTCAAGATGGTGAGAAAACTGGCTGTCTGCCTTGATCTCACTTTGTCATGTGAGTATATAGAGATTTTTCCATTTTCAATTCTGTTACCATCTGCTTAGAGTTTTTTACTTTTCTGTGGCCCCAGAAATTTTCTCAGCCTCAGCTTTGAGTTCTGGGGTATTGCTAGTGATAATTGTTATGCTAGATATTTGTTTTGGTTTTCTAGGGAAGGAGGGCGAGAGTGAAGCCAGATTGTTCCCCAAAGAGAGCTACTATTGACCACAGTCACACCCAGTCAAATTTCTTCTATTCAAAAGCAGCATCATGATTTAGGATAGCCAAAAGAAAAATAAACTATGAAAAATGAAGTGGAGGTCAATGATATATAACTGAAGTGAGGGGGACAAGCATGTATTGAAGATGTTTGTGGCACTCATTACTTGGCAATATAAAAAAAAAGTTAATGTTTTTTTTGGGGTCATAAATCAGTAGCAAATATTTTGTCTTTTCTGCTATTGCCAAATATGCTGGTTATACTTATCTATTCATACCTGGATCCTCTTGTTGACATAGTTGTTCCAGCCCTTCAAGGTTATGTGTAGTATAGAGAAGACATAGGCTGGTCTGACTAATAGACTCTTAAGAGAGTTCATTGGCCTCATTACAGCTGGTGTGTGGAGCAAACATAAACCACCATGCTCCAGTTTTGTCTCAAAGAAAAAAAAATACTCAGGTTTCATACTTCTATTTTACTTTCTCTCATCATCATTATCTGCCATATGCCAAAATATTTGGGGGAGGAAGAATACCTTAGTATTTGTATTGCTGGATCTCTGCCTTTTTTTTATTTTTTCTGACATCCATAGTCTGTAATACCTTTAATGAACAAGTTATACATTTCCAGTGATTCCAGACTCCCTAGTGAACTGATAATATAGGTATTTGTTGTATATAAAAAGTCTTCAATGTCATAGATTTCAGGCAACAAACATGAGAAAATGAAGTCTTTATCCAGAGAGCCATAAAAAATAGAGAAGTTTGGGATGAGGTGGTTGGTAAAGGGAAAATATTCTAAAGCATTTGTTTCTACACTCAGCTATGCTTTTGTGAAAATATAATTAGAATTAAAATGAAGTTTGGGCACTTAAAGGAATAAGCTTTAGTAATTTGGATGATTTCCTTACATAGGATATTGTATGCATGCTGTATTTGCATACTGAAATACATAACATTGGTTCACAAAGCTAGTGTTTTAACCTACTATTGGTAAGGGTCAGTGGAAGGTAAAGAGGTGATTTCACAGCTTGTGTGCACAGATTACAAACCACAGGCAAATAATCTAAGTAGTTCCAAATGTGAATGTCATCGAGTGTATCTTCATGAAGAAAATATTTGGAAATGCTGAGATATAAGATTGTACCAATACACCTTTAATCAATTGTACAGATGAATGAACATATGACTCTGAGATTGCACTTGGCTCCTGGCTATTTCTTAAATCAATCCCTTTTTAAAATGCCTTTAAAATTGTTTAGGTATTTGGGTTAGTTTTGTTTGATATTGACTTAAGAGAGCCTTTTATAAATTCAAAATCCTAAGAACATAACTATAGGCTAATATAATGAAAAGAACATGGAGACTGTGTCTGTGTTGATTGGAGTATAGCCAAGTACTGTATTCTGGTGAGTAATCTGATAGTAGTTAGATTAAAACATGTGAATACTATGCTTCTGTGTAGACCCCAGAGAATGTCACATAAGCCATGTGACCTAGTTTACCTGGGCAGGTTAAGTAACAGTACCACTAATCTCTCTCAGAAGTATTCTGGATTGGATGGTCTGTCATCTAACCTGTAAGTATACATGTATGAAGGTATTTATTGCAGTATAGAGAGGGTCCTTCATGGGAAGAGGGAATAGGGAAAACATGGTGTAAAGATACACAGAGGAAGTTCAATACAGTAGTTAGAATCAAATAATTAGATGTTCTTTAAGTAGGTTAATCTTAAAAACCTATTGCTTATTCAAAAATGAAATAACCAGCCTGGGCGCAGTGGCTCACGCCTATAATCCCAGCACTTTGGGAGGCTGACGTAGGTGGATCACAAGGTCAAGAGATTGAGACCATCCTGGCCAACATGATGAAAACCTGTCTCTACTAAAAGTATAAAAAATTAGCTCAGTGTGGTGGTGCGTGCCTGTAGTCCCAGCTACTTGGGAGGCTGAGGCAGGAGGATCAGTTGAATCTGGGAGGTGGAGGTTGCAGTGAGCTAAGATCGCTCCACTGCACTCCAGTCTGGTGACAGAGCAAGACTCCATCTCAAAACAAAAAACAAAAATAAAAACAAAACCAAAAACCAAAAACCAGAAATGAAATAACCAGACTAGGATAATACATGAAAATGAGTAACATACATGTTGTAAGAAATCATGCAAACAGAAAGACATCAAACACATTACAATAGTTGTCTAAGAGGAAAGAAAAAAAATGTGAATGTGTTGCAGAATCAAAAGAAAGTGATTTTACTGCTAGGTGCGGTGGCTCGCTGTGGAAGGCTGAGGTGGGCAGATCGTTTGAGCCCTGGAGTTCAAGACCAGCCTGTGCAACATGGCAAACCCTGTCTCTACAAAAAACACAAAAAATTAGCAGGGCATAGTGGCACACACCTGTAGTCTGTTACCTAGGAGGCTGAGGTGGGAGGATCACCTGATCCCCGGAGGTCAAGGCTGTAGTGAGCCAGTGGGCCATGGTCATGCCACTGTATCCCAACCTGAGTGACAGAGTGAGACCCACCTAAAAATAAAAAGAAGATGAAAAGAAAAAAGTCAGAGTCAAATTAAACAAGATAATGCCTTGTATAGACCAGTGATAATAATTATCTGTGAACCGAATAGTATGGTTAAGAGAACATTCTATATCTGATGCCCGAAAAAAAGAACTCTGTCAACTAAAATTATACATGATAGAAGTATAAAGAATGTGTCTTTTGAAATATTTTTTACAAGCCAGAATTAAAACATTAAAAACATTATGTATAACTACCCCAGGTATGAGAAACTGGACATAAAAATGAATATTAATGAATCTTTGCCAAAATAGATGCTTCTGTTTTAAGACTCCCTAATTTGAAACTTTATAAAGCTTTGAGGCTGAAAGAATTAAAATAGCCTCTGGGTAGGAAAAACTCATCCTAGTTTTTCATCCACATTCCTGGCCAGTCTCTGAATGATGGCAATTTTCTGCAACTTATATAATTATAAATATAGCCTTTCATCATCAGTACTCAGGAACCTCCCACCGAAACTCTTTTAAGAAAATAAATACCCTAAGTTTGAATATCCCCTCTGGAACTTCAATGGTACACTTGGATGGTTTCACAAAGAGAAACTGTATTAATGTTTCCTACGGACTTTCTGGGATTCCCTGACGTGAGGCTTTGGCTGACAGTTCTAGCTAGCTTTGGGGGTGACTCTGGCATGCCTGACAGTTGTTGCCCATAAATGTTGATGCAGCTCAATAGCTGAGTCCCCTCCGTTTTCCTGTGTGTGTCTCTCCTGATTCTGAATGTGGCTTTCTTGAAGAAGAAGGAGGCCTGGCTTTCACTATAGAGAATAGATGTCCTTGAACCTGCTGGAAACTTGGAACAAATTCTCAATTCCAGTTGGCTCAAGCATGCACAGTTATTAGAAAAATGATCCCCCTTAAGCTGTTGATAACTATGTCCTAAGAGGAAGTTTGAGATGTCACTGAGTGCTGCAGGAGACTTTTAAGGAGGGCTGTTCTCTCTGCAACCTATTTTTTACATCATGGGGAAGTAATCTATTTAGTAATTTTTTCAGAATACTGCAGTTCGTTATCCTACTGGCCCTACAAAGCAATCATGATAGTAAAAATAGTAATTGCCAGGCACTGTTTTAAGCTTTTTTAAATGGCATACCTTATTCAATCCCCTCAACAACCCTTTGAGATAGATAATATATAATCCTTGGTTGATGGGTGAGGAAACAGGGCCACAGTGACATAACATAACTCTCCCTAGGGTACTCAACTAGTGTAGGCAGAAGGAAGGTTGGCAGAAGGAAGATGAGAACTTGGGTATTCTGGTGGCAGAGGTGCATCTTTGGGTTACTGACTATCACCAGCTTGCAGAAACCACCCAAGACTCATTCTCAGGTGCACTGTTTGTCTGGCTGGAAGCATTAAGGTAGGAAGGAAAGAGCATGTACTTTAGAGTCAGATGGACTTAGGATTCTGTTGATTTCACCACTTTCTATTTGTGTGATTCTAGGACAGGCAATTTGATCTCCTAAACTTCAATATAGTTATGTGCTGTATAAAGTTATTTCTGTCAATGGTAGACTGCATAATAATGCTGGTCCCATAAGATTATAATGGAGGTGAAAAATTTGTATTGCCTAGTGACGCCATACCCATTGTAATGTCATGGCACAATGCATGACTCATGTGTTTGTGGTGATGCTGCTGTAAACAAACCTATGCTTCCAGTCATATGAAAGTATATCACATACAATTATATACAGTACTTACTCGATAATATACTCTAAAATAACAAAGTATAGTATCGTAACGGTATAAGCCAGTAACATAGTAACATATGTTACATATGTCAGACCTTTGTGGCAGTCCCTCCTATCATAGATGTTAACATATGTTACTGGTTTATATCTTTACTATACTATTAATTGTTATTTAGGGTGTACTTCTTCTCCTTATGAAAAATGGTTAACTGTCAAATATCCTTACAGAGGTCCTTTAGGAGGTATTCCAGGAGAAAGCATTGTTGTCATAGGAGATGACAGCTCTGTGCATGTTATTTCCCGTAAAGGCCTTTCATTGGCACGGGATGTAGAAGTGGAAGACAGTGATATTGACGATCCTTACCCTGTGTAGGTCTGGGTTAATGTGTCTTAGTTTTTAACTAAAAAGTTTAAAAAGTAAAATAAAAGAATTAAATATTTAAAAAATAGAAAAAGACATAGAAAAAGGATATGAAAAAAGGAAATATTTTTGTACAGCTGTATAATGTGTTAAGTGTTGTTACAGAAGAATAAAAAAGTCAATTTTTTAAAAAGTTTATAAGATAAAACAGTTATGTTAAGCTAATTTATTGTGGAAGGACGAATATATGTTTTAAAATAAATTTAGTGTAGCTTAAGTGTACGGTATTTATAAATTCTCTAGTAGTGTACAGTAATGGCTTAGGCTTTCACATTCACTCATTCATTGACTCACCCAGCAAATTCCAGCCCTGCAAGCTCCACTTGTAAGTGCCCTACACAGGTACACATTTTATACCTTCCCTTTTCTATGTTTAGATAGGTTTAGATACACAAACACTTAACATTGTTTTACAGCTGCATATAGTATTCAGTGCAGAATCATGCTGTATAGGTTTGTAGTCTGGGAGTAATAAGCTACACCACATAGCCTAGGTGTGTGGTAAGCTACACCATGTAGATATACCACATAGCCTAGGTGTGTGAGTACATTTTGATGTCAGCATGATGATGAAATTGACTAACAGTGCATTTCCCAGAGCATATTCCCACCATTAAATGATGTATCACTGCAGTCTCATTCATAAAATGTGGATAATTGTACTGGTTCTGATGTTAGAAAGGAGAGAGTTTAAAATAACTAATACTAAATCTTAATGTGCTGATAATTATTGACCCTGAATTGTTACTTTTATAGACTGCGATGTCACAAATTTTGATTTAAGAGCCCTTCCTTAGTGTAATTAAGTATCATGTTGCTCATTTTATAAAAGAGTAAACAGGCATAGAGAAGTCAATAACTAGTCCAAGTTCATACAGCTAGCAAGCTGAGTTAGGATTTAAACTCATGTCTCTCCAAATCCAACCTCTGTGCCCTTGATTCTTATGTGGACTACCTCTAAGGACAATTCTTAAGGGTATAAATCAGCCAGTAAAAAACCTAAGAATTGAAACAAATCTGTTTCTTTGAATTTCCTAAGGAAGTATTTTTGTTAATTAAGATAATTATTTGATTAGATATGTATCATGTGATATCTGATTTGTAAATTTAACATTATTTAGTGCCTTTAGAACCGAGTGGTATGTTTCATGCAGACTGATTTTTGAAAAACATGCATAGGATTAAAAAGAAATTGATACTAAAGAGAACTGTGAACTAAACCAAATAGCTTGTATTTTTCAAGGGCATAGAGAATTGAAACAATGAAATGAATATTTTATTTTTCACTTAAAATATTATTTCTGATATTTAAATGAGTGAAATAAAATTTATATCTAAATTAGTAGTGAATTATCCCCTCGCCTTTGGTTCTCCCTAAATTTTATTTGATTTTTGACTGTAACTGTAGTAAAATCAATATTTCCAGTATTCTAAAATATATTACAAATAATTTATTAATTATGGTTTAAATATTTAATTTAGCAAAATGCCTTGTTTTATAAGTAAATTAGATTATATTTTGTGTTATCTCTATGAATTCATGTGACTTGAATTCTGTTACACTTTTTTTTGAGTGGGAGAGAAATGAGTGGTGTTATAAATAACCATCCAGAACTGAGTATAACCCTGGGATACTTCTTCAAGTGTCCTGCCTATGTGTTAAGGGGTAAAAAATGTTGCCAGCATTCCTGTAAAATGGTAGTATTTATGACACTACTGTGTGTGTGGGGAAGGTGTGTGTGTGTGTGTGTGTATTCTTGAGGATTTGAAGTATACAGAAGATATTTTATATTTACTGTTTCATTTGGATTACAACCTACAAATGGGTGTTTGGCTGAACTGAATTTCATATAGTTTTGATGCTTTTGTGTATATTTATGATTTTTTCATATATGTGAAGGCTAAATAGTGTGTTAGCACATTACACACATGGAGGCTTTCCACAGTTGTTCAAATACAGGAGAACAGTGAGCTAATGATTATAATATGGAATGCTTCAGAACAGGTGTGCAAAATTCAAAAGCACCCGTGCCATAAAAATTAGTGATATATTATGATTTGGTGTGAAGGTATTATGAGGATCTCACCTTTGTTCACACCATTCTGCAACAATTTACTAGCAATGAAGTATATACATATATACATATACATATATATACACACACACTTAATTTTATGTAAGAAATATACAATACATATAATGTATAAATATATAATATATAAATATATTTACAAGAAATTTTCTTTTCCAAGTTCCTTCTATAATTGATCAGATATCAATTTTAATTAAGGATTTAATAATGCCACAGTGCAGTCACATATTCAAGGAAACAACATAGTTATAGAGAATTATCAAGAGAAACTTTTTTTTTTATTTGTTGATTTGGGTAAATGTGAGATCTGACTGTCCTGAAATAGAGCACGAATATTTTAGGGTATTAGCAGCTTTTCTGAAAAACATATTTATGTAAAAGTCATCCTTTGCATTATTGTAATTAAAGCTAATTCATAAATACAATGAATAGGAAACTAGATCTAAAATATATCTTTTTCATTAAACTTAAAAAGTGCTATTTGGTTTCAACAAAACATCATTTGTCATTTGAAATTAATGTGATCATCTGGGTGTGGTGGCTCAGCCTGTAATCCCAGAGTTTTGGGAGGCCAAGGTGGGAGGATCATAAGGTCAGGAGAGCAAGACCATCTTGGCCAACATGGTGAAACACCGTCTCTACTAAAAATACAAAAATTAGCTGGGTGTGGTGGCACGTGCCTGTAGTTCCAGCTACTTGGGAAGCTGAGGCAGGAGAATTGCTTGAACCCGAGAGGCGGAAGTTACAGTGAGCTGAGATAGTGCCACTGTACTCCAGCCTGGGTGACAGGGTGGGATTCCGTCTCAAACAAACAAACAAAAATTAACAGAAATTAATGTGATCTTAATAATAGTAAATATATGGTTATACTTAATTTTATTATTTAATTTTCAGGCGCACATATTAAAGTGACATTGAAATAAAATTAAGCCCATATGTGAGTCCATGAGAATCTTTTTCATTAAAAGAAGTGCATATATGACTTATTGAAACATTCACTTACCAAAAACATGCCCATTAAAAGATTTTACTATTATTTAGATAATAAACATGCAAGCATTTGTAGCTAAACAATTTAGTTTTTTTAATCATATAAGTCCTTCAAATTTAGTTCTGTGAAATATTACCATGGGATAGTATTCACAAAAATATATTTTTGGCATCTTTAGAAAACATCTGTCTCCTGTATTTATGCATGTATTAATGCTTACACATGCATGGGGAGGTAAGAAATTTGTGCATTTTTGAAAATTTTGTCCAGTAAAAATCTGAAAGCAATCATAGTGTAAAATCAGTAGATAATACCTTCAAGTTTCCATAGCATTGTAGTTGGTTTTTTACCCAAATTTTATGTTATCCAATGAGGGCTAATTTATGATCTGCTGTTTCCTAAAAAGGAACTCCTGAAACCCATGTCCAGTCATGCTGTGATTTTTTTCATTTTAAATCTAGGCTACCTTTTTGACTGTCTTACACAAAGGCATGAGAGAAGAATGATGGACATAGGGATTCTATGGTGATTATACATAATTCTTTGCTTAATCTGCTTCACAACTTTATTCTGCTGTTCGAGTTATTGTCTCGTGTTTCATAGGTATATATCTAATCTGGGGATAAAAATTGAGAAATAAATGAGGTAAAAATAAAGCATTGTTCAAAGTAGTCTTTTTACGGCCTTGGAATTTGGGAATGATTGCTCTCTACATTGGCATTTGAGAGAAAAATTTGGCTATTATGGTTTTTCTTGTTATTTTTATTAAGTGAGTGAAAAGGGATGGCAGCAGTTCAGCCACTGGGGTGCTGGTACAGCAAATTGAGGGGCCCCCAAGGACCTTGATACTCATTTTTGAAGTTCAATTCCATCCCTAAGATTAGAGCAGCCTTTCCAAAATGAGGGTCACAAATGCATTTGTGATTTAGACTATTTGTCTAGATGCTGTCAGGAAACAATTGGCTATTATTGAACAGAACTGCTGATTTTCTCTTTGTACCATTTTTTCCTTTTGTTTTGGTCATTTCTGAATGGTAAAGTCTGACAGCAAGTAAAAAAAAATACTAGTTACATGCAAGAGAAAGGAACATGGAAACAGAAAGAGAACAAACAGAGAGAGAGGGAGAAAAAGAGACAGATTTTCAATTTCACATGACACTGATTTAGTCTTGAGTAATTAAGTTCAATTGAAAATATATTTATCGAGCAGGTACTATGTAAAAGACATTGTTAATTGATGTGGGGGTACAAACAAGACAAGATAAAAATCTATGTCATGAAGAGCTCACTCTCTCGTATGGGAGATGAGATTGAATAGAGGAAATGTGACATTTTTTCACAAGGCCTGCTTCATCCACAACCCCTCCAAGGATTACCCCTCATACTGCCTCTGGTCTCTGATCATAGCTGGTTGGTTGGGAATAAACACAGAGCTCAGAGGAAGCCAAGCATTGACTAAGCAGAGCCTCAGATGTATTAGGCCTGATCTTGAATGAGTGAGCCTATTATGTCAGAATCTCTTCAGTCCATCAGCTGTGTTCTTTTCTCTCAAAAATATATCTTGCCTCCACTCATTTCTCTCTGTTACTCTCCTGTCACTACCGACGTATTGCCATCACTTCCTACTTGGTTTCTTCATTTGTTGCATGTCATCTGTGAAGCCCATTCTCCAGTTGGAGTAATAAAAAAAATATATATATTATCAGATCATGCCATTCCTCTACTTTAAAAATTTCAGCGTTTCCCCATTGCACTGAATGTATAATCCGAACTCCACAACATGGGCCTCCATGACCATGCTGCTCCTTTCTTTCTCATCACTCTTCTCTCTTGCTTGCTGTCTCTCCTTAGATCCCCTGTCCGCAGCAGCTCCAGCATTGCTGCGTTCCTCCAATATGCTGAGGCAATTCCACATTACGACCTCGCACGTGATGTCCTCTGTATGTATTACTCTGCCTTTTGTTCCTGACATGTTGGCTCCTTTAAACACTTTAAAAGTCTCACCCTAAATTTTATCTTCTGGCAGACGCCTTTTTGTAACATTCTTGTAAAAGGAGGTTTCACTTGTCACCCTGTTACTGCACCCTGTGATATTTTTCACAATACTCTCTTCAATTTTAAACACACACACACACACACACACTCTCTCTCTCTCTCTCTCTCTCTCTCTCTCTCTCTCTTACTTAGGGTAGGTACTGTCTGATCATCTCACTAGATTGCAAGCAGCATTGCTCCCTACCATAGACCCCATGCTTTACGCAATGCTTAGACTTATATTAGAAGCAAGATAAGTTCAGTAAATAAGTGAATTTACATTAAGACACAGAAAAATCATTGCTTATCAGTGGTGAATCCTGGAGTTGGCAGATAAGCTTGAGGGTGATCATTTTGGGTTCATGAGTAGTTTTATCAGTACAGTATCATTAGAGGTTGACTATGTAAGTCTCAGAGTGAAAGAGATCTGGGTTCATGTTCATGTTCCACTACTCACTAGCAATATTACCTCAGGCATATTACTTAACCTCCGTGAACTGTTTCCCAATATGTAACATAGAGGTAATCATATTTTTTTACAAAATGGTTGCAAGGATATATGATACTGTGTGCAAGGTAATTAGTAAGAATAATAAATAACATTTATTGCTTTTCTGTGCCAGATCCTAGGTAGAGAGCTTTACAGTGCTATGTCATTAGATCTCTTCATCAGTCCTGCTAGATACAAACCATTATCCTTATTTTACAAATAAGGAACTTGAAAAAGAGGCTAAGTTAACGGTCATACAACCAGTAAGTGGCAGAATCAAGATAAATTCAGAAATTTTAATTACAGACTCTAATGTGACAACACTAAGCTATACTGGTTTCCACATGGCATATGGAAGAATACATTCAAATGGAAGTAAGGAGCAAGGAGTTATTATTATTTTTTGAGATGGAGTCTTGCTCTGTGGCCCAGGCTAGAGTGCAGTGGCGCAATCTTGGTTCACTACAACCTCCGCCTCCGGGGTTCAGTTGATTCCCTTGCCCAAGCCTCCCGAGTAGCGGGATTACAGGCACACGCCACCATGCGTGGCTAACTTTTTGTATTTTAATAGAGATGGGGTTTCACCATGTTGGCCACGATGGTCTTGATCTCTTGACATCGTGATTCACTCACCTTGGCCTCCCAAAGTGCTGGGATTACAGGTGTGAGCCATGGTGCCCAGCTGAGTTATTATTTTTAAGTAGATAAAGGTAATCTGAAGGGAGCAGAGAATTAAAGAAATGTACACAGGAAGTCACACCAAGGTATCACATGGCCCCTAAAATAGACAACTTTTCAAAGAATAGTTGCCTTTGTTATGGTAGTTTTTGGTTTCTAAGACTAGTCACATGAGACTCAGTTGAACTCTATATTCTTTCCTTTTATCAAATTGTTCTACTACCTCTAGTTTTTGGTGAACTACTTTCTCAATTGTTGCATCTTCCTTGGCTCATGGTAGATTGCTTTTTTCCTAGGGTTTGTAATTTTTTCTTGGAAAAATAATTTGTGTGTGTGTTTTTTTTTTTTTTTGAAAATGTCCATGAGCATTGAATTGTAGACATGTCCTCACTGAATAGCTGTCTATTTGCTTCTGCCTGGCCTCTGTGGATTTCACAGCCTAGATCAATGTTTATTTTGGGGTTTCTTTACAACACAGGCAATGGAAATTTAGAACCAAACCCATTCTGGCATGGGCCTGAGGTTTTGATTTCTGACTGGAGCCTTCGCTCTCCCACTGGCCTGATCAAATGGCAGCCTTCCCTACAGCTTTCTCTGGGCTAATGGTTAGAATTTTTGTAGTTTCATCTTCACAGATAGACCAGACCTTAGAGGTTGTTGGACTCATTATTGTTTTAGATCCATTTTCCTTTCACATGGGCCAAAGTCTACATATTGTCTCCACATGTAGTGTGTAGAAGCTCAGCCCTTATCCTCTACAGCTTTGATCTAGGGCTGAAACCCTTTTATATGACTGGACAGCATCCTCTGCTTACTATACAGACTTTACCATTCCTTATTGCTTCCCTAACCCACCTCTTACTGTTCTTTCTTTTGAGGTGAGATATATATTTGGATCTTTTAATCAGCATTTCCATGTGTTCCTTATAAGAAATGAGCCCATTTGTATTAATATCATGTCAGTTCCTCCTGTTACCAGAAGTCCTAAAGCACAGAAGCACTAAGTGATTGATTTCTTGTATGTTGATGGAATGTGTTATGCAAAGTGGTAGAAAGCCATGTAAAGAGCTGGGCTTTATTCTGTGGGTCACAGGGAACCTCAGGAGACTTTTGAGTAAGTATATAGATAACCAATTTTGTATTTTAAATAAACTAACTCGGAGCACCATAAAGAATGGGTGGAAAATGGAGAGATCAATGACATGGAAACACGTTAGAATACTATTCAAAGTGTCTAAATCAAATATAGTTGAGAGACTGACCCAAGCTGTAGAAACAGAAGACAGGACAGATCTGTGAGAAAAGTAAAAGTCACACTTACAAAACGTGAAGACTTATATAAAAGAGAAGAGAAGTCCTAGACTTCTGACCTCAGCAATGAGGCTATTTGGTTGGATTTATAATATAGATGTTCCTTGACTTACCATGGGGTTACATCTCAATCAGTCCATCATAAGTTGAAAATACTGTTAAGTCAAAATGCATTTAATACACCTACCGAATATCATAGTTTGGCCTAGCCTACCTTAAGTGTGCTTGCATTAGTTTGCAGTTGAGCAACTTATCTATCACAAAGCCCATTTCCTAAGAAAATGTTGAATATCTCATGTGACTGGTTGACTGCTATACTGAAAGCGTAAAACAAAATGGTCATAGGTACTGACCATTCATGTACACAGCTGAAAGTACCATCATAGAGTCAAAATATCCCACGTTAAGCCATTGTAAGTCAAACCATTGTAGGTCGAGGACTGCCTGTACTTTCTTGGAAATACAGATTATTACTGACTACAGGCATAGCATCACCTCATTCCTCTGCTACAAATATCCCAACTTATGATGGTTTCTGGGAAAACCCAAGATTGTGATGTGGCTGAGTGAGTAGGTAATGGAATTGGCTGGTGGACTGACTTCTAGCTGAAAGATAATGCTTAACAGTCCTATTTAGTGTGTTACTTTAAGTGTACCCAAGCTAGTAGAAATATTCTGCTGTTGTGAATTCCACACTTATTCAACTGTCAAGAAGTGGGCTTTGGTTTCTTTAACTACACTCATGTTAACTGCATTCTCTGGTCTCTAGATTCTTATATGATGGGAGGATAGTGGGTTTCCTAGGCGAGTAGCTTTTTCTTTTCTCTGTCTGGGAATAAAATATGTGGTCTATAGGTGGAAAACATGAAATTAAATGATACTGTACAAACTGACTGAAAAAAATACCACTGTATGTTAGCAGTTGGTGAACATTTTGTGCTGACAAAGCTCAGCAAGCCTGGACAGAAATACTTGCACAAATCTGATTATAAGGTTTCTCTCACTGAAGCGGCAACTGGCTCAGCAGAGGGAATCAAAAGAATAAACTGATATAATTTATCCTTTTCCCTGTTTCTCTTGAGCAGAGATGCTTGGTAGGAAATACACACAGATTTCACCATAAGATTCCAGTGCAAACACGTAGGGTTTCTTTGTTTGATAGAACTGCTTCTGCATTCAGAGACGGGGAAAGTGTAATGCTTCAGTCAAGCTGGTCGAGTCTTCATCAGAAATTATCTTCATCAGCGTAGGCTCTTTACGCTCTTTACTTGCTTGCCCCACTTCTTTCTTCCAACTGCTTTTATTTCCTTTGGGGATGAAACCCATTAACTCGAGCAAATATTAAAAGGCTTGACCTTTTGACTTGAAAAGGATGATGATTAAAAGCCAGTATATATATTTTCCAGGACCAGGTCTCCAGCCTAGCTCTGTGCTCTGAGGACAGTCACAATTGCATTGCAGAGCTCCCTAGGAAGCTTTGGGGTCAAAATCAACAGCATTTTAAGTAGAGAAAACTATAAAGAGCAATATATATACATTTTTAAAAGCAATCTTCCTGAAGGGCATCCCTTTATGAATTGTGATCAAAGAAGGCTGGGCTGGGAGTCAGAAGACCTAAATTCCAATCTCTCTGTCATTACCTATCAATGTGGCTTTAAGCAAGTTTCTTAACCTCTTGGGGTCTCAGTTTCTTCATTTGTAAAATGAGGGAGACAGA
Source organism: Cebus imitator (assembly GCF_001604975.1). Classification (NCBI taxonomy): domain Eukaryota; kingdom Metazoa; phylum Chordata; class Mammalia; order Primates; family Cebidae; genus Cebus; species Cebus imitator. The sequence goes on from NW_016107618.1 coordinate 1,197,405, forward strand.
TTAGTGGATCCCAAATGCTGGTCAGTAGATGAGATGCATTCAAACCCCTGAGAAACTTTGAAAACTTTCTAGTCAGAATTCTCAGAGATTTTGATTCGTACATCTGGGGTGTATGTCAGGAATCATTAGTTTATAAAAAGCACCCCTGGGAATTCAGATATATCACTAGGATTGGGAAGCATGATAGAGGTGATTTTCATTTTGCTTTGCTATTTTATTGTTGAAATTTTTATTTTGAAAAAGATTTCAAGCCTAAAAAAGTTCCAAAAGAGCAAAAGGAATCTGTATATATTCTTCATTGAGGCTCATTAATTGTTCGCATTGGCAAACTTGTCTCTCACTGGCCCTTTCTCTCTCTCCACATACACATACATATTATATATGTGAATGTGTATGCATTACTATTATAAATATTTTTTTCTGAAATATTTGAGGTTAAACTGTATACATCATAATAATTTACCTTAAAATGTGTCAATATGCATCTCCTTAGAGCAAGGATATTCTTTTTTATAATTGTGGTACAAAGATCAACTTCAGGAAACTTAACATTGATACATATTAGTATCTAATACATTGTTTCCCACAAAGACTATCCTACATAAACATAGTATAAGCATCAAATAGAGAAAATTATTATTTATACATCACCACTATTCAATTTTCTGACTCCATTAAAGTTTTGTCAATCGCCTCAAAAATATTCTTTATAAAGAACCACCCAGTTCAGAATTATGTGTTTTATCTAGTTGTCATATGTCTTTAGGCTTTCTTGGTCTGGAAGAGTTTCTCAGACTTTCCTTGACTTTCGTGACCTTGATATTTTTGAAGATTGCAGGCCATTTACTTAGTAGACTATCCTTCAGTCTTGGTTTGTTTGATGTTTTCTCATGATACAAGTTTATGTTTGTCAGGTTTATGCCCCAGCCCTATA
>NW_016107618.1:1198557-1291423 GCF_001604975.1 Cebus imitator
GATACCATCTCACTGACCCCCTCCCACATATTCAAATGCATATTTCCATTATATTTATTTGTTTTTTTTCTCTCTCTATATATAGAAAAAGATGAGTTCACATGGATACCACCAATCTTCACTCAACATGACAAAGGCCATTCTAGTTTTCTTATATTCCATATTTGAAACCCACTTCTCCAATAATGAGAAACCTGGAAGTCATCATCCTTATCTATGTATTTACATATTTGATCACCCTTTGTATGTAATCCCTTTCCCATCTCCACTGACCTTTCCTTCCCCACATTGAAACCTTCTTTCACCTTGCTTAGGCTCCTACACCTCAACACCACTCCCTCTTTCCTCCATCAGCTGAAAACCCTTATACCGTGCTCATACCCTCCTGATACCTTGGACCAGGCCACTCCTGTGGATGCCCTCCTGCCCTTGCATATTACACACTTCTCAGGCTCTGACTCCATGTTGTAGGCTGGTCCTCCCCCTGCTAGAGCTCTGATATTCCACACAGGCTGCCCCATCATGGGAACACTCTTTTACCCTGCTGGTCCTATAACAACCCTGGGCCCTGGGGGCCATTCCTACTCTTTTTTTTTTTTTTTTTTGGCCCTGCTACAAGAAAATATATATTTTTTCCATATAAACCAGTGATTTACAAGCCTGGCTAGTAATCAGAATCACCTTTTAAAAATTATAGATTGCCAGCCCACCAGCCAAAAGTTACTCTCTTAGATGGGTCCAAGTGATTTTTACTTAAGTCATATTGAAAACCAGTGACTTAAATTGTCCCCTGTGTCCTCAAGGAATGTGCATTTAGATAAGTTATTTCGGATGGTGAAATAAAAGCGATCTTGATGACAACAGAGAACAAATGTAAATGGTACAGAGGCAGAGAAATGGGGACCTGCTATTTTTCTTTAACAGAAGGGCTAAAAAATTTAACATATCAGATAGATATTCAAATGAAAATACAAATTCAAAGTAAGATGAACTTTTTGGGAATATTGGTTATTTCAGATGATGAACAACAGCATTCCATTAGTCCACAGTATAGAAAGACTATAGTTGAAAATAATATTCCACCAGTTCTCATTTCCAGGGGAAACAAAACGGGAAACTAGTTACATACAAAGAGTGCCCACTTGTTCTGCCAAAAAGGAAGGAGCGTACCCATTCCACTCTCTGCAGTTTAACATTAGAGAAGGTAAACTAGGAAGTACAGACTTCCTTTTTTATTCATCCCAAATCCAGAATTGTGGGGGAACACTAGGGGCTGTTTAATTAAAAAGTATCATAGACTATCAAATAACCTGGAGAAAGAAATGCTTGATGGACAAAATTTCATTATATTTGAGCACTTAGTTTATTGTTACTCTGAAAAGGCCGCCTCTGATTTAAGATTTTAGAGAACACATTGCCAAACAGTGGTCTGGGAAACTTATTTGGGGCAGGAGGTGTGGCACAATATCATATTTCTTTAATAAGGACTTAAAATTTAGAAGTGTGAACTACTTTATACTAACAAGAGGAGCTGTCTTTATCTTCATTAAGGATTTACCTTCAGAAAGTGACTTTAGTGGTAAAAGAATGGATTTTATTATAAAAGAGGACGAAACTGGGACCCTGAGAAGAATGACATTAGCATGGGTAACTATAGAAGGTGAAGATCTTCTGTGGAGACTTTTGAAAAAAGAGAGAACTCACAGGGATGAGCTGGAGGCTGGATGAATCCTCTGGTGTTTGCATCACTCTGACCCATATCAGGCGGATGCTTATAAACAAAAAAAACTGGTTTGTTTTAAACACTGGAAGCCTCATACAGGTTCTCCTTTAGATTATTTGCTATATAGATAAACAATACACTTTGATAAAGATAGTAATTGCAAAACCATAGTTATTGTAGTTGCAAGTTATTTGCTTGTTTTTAAGGTATGATATTTTATTAGTCAGGATACTGTCAAATAACCTCAATGCATGCTTTAGTTGATAAAGAATATATGTGATCCTGCCTTAATTCCAGGTACCAGGCAGGGCTGCCATTTATGGTCTCACGAATAGTACCTGTGTAACTCCAGGGGGGCACTGTTCACACAGAGTATGATGCGAATAGCACCCCTTGGAGTTGTGCAATGAAGCAGCTTTGAAAGTGATACATAATCTGCTGTCACTGGTGTGCTTCCTGTATGCTTGAGTGGCAGAGGAAAAAGGACCAGACCCAGGAAAGGGAGGCAAATTATTGCCATTGGCTGTAGATGGTGCATATTGACTGGTTCCTTCTCAAGCCCAAATCTAGAGCTCTTTGAATAGACACAGATGCACTGCCGCTGAATGTGTGTGTATGTGAGCACCCTGGCATTTAAGCAATTTAAATTGCAAGAACTTTGTACATCAGTAAAAGGAACAAAAAAGAACTAGCTTTTTGCACTGTAATTACATTTTACTGAATTAGCAATGTAGCATGACCTTCAAGTTAGTCTTTGGGATACCAGGAGAATTGCATCTTTGCCAACCAGCCCGCCTGCCCTGCTGATGCAGCATCTGTAGAACTCTGGGGAGTCCATTTTGAGCGTGTTAAGAAGGAATTCTGCAAGATTATATCCCTCCTTCCATTAACAAAAATGGGAACACTTTCTGTAAAGCCAGTCTCCACCAGCAGAGGCGATCTGAAACATTTGGCGAGATCATTTCTGAAAAATAGACTGAGTTTCAGTCTTGCCCCGTGGAGGCCTTTGCTAGCCACAGGTGATGGCTATCCTGGATTTCACAGGGGCACTGCTTTAGCTGGACTGTTTTAAATGGGTTTCCTGCTTCAGTTGGTCTATTTTAAGTGCCTTTCTTACTTCATTTTGAGGCTTGCATTTGGTGCATGGGTTAAGAGAATTAAGTAACTAACATGTTTCTCTGTTTAGTGACAACTAGATATTGAGTCAGAAATGATAGTACTTGTTGAGTGCTTGCCATGTGGGATATACTGCTATAGGCTCTTTCATGCATGATCTTATTTACTCCTCATGTCCACCCCCGAGAGAGTTCTTCACACCTAAGAGTCTTCAGTTGTGAGATGCACTGTTATTTTATACACCATGAAGAAAGAAAATTCATTTAAGATAGGAGAACTTTCTATAAATCTAGGACAACAAAGGGCTATCTCTACCCTCAGGATAAGGGTAAATGAAAATAAATCCATCACCCAGAAGGGTAAAGCAAGAGCACTTGCATGGCGCAATCTTTGCCCTAGATTCAGGAAGGATAGAAAATTCTAGGCAAGAGCAAAGGAAAAACCTCTTTGGCAAAACCCAACTTCAGGTTAGCCTGATTGCAATTTTAAGATACATTCTGATTTCAGAAGTGTTAAAATGTGAAAACTTTGTCTTTAAACTTTTGAAGTATGTATTTTTATAAGCTCCATTTTACAAACAAGAGAAGTGAGGCATAGAAAGGTGAAGCCACTTATCTCTTTTTAAATAATATTTATTATACTTTAAGCTCTGGGGTACAGATCCTGTAGGTTTGTCACATATGTATATATGTGCCATGGTGGTGGTTTGCTGCATCCATCACCCCATCATCTACATTAGGTATTTCTCCTAATGCTATCCTTCCGCAATCCCCCCCACCCCCTGCTATTCTTCCTCTAGCCCTGCAACCCCCAGGCCCCAGTGTGTGCTGTTCCCCTCCCTGTGTCCATGTGTTCCCATTGTTCAACATCCACTTATGAGTGAGAACATGTTTTCTGTTCTTGTTTCAGTTTGCTTAGAATGATGGTTTTCAGTTTCATCCTTGTCCCTGCAAAGGACATGAACTCATCCATTTTTATGGTGGCATAGTATTCCATGGTGTAAATGTGCCACATTTTCCCTGTCGAGTCTATCATTGATGGGCATTTAGGTTGGTTTCAGGACTTTGCTATTGTGAACAGTGCTGCAATAAATATACGTGTGCATGTGTCTTTATAATAGAACAATTTATAATCCTTTGGTTATATACCCAGTAATGGGATTTCTGGGTCAAACGGAATTTCTATTTCTAGATCCTTGAGGAATAGCCACACTGTCTTCCACAATGGTTGAATTAATTTACACTCCCATCAACAGTGTAAAAGCATTTCTATTTCTCCACATCCTCTCCAGCATCTGTTGTCTCCTGATTTTTTAATGATTGGCATTCTAACTGGCATGAGGTGGTATCTCAATGTGGTTTTGATGTGCATTTCTCTGATGACCAGTGATGATGAGCTTTTTTTCATATGTTTGTTGGCTATGTAATTTTCTTCTTTTGAAAAGTGTCTGTTCATACCCTTTGCCTACTTTTTGATGAGGTTGTTTGTTTTTTTTTTCTTGTAAATTTGTTTAAGGTCTCTGTAGATTCTGGATATTAGCCCTTTGTCAAATGGATAGATTGTAAAAATTTTTGCCCGTTCTGTTGGTTGCTGTTTCACTCTATTGATAGTTTCTTTGGCTGTGCAGAAGCTCTTAAGTTTAACTAGATTCCAATTGTCTATTTTGGCTTTGGTTGCTATTGTTTTTGGTGTTTTAGTCATGAAGTCCTTGCCTATGCCTATGTCCTGAATGGTATTGTCTAGGTTTTCTGCTAGAGTTTTTATGGTGTTAGGCCTCATGTTTAAAACTTTAATCCATCTAGAGTTAAATTTTGTATAAGATGTAAGGAAGGGATCTAGTTTCAGCTTTCTGTATATGGCTATCCAGTTTTCCCAACACCATTTATTAAATAGGGAATCCTTTCCCCATTGCTTATTTTTGTCAGGTTTGTCAAAGATCAGATGGTTGTAGTTGTGTGGTGTTCTTTCTGAGGCCTCTGTTTTGTTCCATTGGCCTATATCTCTATTTTTGTACCATTACCATGCTGTTTTGATTACAGTGGCCTTGTAATATAGTTTCAAGTCAGGTAATGTGATGCCTCCAGCTTTGTATTTTTTTTTTTTCTTAGGATTGTCTTGGCTATGTGGGAAGCCACTTATCTCAATTTACTAAGTGGGAAAGCTGGGATACAGAGCCTATACTAAATACTTAAGCCCTATAGTTTTCTACTTCTAGAAGATGATGGTAGCTTAGTGGATAAATATCATGTGTTATGAGGAAACAGTTGTATATACTAGTTATGTGTGCCATAAGACAAATGAAAGAACTTCATACATAAGGATGGAGAATAAGACTGGATTTCTTAGATGTAATATAAAAGAAATGAAAAGGCCAGAAACTCGGCATCCTATGTTTGGTCCCTCTCATCATGCTTTTGTCAGAGTCATTTTCAAATTTTCCAGACTCCTATTTTTTTTCCCTAAAAAGGAAAGAGCATCTTTGATGCTATTGTGGCTAATTAGAAAGTAAAGTGCATAAATGGGAATAAAATTTCCCTCCATTTTTCTTTATTCCTGTTTGGCAATGGACATTCTGCATATTTCTGAGGCCAAAAATATTCACTCTGTCATGTACTGTGACTATGTGAAGAAGATCTTCAGTACTAAAACTCATAGTTAGATAACACAGCACATGTTTTTCTCAGAGGAAGTATTAGAAATAAAAATATTTAAGAGAATGGTTATTTTTAAATGTGACATTTATCTCCTCAAGGTACTTTTCTTTCTTAAAAAATTTTTTTTATGATTATTTTACTTTAAGTTCTGAGATACATGTGCAGCACCTGCTGGTTTGTTACATATGTATAACTATGTAATGTCCTTCTTTGTCTTTTTTCTCTTTGTTGGTTTAAAGTCTGTTTTGTCAGAGACTAGGATTGCAACCATTGCTCTTTTTTTTGCTTTCCATTTGCTTGGTAAATCTTCCTGCGTCTCTTTATTTTGAGCCTATGTGTGTCTTTGCACATGAGATAGGTCTCCTAAATACAGCACATCAATGGGTCTTAACTCTTTATCCAATTTTCCAGACTGTGTCTTTTAATATTGGGCATATGGCCCATTTACATTTTAGGTTAATATCATTATGTGTAAATTTGTTCCTGTCATCATGATGCTATCTGGTTATTTTGCACACTAGTTGATGTAGTTTCTTCATAGTGTCATTGGTCTTTATATTTTTGTGTATTTTTGCAGTGGTTGCTACTGTTTTTTTCTTTCTATATTTAGTTCTTTCTTCAGGAACTCTTGCAATGTAGGCCTGGTGGTGATGAATTCTCATGATATTTGCTTGTCTGTAATGGATTTTATTTCTCTTGCATTTATGAAGCTTAGTTTGGCTGGATATGAAATTCTGGGTTGAAAATTATTTTCTTTACAAATGTTGAATATTGCCCTGCTCTCTTTTGGCCTGTAGGGTTTCTGCTGAGAGGTCCACTGTTAGTCTGATGGCTTCCCTTGTAGGTGACTTGGCCTTTATGTCTGGCTGCCTTTAACATTTTTCCTTCATTTCAACCTTTGAGAATCTGATGATTATGTCTCTTGGGGTTGATCTTCTCGTGGAGTATCTCAGTGTTGTTCTCTGTATTTTCTGAATTTGCATGTTGGCTTGCTAGGATGGGGAAGTTCCCCTGGATAACATCCTGAAATGTGTTTTCCAGCTTGTTTTTATTTTCCCTGTCTCCTTCAGGTACTGCAATCAATTGTAGGTTCGGTCTTTGTATGTAGTCCCATATTTCTTGGAGACTTTGTTCATTCTCTTTCATTCTTTTTTCTCTAATCTTGTTTGCATAACTTATTTCAGCAAGATGGTCTTCAAACTCTAATATCTATCCTTTCTTCCACTTGGTTGATTCAGCTATTGATACTTGTGTACATTTCATGAAGTTCTTGTGCTGTGTTTTTCAGCTCCATCAGGTCATTTATACTCCTCCCTAAACTGGTTATTCTAGTTAGCAGCTCCTCTAACCTTTTATCAAGGTTCTTAGCTTCTTTGCACTGAGTTAGAACATGTTCTTTAGCTAAGTGGAGTTCTTTATTACCTATCATCTGAAGCCTACTTCTGTCAGTGTGTCCATCTCATCCTCTGTCCAGTTTGCACCTTTGCTGGAGGGACATTGCAATTGCTTGAAGGTGAAGGTGAAGAGACACTCTGGCCTTATGGGTTTTCAGCATATTTTCATTGATTCTTCCTCATCTTCATGAGTTTGTCTAGGTTTGATCTTTGAGGCTGCAGACTCTTGGTTAGGGTTTTTGTGGGGACTTTTTTGTTGTTGTTGTTACTTTGTTTTTCTTTCAATGGTCAGACCCCTCTTCTTTAGGGCTGCTGTGGTTTGCTTGGGCTTCAGTTCAGTCCCTATTCATCTGTTTTGCTCCTGTGCTTGGAGATGTCAATCAAGGAGGCTGGAGAATAACAAAGATGGGTGTCTTCTCCTTCTTCTGGGATCTCTGGCCTTGAGGGGCACCAACCTGATACCAGTAGGATTGCTTCTGTATAGGGTGTCTGACAACCTTGTTGCAAGGCCTTGCCCATTTGGGTGGCAAGGGGATCAGGACCTGTTTACCAAAGCACTTTGTCCCTTTGTGGAGGGGGTGTGCTTCACTTGGGGGATACCCACTCATCTGGGCTGCCTTGATTCCTCAGAACTACCAAGAGGAAAGGGTAAGTCTGCTGGTCCACAGAGACTGTGGTCACTCCTCCCCCTAGGGGCTCAGGCCCAGGGAGCTCAAGGTTCTTTCCCTGAGCCTCTGGCTAGAGTTGTGGGAGTTCCTGTAGGGAGGCCCCTCCCAGTGATGAAGGATGAGTCAGGGTCAGGCCTGAAGAGGCGCTCTGGCTGCAGTCTGCCACAGCCGGGGTGTTGGACTGTGGGAAACACCTCTGGGGACCAAGCTGTCCAACCTCCCTGGCTCCAGCAGGGGAAAGGCATGGCCTGGAGCTATAGAGGTGAATGCTGCCCTTCCCCAACTCAGGGAGCTTAGCGTATTAGTAGTTATGAGTCTCAGTGCTGGCTGCTGCCCCTCCCACAAAGAGCTCAAAAGGGTTAGACATCAGGCAGTCACAGCTGTGGTGCTAGTCACCCCTCCCCCAGGAACTCAACAGGCTTAAGCAGATTCTAGCTGAGAGGCTGTTGAGAATCTGCATGGCTCCAAGGTTGGATGCTAGACCTCAGCGGCATGGGTTCATGAGTTGGATCTTCTGATCTGTGGGTTGCACAGTTCCATGGAGAAAGCATGGTTTCCCTGGCTGGGTAATATGCTCACTCACCACGTCCCTTGGCTAGTGGGTGGGGGCTCCTCTGCCCTGTGTGGCTCTCAGGTGGGGCACCATGTCATACTGCTCTTCCTTCCTCCATGAATCATGCCAGCTGCCTAGTCAGTTCTGATGAGAGAACCTGGATACCTTGGTTGTGGTACAGGATCCACAGCTATTATGGTTCTTTTCTATGGGAGCCTCTGATAGCCACTGCTTCTAGTCAGCCACCTTGGCCCTTACCTGCTCAAGGTATTTTTCATGTTTTAATTATATATTTATTAATTTATTTATTTTAAGAAGAAAGAGAGAAAGAAAAAGAATAAAAAAAGAAAGAAAAAAAAAGAATGAAGGAGAGGAAGAATGAGGAAGAGGAAGAGGGAGAGAGAACAGGGGTGTTGTTTTATTGCCTGGGCTAGAATGCAGTCTAAAAATGGTTATGCCTGTAATTGTGTTTAATAATAGAGACATAAAAAAAATGAAGGAAGAAAATAATTAACAAGCAGCCAACCAATATTTCATTTAAACCTGTAAATGGGTGTGATGTGGTACTGATAAGAGTGTATATTTTGTATATTTAAAGTGGAGAGTTCTATAAATGTTAATTAAGTCTACTTGTTCTGGATCTGAGTTCAAGTCCTGGATATCGATGTTAACTTTCTGTCTCATTGATCTGTCTGATATTGATGTTGAAGTCTCCCACTATTATTGTGTGGGAGTCTAAGTCTCTTTATAAGTCTTATATATCTGGGTATTCCTGTATTGGGTGCGTATATATTTAGGATCTTTAGCTCTTCTTGTTACATTGATCCTTTTATCATTATGTAATATCCTTCTTTGCTTCTTTTGATCTTTGTTGCTTTAAAGTCTATTTTATCAGCAAAAATTGCAACTCCTGCTTTCTATTTATTTATTATTTTTGCTCTCCATTTGGTTGGTAAATTTTTCTCCATCCCTTAGTTTTGAGTCTTTGTGTATCCTTGCATGTAAGATGGGCCTGGATGTAGCATACCAATGGGTCTTGGCTTTTTTTTACCTGTCTGTGACTTTGGATTGGGGGATTTAGTCGATTTAAATTTAGAATTAATAATAATATATGTGAGTTTGATAATGCCATTTAATGTTAGCTGGCTGTTTTGCCCATTAGTTGATACAAGTTCTTAATTATGTTGATGTTCTTTATTTTTTGGTATTTTTTAGAAAGGCTGATACTGGTTGTTCGTTTCTATGTATAGTGGTTCTTTCAGAAGCTCTTGTAAAGCAGGCCTGGTGGTGATGAAATCTCTGAGTGCTTGCTTGTTCACAAAAAATTTTATTTTTCCTTAGCTTATGAAGCTTAGTTTGGCTGGATGTAAAATTCTGGGTTGAAAGTTCTTTTCTTTAAGGATGTTGAATATTGGCCACCACTCTCTTCTGGCTTGTAGGGTTTCCGCTGAGAGATTTGCTGTGAGTCTGATAGACTTCCCTTTATGGGTAACCTGACCTTTCTCTCTGGCTGCCCTCAGTATTTTCTCTTTCATTTCAACCCTGGTGAATCTGGCGATTATGTGCCTTGAGGTTGGTCTTCTTGAGGAATATCTTTGTGGTGTTCTCTGTATTACCTGGAGTTGAATATTGTCCTGCCTTGCTAGGTTGGGAAAGTTTTCCTGAATAATATCCTGAAGCGTATTTTCCAGCTTGTATTGATTCTCTTTGTCACATTCAGGTACACCTATCAAACGTAGATTAGGTCTTTTCATATAGTCCCATATTTCTTGGAGACTCTGCTCGTTCCTTTTTATCCTTTTTTCTCTAATCTTGTCTTCACATTTTATTTCATTAAGTTGGTCTTTGACCTCTGATATCCTTTCTTCTGCTTGATCAATTCGGCTGTTAAAACTTGAGCATACTTCGCGAAGTTTTCGTGTTGTTTTTCAGCTCCATTAATTCACTTACATTCCTCTCTAAATTGTGTATTATGTTAACATTTTGTCAAACCTTTCTTCAAAGTTCTTAGTTTCTTTGCCTTGGGTTAGAACAAGTTCTTTTAATTCCCAGAAGTTTCTTATCATCCACTTTTTAAAGCCAGCTTCTGCTAATGGAACACAGTCTTTCTCCAGCAGGCCTTGTTCTGTTGCTGATGAGGAACTGTGATCCCCTGTAGAGGGAGAGGCGTTCTGATTTTGGGTATTCTCGGCCTTTTTAGGCTGGTTTCTTCCCTTCGTTATAGATTTATCCATCTGTGGTCTTTATAATTACCGTCTTTATAGTTGGGTTACTGAATGGACGTCCAACTTGTTGATTCCCGGCGCTAGAATCTGAGCAACCCACTGCGCTGGCCAAAACAGCGGCGTTAAGATTGATGGTGCTTTTCTGACTCTGCACCAAGAACCGCCGCACCAAGGCAGTGGCAAAACCACCTCACCGGCCACAAGAGTCGCACTGGTGACCCGTGGGGCTCCTCCGTTGGGAATCTCCTGGTGCGTGAGCAACAAAAATTGATATGAAAGTGTGGCGTCCTCTCATTCTCTGCACTTTCAGTGGGAGCTACAATCCCGAGCTGCTAGTAATCAGCCATCTTGGATCTCTCAAGGTATTTTTCTAGACCCTCATTTTATTTATTAAAAAAATTTTTTTTAACTGCATTATTAACTTGAAAATATAAAAGTATATTATTTTCGGTTTGCTTTGGGATGCTCTCATATTAGTATTTAAGCAGCTTTTAGAGAAAAATAATATGATTATGGGACTATAAAATGAAATTGGCTTATGTAAAGGCTGAGATGCCTCTCAGTCATTCAGATTAATAGGATTATTGTTTCTAGTTTAGACAAACAGAATTCATTAACTCCTGCCAAATAGGAGCAATTTCTGTAGTTTTATTTTTAAACTTCTCAAAGGAGAGTGACCTAATGGTTTCATATGTTTGTATTATTATGCTCTTATTACAGGATACATTTTTACACTTATGTTATTAATAGAATTTTTTTCTAATTATGAAGGCATATTAGTGGGTCTTTAATGTTTCCTAAAATGTCTCTAATTTTAGGCATATCCCAGTGATTATTTTTTGTTTTCTTGTTTATTCAGTGTCAAGTACTTGCTTAAATGGCCACTGGCTATGCATTTCCAACTAACTAAATACTTCTAGGATTCCATTTGCATCTTATTCGTGAACACCTATTACATGCCAGTCACTGCTTTCTGGCAGCAGAGATATAATGGTAGAGAAGATTCAGTTGTTTCTTATTAGGTTGCTACTGTCTATGTGGCTTGCCCTGTACAGAGTAACAGAGTAGTAAATGACACCCTGTGCTCTTCTCACTAGAAGAATTTAAAAATATTCTGCATTCTAGGGTAAAGACATATGTAATAATTACCAAAAATGTGATAGGTACTAAACTAGGGTTTATATAAATTTATACATTGCTTGCAGGATAGAATATGACCTGTGGTTTAAGTAGGGTTGGTAGAAGTTATTTGAGCAAGGCTGTCACAGAAGAGTGGATAGTTACCAAGGGGAGTGGAAGACCCAGTTGTGAACAGCTATAGTGTGTCTTTGTAAGGATGCATAGCCAGCACAGGACGCAGTGCATGGGCTGGGATATGGGGTCTGCTGGTGGTGAGTGTGCAAGGCAAATATCAGATTAACAGGGGCTTCATATCCTATACCAAATATGATGGTAATTATAATTTTAGTAAACATTTCCAGCATTTTTAGAGTTGTTTTCATTTTAACGTACCTTATCTCAGTTTTGTGAGCTTTTGAGTTTTTGCTGTTGTTCTTGCTTTATGAGAGAAAACCCCCATAGTGAGGAATTTTCTAGTGAAGGGTTTAAATGTCCTGGGGCAAGCTGAAGTGGGCAAAGCTCATTGAGCTTGTAGTTTTCAAAGCACACACATGATTTAATAATTAGGAAATGTGCCCAGGAATGGGAAGCACCAAAATACTGAGGGATGGATGCTGAAGTTTCTGTCTGTACTTGCAGGACACTTGTTATCTTGGGAAGTGGGAGAAAGTACTAATGAAGGATGCTGGCAGAATTCTCTGTTTCAGATTGTCATCCAGAGGAGTGTAATAAAGCATACGATCAAGTTGTTAGAGTTTGAAGGGATCACTATTTGTGCTTCTTGGATACCGGAATAAGCAATGTGCAAGTCAAAGACAAAGAAGCAATTAGTTCTCTGCACTGGCGAAAGGCTGCCCAGCTACAGAGTGGGTGGTGAAGCCCATGAATTCTTTTCCTTTGAGGTTGAACTGAGTCACAGACTCAGGCCAGTGGAGATTGAATGGAGTCACAAAGACTTAAGCCAGTGGTGAATAAATCTTGTCAGCCTGTCAGCAGTGTTTACTGGGTTTCTACCATTTGCTTATCATATAATTAGGTCTAAACAAGCTCTCAAAAGTTTAGAATATGTGTTTTATGATGTCAGTAGTAGCTTGGAGTCAGTGGCCTAACCAAAGTGTACTATGCTTTTGTTGAGACTTAGATTTGGAGTAGACTCTACATCTTACAAAACAATACTTTTGACTAGTAGCAACAAAACTACAAGGGTAGATAAATTCATGTTGCCCATACCAATATGTCTCTTTTGAGTTGTTGAAATGTTTATTTATTTCATCAATGATTTTGGTGCTTCTAGGATTCCAATTGCATTTTATTTGTGAATACCTATTATATGCCAGTCACTGCTTTCTGACAGTAGAGACATAATGATAGAGAAGAGCTAGTTGGTTCTTTTCAGAATGTTACTGTCTATGGGGCTTGCCCTGGACAGAGTGACAGAGTATTAAATGACACCTGCTACTCTTCCCACTAGAGAAAACACTGGAGAAATATCTCTGGCAGATCCACCACCAAATCTGTAGGGAACAAGCTCTTAAGGCATGGCAGACTCAGAATCCTAGGAGTAGTGGGGCTAGATGGGAGTGCCTCTGTACAGTCCTTGACCTTGTAAAAACTTCTACTTTTCTACCTTCAAAGTATACATAAATCACTGTGGGACCTTGTGAAAATGAAGATTTTTATTCTGCAGATCTGGGATGAATCCTGAGATTGTGCATTTTTTTCTAGGTGATACTGATGGTTCTGCTCTGTAGACCAAACTCAAAGAACTCCTATTGCATGGAAATATTCTTAGACAAAGACTTGACTACACTATAAATTACTTCAAATCGGTTTTTTTTTTAATTGATAAGACATAATGCAGTAAAGTAATAAGGAAAAAAAAATATCCTGGCAGGGTAGAAAGATGTAGTCTCAGAAATACAGTAATGTGGAAATGACCTTTCTGAGAAAATAAATCTTGGGGAGGAAACTACAATGAAAGAAGCAAGCAATATTTTCAATCAGCATTAAAATATGTATGCAGATGAGGCATGTAGCCTGAAGATGACAGTAGATAAATAGTATTTTTTACTCTGGAATTATAAATTATCTTTCATGCCAGCAAATGTCTGTGTTTTCCTGGGTTTCTTGGTTATAGCTTACTGAAAGGGAGGCATAGAACTTGTAAGCTTTTAAAAGGTAGCAGAAATCATGAGAGCTGCCAAGTCTTCACTAATATTTGTGTTACTCAGCAAATTTATTATTTGATTCACCTATCCCAAGTTGACACCTTTAAGGGAGGGGAAAGTAGAATTTTTGCAGAGGTAAGTTTCTTAAAGACTTTAAAAAATGGCTTTACCTTTGGGACTGTTAGGCCTAATTGTAAATAAACTCTTGCTGCATTCACATCAGCAGTCCTGGATTAGTTAAGAGCTTTACTTGTGTGTGCCAAAAAACATTTTTCAAAAACGGTTGAAACTATGTAATCAGCAACTTTGAGTTTGATAGAAAATTGCACAGGAATCAGGACCCATTTCTCCTTGTCCTAGCGCCCTGCACTCAACTAAACGACGACTCTTCCTCCTAAGAAAATATTCGTTATATCTTCTAAATGCTTACAGATTATTACCATGCTTGCATTTGGCACACTGAACATATTTTGCTCCTTTTTTCTCATATTTCATTTTTTAATTGGCATTTTAAATCAGAGATCAATACTTCTAGTTCCTGTGATTTGTTTTCCCTTTCGAAGTTACAGCAGCTACTGTTTTTGAAGACAAAGTACAAGAAACATTTTTTTCCCTTTTGAAGGAAATCTGGAACTTGCTAAAAATACATCCTTGTACAATGATTTCAACTTGACGGACTACAACACTGGTGTCTACTGAGGGTTGATGCTTTTAGAACTGAATATGAACTCAACTCCCTGAAGACATCTGAGAAAGGTCTAAAACCAAGTCTTGCTTTAAAATATAGATCATATGTGTATATAGTTGTGTTTCTGTACCTTTTAAAAACATTTCCTTTAGGAGAAGACATCAGTAAACACCAGTGACTAGACCAACAAAGAAGTTAAAGTATTCTTCAGACACTTAGGGCAAATACATGTAATTGAAAAAAATCACAACACAGAGAACATGGGTCTAAAAAATATACATTTTTCTATTTTTTCCAGCTTTCATAAGGGCAAGAGCCTCTTGTAAATACATGAAGTTTATGTTACTTACTCTATAGTAATGTTTCTCAAAGTGTGGTCCACTAACTTCGAATGTTTGTTAAAATTTGTTAATTCTTGGGTCCAACCCCAGACCTTCAGAATGAAACTCATTGGATTCTGTATTTTCCATAATCATCCCTAAATAAATGTTATGTAACTGAAGTTTGAAAACTATTAGCAAACTAGGTAAGAAAGAAAAGTCTA
This sequence comes from Cebus imitator, assembly GCF_001604975.1. NCBI lineage: Eukaryota > Metazoa > Chordata > Mammalia > Primates > Cebidae > Cebus > Cebus imitator. The sequence continues at coordinate 1,213,410 of NW_016107618.1, forward strand.
CTTGAAGCTTTCCCTGGGAATAGCAAGGAAGTTCTTTAAAGAAGTCTAAATATTAATTAAAGTGCCATAAAGCTACTCATTTCACTCTAAACTTTTTCCTTTTATTTTTAGTTGACATGTAAAAATTTTGCATGTTTATGGAATACAGTGCATACAATGTGTAATGATCAAACCAGGGTAATTATCATATCCATCACTTAGAGCATTGATCATTTGTTCTGAGTTGTGAACATTCAGTAGTCTCTCTTCTAGCTTTTTGAAAATATACACTAAATTATTGTTAATCATATTCACCCTAGAGTGCTAAATAACACTAGAACTTATTTCTCCCATATAGCTGTAATTTTGTATATGTTAAGTAGTCTCTCCCTGTCTTCCTCTCCTGCCACCCTTCCCCATCCTCTAATGATCATATTCTATACTCTACTTCTATGAGCTGTTTTTTTAGCTCCCATACGTGAGTGAGAACACATGGTATTTATTTTTTTGTTCCTTTCCCATTTCACTTAACATAATGTCCTCCAGGTTCATCCGTGTTGCCACAAATGACAGGATTTCATTATTTTAATGGTTGGATGGTTTTCCCTTGTGAATATATACCACATTTTCTTTATCCATTCATGCACTGATGGACATTTTAGATTGGTTCTATATCTTTGCTATTGTGAATAGTGCTGCAATAAACATGGGGGTACAGGTATCCCTTTGACACATTGATTTCCTTTTCTTTGATGAATACCCAGTAGTGGGATTCCTAGATCACATGGTATTTTTAGTTTTTGGAGAAACCTACATACCATGGTCCCTAATGACGGTACTGGTTTAATTGGTGCCAATAATGTTTAAGAGATTTTCTCTGCATCCTTACCAGCAATTCTTATTTTTTGTCTTTTTGATAAAAGCCTGTCTATCTGGGATGATGTGATATTATTTATATATATGCTTATGTATAAAATACTGGTAAATGTAAGTAAGTGTGTCCCTGAGTTTTGTGAGCTACTCTAACAAATTAATCAAACCCAAAGCGGGGGTCATGGGAATTCCAACTTAAACCTGGTTCGAGAGAAATCCTAGAGGACAAATAAATAAATAAATAAATATTTATCCATGGTTATATATTTATCCATAGGTATGTCCATGGTTCTTGGCTTATAACTCCCACGTCCCTTGTTACAATTTTCTTGTTGTAATAAAGCAGAATCTTAGAATCATATTTAATTGTGGATAATAAGGATGCTAAGACCCTCATTTAAGACAGGGTCCTGCCCCAAACTCTGGAGTAAAAAATGCTGCACAGAGAGGTCAAGAAGAATCTGTAAAGACAGGCCTTGCTGGGTTTAGATCATACCTTTTATGTACAGTCATATTTCTACATGGTTGTCAATCATGCCTATCCAATGAAGTCTCCATAAAAGGTGCAAAAAGACAGGATTTGGGGGGCTTCCTGATAACTGAATACATGGAGATTTTCGCAGGGTGGTGCATCCAGGGACAGCATGGGATTGCCATGCTTCTTCCCACATACCTTGCCTTATAATATCTGTATCAGTCTGCTCTTGCACTGCTGTAAAGACATACCCAAGACTGGGTAATTTATAAAGGAAAAAGATTTAATTGGCTCATGATTTCATGGGCTTCTACAGGTTTCTACTTCTGGGGAGGCCTCAGAAAACTTACAATTATGGCAGAAGGGGAAGGGGAAGCAGGCACATATTCATATGACCAGCAGGAGGAGAAATAACAAAGGAAGAAGTGCTACACACTTTCAAACAACCAGATCCCATGAGAACAATACTAAGAGAACAGCAAGGGGGAAGTCTGCCCCCATATTCAATCACCTCCCACCAGGCCTTTCTTCCAACACTGGGAATTACAATTTGACTTGAGATTTGGGTGGGGACACAGAGCCAAGCCATATCAATACCCTTTATAATAAACTGTTAAATGTAATTGTTTCCCTGAGTTTTGTGAGCCACTCTAGTAAATTAATAAAATCCAAAGAGGGTGTCACAGGAACCCCAACCTAAACCTGGTTCATCAGAAGTTTTGGAGGCCTGGACTTACAACTTGTTTCCAAAGGAGGCAGGACAGTTTTTGGAACTGTGTCCTCAACCTGTGGGATCTGACATTATCTCCAGGTAGATAGTGTTGGAATTGAATTGCAGGACACCCAGCTGTTGTCTGCACAGAACTGATTGTGCACTTGGTGAATTCCTCCTCTCCCTACCCCTTACACATTTGGTCACAAAAGTCTTCATTTGTGTTATGATTGTTGTGGTGTGAAAGCAGAGGAAAAATGTATATTTTTCCAAAGAGATGAGATGGTATCTCACTGTGGTTTTGACTTGCATTTCCCTGTTGATTAGTAATGTTGAGCTTTAAAAAATATATTTGTTGGCTATTTACATGTCTTCTTTTGAGAAATGTCCATTCAAGTCCTTTGCCCATTTTTAAATTAAATCGTCATTATTATTATTTACAGTTGAGTTTTAAAAAATGTATTCTGGATATTAGTTCCTTGTTAAATGTTTGCATATATTTTCTCTCATTGTAACAAATTGTGTGTTTGCGTTTTTGTTTTCTTTTGCCTTGCAGAAGCTTTTTAGTTTGTTGTTGTCCCATTTGTTTATTTTTGATTTTGCTGCCTGTGCTTTTGAGGTCTTAGCCATAAAATCTTTGCCTAGGCCAATGTCCTGAAGTGTTTACTATATGCCTTTCTTTACTAGTTTTATAGTTTGGGGTCTTATATGTAAGCCTTTAGTCCATTTTAAAGATGAGGAATAGGGATGTAGTTTTCTTCTTCTTCATGTGGATATTCTTTTTCCCAACACGATTTATTGAAGAGACTGTCCTTTCCCCAAGGTATGTTCTTGGACTCTTTGTAAAAAATTAGCTGACTGTAAATACATAAATTCTGTTTCGTTGATCTATATGTCTGCTTTTACATGTTTTATCATGCTATTTTGGTTAACATGACTTTGTAAGGTAGTTTCACACTTTGTCAGGTGGTATAATGTTTTCAGTTTTGTTTTTTGTTTAGCATTGCTTTGTCTATCATTTTTTTTTGTGTGTTTTTGTGTGTGTGTATGTGTGTGTGTGTGTGTGTGGTTCTATGTCAATATTGTGATTGCTTTTTCTATTTCTGACACTGATGTTTTGATAGGAATTGCACTAAATTTGCATATTGCTTTGGGTAGTGCAATCATTTTAACAATATTAATTATTTATGGGCATGGAATTTTTGTGTGTGTCTTCTTTAATTTCCTAAATCAGTGTAGTTTTCAGTGTAGATATCTTTTATCTTTCTAGTTAAATTTATTCCTAGGTATATTTTTGTAGCTATTATTATTATTATTATTATTTTTGAGACGGAGTTTCACTCATGTTACCCAGGCTGGAGTGCAATGGTGCGATCTCGGCTCACCGCAACCTCCGCCACCTGGGTTCAGGCAATTCTCCTGCCTCAGCCTCCTGAGTAGCTGGGATTACAGGCATGCACCACCATGCCCAGCTAATTTTTTGTAGTGTTAGTAGAGACGGGGTTTCACCACGTTGACCAGGATGGTCTCGATCTCTTGACCTCGTGATCCACCCGCCTCGGCCTCCCAAAGTGCTGGGATTACAGGCTTGAGCCACCACGCCCGGCCTGTAGCTATTATAAATGAAATTTCTTTTTTGATTTCTGTTTCAACTAGTTTATTATTGGTGTATAAAAATGCTACTGACTTTTGTATATTGTTTTTGTATTCTACAACTTCACTGACTTTGTTTATTAGTTTTAAGAGTTTTTCCATGAAGTCTTTAAATTTTTCTATGTATAAGATTATATCGTGTGCAAAGAAGAACAATTTGAATCCCCTTAATTTTATTCTCTTGCCTAATTGCTTTGGTTAAGACTTCCAGTACTATGTTGAATAAAAGTGGTGAAAGTGGACATTCTTGTTTTGTTCCAGGTCTTAGAGAAGGGTCTTTCACCTTTTCCCCATTCAGTATGATGTTATCCCTGGGTTTGTTGTATATAATCTTTATTGTATTGAGGTATATTTCTTCTATGCTTAATTTGTTGAGAGTTTTTATCATGAAACATTGTTGAATTTTATCAAATGCTTTTTCTTCATTTATTGAGATGATTATATGGTTTATTTCCATTCCATTTATGTAATATATCACATTTACTGATTTTCATATTTGAACTATCCTTACATTCCTGGGATAAATCTCACCTGACTATTGTGTACTATGTTTTTGATATGCTGTTGGATTTGGCTTGCTAGTATTTATTGAAGAGTTTTGAAACTATATTCATGGGGGATATAGGTCTGTTTTCTTTTTTATTACGTTTTTATCTGATTTTGGTATCCAGGTAATGCTGGCCTCGTAGAATGAGTTAGTAGGAATTCCTTTCTCTTTAATTTTTTGGAATAGTTTGAGGAGAATTGGTATTAGTTCATCATTATAAATTTGTTAGAATTTAGCAGCAATGCCATCTGATCATGGGCTTTTTTTGTTGGGGGACTTATTACAACTAATTCAATCTGTTTACTCATTATTGGTCTATGCAGGTTTTGTATTTCTTCCTGGTTCAATATTGGCAGGTTATATGTGCCAAGAATTTATCCTTTTTTTTTTGGTTTTCTACTTGGTTGGTGTATAGTTGTTCATAATGATTTCTAATGATCTTAGTATTTCTCTAGTATCAGTTGAAAAGTTTCCTTTTTTCTGATTTTATTTATTTGGGTCTTCTCCCTTTCATTTTCTTAGTTTCATTAATGATTTGTTGATTGTGTTTATCTTTTCAAGAAACCAACTTTTCATTTCATTGACCTTTTGTGCTGCTTTTAAAGTCTCCATTCTGATTAATTTTGCTCTGATTTTTATTATTTATTTCTCTCTACTAATTTGGGGTTTGAGTTCTTATTTTTCAACTTTTTTTGAGGTACAGTGCATCATTAGGTTGTTTATTTGAAATCTTTCTGCAGCTGCTGGATGAAAATTTTTATAATGGCTGTTAGGTCCATTTGATCTATAGCATGTAGAGAAAAAAACAACAAAGAATCCTTGAACTCAAACTGTGCTATAGACCAAATGGACCTAACAGCTATTTACAAATTTTTTCATCCAACAGCAGCAGAATACACATTCTTCTCATCAGTACATGGAACATTCTCCAGGGTATGTTAGGTCACAAAGCAAATTTCAACAAATACAAAATTTGAAATCTCAAGTGTCTTCACAGTATTCCACAGTGGAATAAAACTAGAAATCAATAGCAAAATGAATACAGGAAACTATACAAATACCTGAAAATTAAACAATATGCTTCTGAATGACCATTAGGTCAATGAAGAAAAAAAAGTCTTGAAGCAGATAAAAATGAAAATATACCAAAACCTATGGAATATAGTAAAACCATTACTAAGAGGGAATTGTATAGCAGTAAATGTCTACATCAAAAAAGTAGAAAGATTTCAAATAAACAACCTAATGATGTTCTGTACCTCAAAAAAAAAAAAAAAACTGGAAAAACAACTCATACCCCAAATTAGCAGCAGTAAATAAATAATAAAGGTCAGAGCAAAACTAAGCAGAATGAAGACTTCCCTATTCCCCAGGGGCATCCTCCCTGGGGTACTAGACTATCTGCTCCCTGGGGTGTAGGGAGCTGTGTGGTTTCAGGTTCTAGGGATGTAGTCACATTACTGGGTTCAGCACATAACACAACACTGAAGCCCTCTGCACAGTTGTGGGAAGATATCAGCGTGGCCCACCAGGGATGTGGGGGAATGCAAGAGTTCCTGGATCCCAGAGCAGAAAGGAGCCTGTTGTTTGCTCAGACCTCAAAATGGTGTCATTATACAGCTGCTTAGGTCCCAGGGGATATGGGTGGCACATAGAATGAATTCTCTCTCTGGGAAAATGTAGTTGAGGACTTCAAGAAGCTGCCTGGACTAGCTCAGGGCAAGTGAGGGCTGAGGTGCTGTCCTGTAGCCAGTACCGCAGGCATTGGTGGTGGAAATGTGGCTGTTGGGATCTCTTGCTTATCTTTCCCCTGCACTATAGAGTCACTCCTGGCTCTGAGCCAATACTGGTCCCTGCTTTTCTTTCTTCTTTATACTGTCATTTTGAGTTTTTATGCCTCAGAGGGTTCCTGTCACTTCCCTGCTAAATTCTAGCATTTTCCTTTGGCACTTTATTCAATGTGTTGTTATCTTCCTGCTGTTTTGGTCCTTCTTTGTTGGGGAGGCAAATGTTGGGGGCCTTTAGTCAGCCATCTTGATGACATCTCTCCCACCCTAAATTTTCAGAAACTTTCCCCATACTCAGGTGCCCCATGAAAGTTTGTTTCTAAATTCATCAATTGTTTAAGCAGATTAATAAAAGACCTAAAACTTCTTTTCAAGTACATTCTATCTTGAATCTTGACTTATATTTTGATAAACATAGTAGAATTTAGTTGATAATAATACCATTATAATAAACACATATATTTTATAATAAATGTTTACTGAACTAGTTTTCATAGTTTTATTTATGTGTTTTTCAGTTGTATAATAGAACTAACTATTCCCAAACAAAACCTCACATGGAAATTAAATATGTAAAACAGATAAATATAAATTTTATTTAGTTGAAGTGTGTGTGTGTGTGTGTGTGTGTGTGTGTGTGTGTGTGTGGCGTATTGGGGATGATGAGCTCCAGAGCCTATTCACTCAGTTACCATTTTATTCTTCTGTAGTGAATACTGGCAAACAATAGCAAGTGGACCAAGCCCTAGTACTTACTGTTTTTATAAACAAAGTTTTATTGAACATGGCCGTGGCTATTTATCTGTGTATTTGTATAGAGCTGCTTTGCATGCTAAAACATTAAAGTTGAATAGTTGGGACAGAGAGCTTTTTAGAGCAAACTTAAAATATTAACTGTCTGTTCCTTTACAAAAAATGTTTGCTGACTACTTTTCTAGACAGAATAGCATTTGACATGGACACTTCATTGACCTTGGAATTTCTTGAACTTCTGCAGGTCATTTGTGTGCACCGTAAGTATTTACTACACTTTCCAGATTTATTGTTTTCTATGTGTTCCATGCCTTAGAAATATAAGAAAACCCTTCATTAGGAGAATGATTCAGCTACTGAAGAGCTGGCCTTGCATCACCTAATGTATTAAGTGACAATAATGATACAATGCCTTATGGGATACTTGGGAGTTTTTCTTTCCTGTATTTCTCAGTTGGTTTGGTTTTATCTTTTGGCTTTATAGTTTTTCAAACAAAAATTTTGATTTGGTTGATTTTTCTCCAATGAAGATTTTCCTGACTATATTTTACACTTAAATAACATCAATTCTTTCCTTTTTTTCTTGTCTTTAGCTACTTGGAGGTGGATTGTCTCCATCTATCTCCAACCAATGACTAGAGTAATCTGAGGTTTTGAGATAAAGGTGATTAAAACTCCTCCCTCTTTCATATTTATTTTCCTAAGTTAAGAACAGGCAGATGAAAATATGTGAATAGCTTCATCGGCAATGGGTCCTAGTGACAAAAAACGAAAACTTAGTCATTTATATCTCAGAAGTTTTGTTTAAACCAATCCACATTATATTTCTTTCTTTTTAAAATTTTCAGCTTTTAATTTTGATACAAGGGGTACATGTGCAGGATTGTCATGTGGGTATATTGCACCTAGGTACTAAGTATAGTACCCAATAGATAGTTTTTCAACCCATCCTCTTTTTATAGTCCACAGGGTCTACTGTTTCCATGTTTATCCATGTATGTGCTCAATGTGTAGGTCCTACTTATAAGTGAGAACATGAAGTATTTGATTTTCTGTTCCTGCACAAATTCACTTAGGATTATGGCCTCCAGCTCCCTCTATGTTGCTGCAAAGGACATGATTTCATTCTTTTTCATAGCTGTGCAGTATTCTAAGGTATATATGTATCATTTTTTTTTATTCAGTCCACCATTGGGAGGCACCTAAGTTGAGTTCATGTCTTTCCTGTTGTGAATAGTGTGCAATGAACACATGAGTTCATGAGTCTTTTTGATATAATGATCTATTTTTCTTTGGTTATACACCCAGTAATGGGATTACTGGGTCCAATGATAGTTCTGTTTTAAGTTCTTTGAGAAATCTACAAACAGCTTTCCATAGTGACTGAACTAGTTTGCATATCCCCCAATGGTGTATAAGCATTTCCCTTTCTCTGCAGCCTCACCAACACCTGTTGTTTTTTTAGCCTAAATAATAGCCATTCTGACTGGTATAAGATGATATCTCATTGCGGTTTTGGCTTGCATCTTTCTAATGATTAGTGACAATGAGTATTTTTTATATGTTTCTTGGCTGTTTGTGTATGTCATCTTTTAACAAGTGTCTGTTCATGTCCTTTGCCCATTTTTAAAATGGGGTTATTTGCTTTTTGCTTGTTGATTTGTTGAAATTCCTTATAGATTCTGGATACTGGACCACTGTTGGATGCATAGTTTAAAATATTTCCTTCCATTGTGTATGTTGTCTGTTTTTTACCCTGTTGATGGTTTCTTTTTCTGTGCAGAAGCTCTTTAGTTTAATTAGGCCCCATTTGTCAATTTTTGATTTTGTTGTACTTGTTTTTAGGGACTTAAAACTGTTCAGAGATTTTGTTCTAGGAACTGTCTAATGCTGTCAGTGGGGCGTTGAAGTATCCCACTATTATTATATGCTTGTCTAAGTCTTTTCCTAGGTTAAGAAGAACTTGTTTTATGAATCTAGATGCCCCAGTGTTAGGTGTGTATATGTTTAGAATAGTTAAGTTTCTTGTTGGCTTGTACCCATTATCATTATGTAATATCCTTCATTGCTTTTCTTAATTTTTATTGGTTTAATGTCTTTTTTATCTGATATAAAAATAGTGACTCCTGTTATTTTTTGTTTTGTGTTTTCATGGTAGATCTTTCTTCTTCCTTTTACTTTGAGTCTCTGGGTGTCACTGTATGTAAGATGACTGTCTTAAAGACAACAGATTGTTGGGTCTTGTTTTTTTTTATCCAGTTTGCCACTTGGTGATATATATATATATATATATATATATATATGTGTGTGTGTGTGTGTGTGTGTGTGTATATGTATATATATATATATTTTGAGATGGAGTCTTGGTCTGTATGTAGCCAGGCTGGAGTGCAGTGGCATGATCTGAACTCACTGCAACTTCCACCTCCCAGGTTCAAGCAATTCTCCTGCTTCAGCCTCCTGAGTAGCTGGGACTACAGGCTCATGCTACCACACCCAGGTAATTTTTGTATTTTTAGTAGAGATGGGGTTTCACCATGTTGGCCACGATGGTCTTGATCTCTTGTCCTTCTCATCCACCTGGCTCAGCCTCCCAAAGTGCTGGGATTACAGGAGTGAGTCACTGCACTCAGCCTACTCTGTGTGTGACTTTTAAGTGGGGTGTTTAGCCCATTTACATTTATGATTAGTATTGATACGTGTGATTTTGATCCTGTCATTTCATTGTTAGCTAGTCGTTATTAGACTTGATTGTGTAGGTGCTTTAAAATGCCTGTGGGCTATGTGCTTCATCATGTTTTGTGGTAACAAATATCATTCTTTTAATTCCATATCTAGCAATCCCTTAAGGACCTTTTTGTAAGGCTGGTCTAGTTAAAATGTATTCCCTTGGCATTTGCTCATCTGAGAAAGATTTTTACCTCTCCTACACTTATGAAGTTTAGGAGAAATTCTTGGTTGGAATTTCTTTTCTTTAAGGATGCTGAAAATAGACCCCTGTCTCTTCTGACTCACACAATTTCTGCTTAGAGGTCTGCTGCTAGCCTGATGAGTTACTTGTGACTTGACCCTTCTGTCTAGGTGCCTTTAAGCTTTTTCTTTTGTATCAACTTTGGTGAATCTTATGAATATGTGCCTTAGGGCTGGTCATCTTGCATAGTATCTAGCTGGGGTTCTCTTTTTTTTCTTGGATTTGCCTGTCAGCATGCCTAGTGAGATTAGGGAAAATTTCATGGACTATATCCTCAGATATAGTTTCTAAGTTGCTTATTCTTTCTTCTCTCTCAGGAATGCCAATGAATTGTAGATTTGTTCTCTTTACATAATCTCATATTTCTTGGAGGTTTTATTCATTTTTTAAAAATTCTTTTTCCTTTATTTTTATCTGACTGGGTTGATTTAAAGAACCAATCTTCAAGCTCTGAGATTCTCACCTCAGCTTGGTCTATTCTGCTGTTAATACTTCCAATTGTATTATAAAATACTTGCAGTGAAGTTTTCAGTCTAGAAGTTTACTTTGGTTCTTTCTTAAAACAGCTATTTCTTTTTTTTTCACATATACACGTATACATAAATACCAGTAAACTGTATATGTATATATATATACACACACACACACATATATTATACATATATATGTATAATCATTCATTGGTATCAATGGGAGACTGATTCCAGGACTTCTGCAAATAACAAAATCTGCAGATGCTCAAATTCCTTATATAAAATGACATCGTGTTTGCGTATAACCTATGCATATCCCCCACATACTTTAAATCATGTCTAGATTACTTTTAATAACTAATATAATGTAAGGACTATATATATTGTTATTATATTGTATTTAAAATTTTGTATTTTTATTGTATTGTTTTGTTTTATTACACTTTAAATTCTGGGGTACATGTGCAGATTGTGGAGAATTGTTACATAAGTATACACATGCCATGTTGATTTGCTGCATCCATCCCCTGTCATCTACATTAGATATTTCTCCTAATGTTATCCCTCCCCAATCCCCCCATATCTTGCCATCCCTCCCTTAGCTCCCCCACTCCCCAACAGGCCCCAGTGTGTGATGTTCCCCTCCCTGTGCCCATGTGTTCTCATTGTTCAACAACCACTTATGATTGAGAACATGCGGAAACAGCCATTTCTTTGTTCAACTCTTGGATCATTTTACTGGATTCCTTGGATTGGGTTTTAACTTTCTCCTGAATCTTGATGGGCTTCCTTGCCATTAAGTCTGAACTTTATAGCTCAGTCATTTCAGTCTTTTCTGATTGGTTAAGAACTATTGCTGGGGAGCCAGTGAACTCGTTTGGAAGTAAGGAGCTAGTGTACTCATTCTGGCTTTTTTGAATGGCCAGAACACTTTCCTTCTCATCTGGGAGGGTTGGTGTTCTTTTAATTGTGGTGAAAGTTGAATATAGTCAGTTTGCTTCATTTCTGAACGCTTTCAGAGAGGCTGGGGCTCTGTGCAGTATCTTCATGTGTGGGTGAATTCTTGAACTTGGTTTCACAGATGTAGGTATTAGCAGGATAATTTCTGTTGTTGTAGTTTAGGCTGTGATCCAGTAGGTGGTAGTTAGGTGTAATGGCTGCTAGCTAGGCTAGTATGCAGCCATGGGGCTCTTTTGTATTTCCTTGTATTTGCAGGGATGCTCTGTTGTGGTTGTTGGGGAGGGAGAGATGGTTCCCTCACCAGATCCACTCCTGGGCCTTGGTGGAGCTCCCTCCAAAGACTTGCACTGCATGTGCACTTCTTTTGTTAGGTCTTCTGGGCTGTGGGACCCTGTCAGGTAGAAGCTGTGGCAGGGAGATATGTCTTAACCTTTCTAAACTAGCCCTATAGAGGAGGTACCCCCTACTGTGCTCTGGCCTGAGAACCTACACATCACCAGGACGTCTTGTGGCTTGCAGTCAGGCTCTGACTGCACTGGGGGATCCAATGTGCTCCTGGGTCACTGGGAAAGTACTCAGGTTCAGCATTGCACTCTGGCTGGAATTCAGGGGCTGTGCTGTGCACCCACTCCTGCAGAGCAGTTAGGCATGGGCCCTGGGAGGAGCTGCCAGGCAGAAGACATCACCGAGAAGACATGTCCAAGTCCCCTAGAGAAGCTGGCTCCACTCTCTCCTGGCTTGGAGGACATTTAGGGCATGTGCCTCCTAGAGGGGGATGAGGAGCCCTGGGTGATGGGTGTCCATGACCACTCTCTTCTGGAGCTGCCCAATGCACAAAAGTTCCCAGGCTTCACTGTCTGAAGACCTATCTCTGCCTATACTCCAAGGAGATTCTCCCTGCCAGCTCATACATCCATAGGGGATGTGAGGTCCCCTTATAGCTAGGATCCCAGAGGTCCATGGTAAGGGTGAGCTGTCCCTCAGTTCCCTCACTCACTCCTTTTCCAGGAGCCATTCAGGGCCAGAAATGTGCCCTGGTATTCAGGTTCCCCATGCAGGGTTCCCAGCTTCCTCCCACTTTAGCCTCAGCTTCAGCATTGCCTCTCTCTCCACTCTTGGCATTTTCTTTCCAAAGATCTGCTAAAATGTGGTGGTTTATTTGTTGATTTGGTTTATTTTGGTGGAAGCAACACTTTTTGGCTGTGTGTAGTCAGCTCTCTTGTCTTTCCCCTTCCCCAACAGCACTTTTTCTTTTCTTTCATTTTTTTTTTTTTTTTTAAGAGACAGGGGCTCACTCTGTCACCCAGCCTATAGTGCACTGGTACAATCATAGCTCACTGCAACCTCAAATTTTGGGCACAAGTAATCCTCCTGCCTCAGCCTCTTAAGTAGCTGGAATTCCAGTAACTTAAGAGGCTGGAAGTAGCCGCTTAAGTAGCTGGAATTAATATAAAAGAATTCTGCAATTGTTTTATATTAAATATATTTCTTTTAGTCTTCATGATATACATTTGTTTAATCGATGATACAACATGACTTAGCTGTGATTCTCCACTGTGTCTTGTATATGAGGACAGCAAAACTGCCTTTGAAAACTTGTTCCTCAGAGGTAGCAATTTTGATCACTCGCAGTAGATGGAAGGCAAAATGTATATGTTTTCTAATTGAATGTATCATTTCTCCATAACAAAGTCACACAAAGCATGGTCATATGATGGAAATACACTGAACTGCAGAATTTTGTTTTCTATTTTATTTATTTATTTTCAATAGAGATGGGGTTTTGTCATGTTGCCCAGGCTGGTCTTGAGCTCTTGGGCTCAAGCAATATGCCTACTTTGGCCTCCCAAAACGTTGGAATTATAGGCATAAGCCACTGCATCCAGCCAATTTTTACATTCTTAAAGAAAATCTATTTCATTCCATTCCATTTTATTTAACAAGTACTTTTGAATTAACAACTATAAAACACTAGACTTGTTGCTATAAGTAAAATAAAGTCATATATGACTGTTATCCATGGTCCAAAATAACATTATGGCCTAAGATTAGGTAGTTTCTAGCTGGTAGGACATTAGACTTAGTCAAAAATCTTTCTAGTATAAGCTACGAGAGACACTGTGGAAGACTTTATGTACAATACTTTTAACAAACCCAATTCAAGTCTGAATTCCAAGTACTATGCCCTAGTACTAATGTCCTGAAGGTCATAGCCTGTTGCTGTTCATAATTGCTTTTGATAGAGCTTGAAACAGCATGACCTTTCCCTCCCTAGTCTTATCACCACAGTTTCATCCTTAAATCTTGTACTGGATTCATAAGAAGACCTGTATTAGTAACAGAAATAGCTCACGACAGAGCCTCAACTCTCAGGAGAGAAAATGGCATTAATTACTCCTGATAGTACTTACAGTTTTAAAACAGAGACTCATCTACTTATTGGGTATATGAAGGACCAAGATTAAAGTAGAGGTACCAACCACTTATTCCCTTAATATTCACCTCTAGACTGAAGGTAAGATAAATACACTATCCAGGTATCCTTCTTTAATGAAACTGGCTACCACAGGTGCCATATTAGTCAAGCCTTTTGAACTGCAGCTTATCTGCTTCTGTGCTTCTACTTAGAAACCAGAGTTGACTTAGTTTGCAGAGCATAATCCAAAGGAGACAAGTGTGCTAGTCAGAGTCCAGTTTCTTGTTCTCCCAGTGATTTCTCAGTCCCTTTGTACCAGAGGAGAGAGGCTGATCCTCACTAACCCACTTCCTCAAACTGGCCACATCGGAAAAAAACTACCTCTGAATCAGCTTGTTTCTTCTGCTTGAGAATGTTTTTGAAACAGTGATTCCTCTTATTGAACCCTTTGTCTTTTATATATTTTTTTAGCACAGCAAAATATAGTAAATCTCAAAATTAGAAAAGATCTGTTGCTATTCATTTTCTTCTCTCAAATAAATATAAACCTAAATGTTTTCAAAAATTTCAGGTACTTATTTTCCTTTTTCCTAAGGTAAGATAGTCAAAACAGTATTATTTCAAGAAATCCCCTTGTTCTTTAGCAGTTTATAGTCTGTTAAGGGAGATAATACTGCAATAATCAATGGTAGATGAATAGTGCTGTCAGGAAATGACAAGTATTCCACCAGTTGGCAGCTTCTCTTTTGGAGGGGAATAGGATGTTTCCTCTCCCACAGAGATGCACAATCTCAGCTAAGAGGAGATGTTTGGGGTCTCACAAGATATTGGAAGGGTTAAAACATACCAAGTAGTTGTTAATTTCCACATTTCGTTAAAATGGAATTTCACTGGGAAATAAGAGGAATGAAAACTATAATTTTAGCATATTTTTATCAAAATAGAAAAATAAAATTTTCTTTTCAATCAGAAAGCTCCCAGCTCACCTTCTAGTTTTCACAATATACCCGCTCCTTCACTGATGAATTTACTTCCCTTAGCCACTGTTACTTGTGTAGCAATTTACAAATAAAGGCTTTCATAGTGAAACAGATTATTTTTTCTATTAAAAAATCCTACAGCCTTAAAGTAGGAGCATCTTTCTCTTCTCCTCCTCCAAACCTTTCTCCATCCTTCATGGTAATTTTCTAATTGCGCCCATTTTTTACATGTCCCTCTGTGCCTTCTTAGCAGTTCCCCAGGTGGTTAGAAATGTTATTTGAAAGACACAGATACAGTTGCATGTTATGCAATTAATAGGCCTTCACTAAGTGGAACAAATAGACCATTGAAACGAATCTGCTGTCCATGCTATCTCTCTTCATCTTTCTCTCTCCAGCAATAATCTGACCTAATGGCTAAAGACATATGAAAACCTGTCTCTTTATCCCACTCTGTTTTAAGTGCCAAAGAAGAACAGGGCACAGATAATAAATTTCTACTTTCAGCAACAAATGTGCAAATACTTCCATTCCAAGTATGCCTCCTGTCGAGGCTGCTGAATCCGGAGTTGCACCATTTACAATAGGAAATGGAATAATTTTCCTGCTTCAACCCAGGGAGAAGCTGTATCCTGCAATAAATGGTCTGGCCGTATAAATAATAAAGTAAAAATGGGCCTAAAGCTGCCGGGATTTTTGTTTGCAGGAAATAGGGTAACTCTAAGCAATTTATGGTACTGCTTCCCAGCTAGAGTCCAAGGGCTATTTAGTTAGTAATGGCAATAACAGGAACAGCTTCATGTTAAGATAGAGCCACAAGTACTAGGCAGAAAGAGAGCAACAAATATTAAAAGATGTCAACTGCCAGCATGAGCTGATTGCAACTTGTGGCACTGGGGAAAATGGAGCACGCCAGAAGCATTAGCAGTGAGAGAACCAGCCATCGAAAAACCTCTGAGGCCAGTAACCACTCAAATCCCTTGGACCCTGAGTTGCTGAGGAAAGAACCAAAGAATAATTTATGAGCACTGGAGGCCTGATCTGTTAACACATTATTATCTTTGTCAGTCAGAGTAATTACTGACCTGAAAATATTATGGATATGCATGAAAAGCAATATTCCTGGAGTGATTGCATAAGTACAAATGCAGCAACACATCCTCAATATCCTTCCCTAATATCAGATTGCACTCTCAGTATTATTAGTAGCTTGCATTTACTGAGCACTTACTATATATGGGTGTTACAGAAGATTTGTGTTTTATCTCATTCAGTGTTCACCATGACCTTATGAAGTAGGCACTGTTATTAGCTACATTTTGCAGATGAGTAAGTAAAAATAAGGCACAAGAGACCATATCACTTAGCCAAGGAAACAGAATTGGTAAGTGTAGATTCAGGAGTCAGACCCAATTCTGTCTGACCTCAGAGCCTGAGCCTGACTTACTATTTCATATTGTTTCATGTAATAAAAATAAACAATTACAGCATCCTCAGGTGACATGTTTTGCATACTTAGTATACACTAAACATTGGGCTAATTGTTTGTTTGTTTCATTTTTGTTTTTGTTTTGTGTTTTCTCTTTTTGAGATGGAGTCTTGCTCTGTCACCCAGGCTGGAGTGCAGTGGCACGATCTTGGCTCACTGCAACCTCTGCCTCCTGGGTTCAAGCCATTCTCCTGCCTCACCCTCCTGAGAGCTGGGATTACAGGCATCTGCCACAACACCTGGCTAATTTTGTATTTTAGGTAGAGATGGGGTTTCACCGTGTTGGCCGGTCTAGTCTCAAACTCCTAACCTCAAATGATCCACCTGCCTCAGCCTCCCAAAGTGCTAGGATTACAGGCATGTGCCACTGTGCCCTGTCTGGATTAAATATTTGAATAAACCGGGGTAGGACAACCCCTGTAACAAACAACCCCAAATCCTTTGTGTCTTTTAATATAAGTTTTTTTCTTTTTTCTTTTCTTTTGCTTTGCTGCCACATGTCACAGACCAATGAGGTAGCAGAAGGTAGGTGCAGGTGTGCAAGGGGCTCTGCTCCATACACTCATTCAGAGACCCAGGCTTTTTCCTAGTGAACATTCAACATGTGACCTCCAAAATTACCATAAAAAGAAAGAGTGCGAGGTCATGAGAACGGCACACCTAATCTTAACTGTCTTAGCCCAGAACCGACCCAAACCTTGGGCTCATAGTGTATTGTTAATAACTAGTTATTTGGCCCACCTAGATATATGGTTGCTGTAAAACAGAGTTTAACTGTGCCTAAGAGGGATAACACATTTGGTGAGTGTCTAGTTAGTTCCTGGCACAATATTTTATCTGCATTAGCTCATACTTCACACAACTTTATGAAATTATTCTTTTCATGATATAAATGAGGAAACTGAGATACAGGGGTGTTTCATTTTCTCAAGATCAAACAAGTCAGAGGTGGGATTATGATGAAGGGGAATGACAAAGAGATTCTCACACATGACGAAAATAAAAATTTGTAAACATTCTTTATATCTGTGGATAATTTCATGGAATTATCACCAACATTTTCCTCTGTAGTCATTTCCTATATCCAATGACTAGTTCTCTAGCTCTACTCACTTATTGCATGCAATTCCCTGAAATAACTTTTTTTGTTGTTGTTATCTCAGGGCCTTTGTAAACTGCTGTTCCATTGTTTTTTGACTTGAGCCACTTTGATGCATCCCTTAGGTCAGAGCTTAGATATCACTTCTTTAGAAAGTAAGCTCTGATTTCAAAGCTTGAGTTAGGGATTTTGCCATGAGCTACCTTAGCATCTGGGTGTTGTTGATCATCATACTTGTCACGCTGTATTTTGATTTTTGATTAATGGATCTGTCTTTCTGGCTATAGGCTAAGTGACACCATAGCAGAGATTTAGTCTAGCTCATACATCTCTGCATCCTAGCATCCAAGATGTCTGGTACACAGTAAAAGCCAAATAAATAATTTTTAACTAGGTGAATGTATGAATTAATTCCTGTATATTTTCCTGCAGTATTTGGAAGCCATACTCACCCATTCCTGGCTTTAATCTTGATAATTCACTATTCCTTCTCTTAGCTTCTAAATCTAAATTATTCAAGTATTCAGGTAAGACTGAGTAATTAAATATGCTAGATATTGTAGTAAGCCCTGGGAAGACTCAGAGGAGAAAATTACTCATCTTGTGCTCTCAAGGAGCTCACAATCTAGACAAGGATAGAGATATGTAACATTGAATTATGATGCAATCTGGTAAGGACCATTACAAAGAAATGTGGAGAGCAGGCGTTGTGAGGGTGCAGAGAAAGTAGTCATTGAGGAGGTGGGGAAAAGCCTCCAGTGAGAAGGAGACCTATGAGCCAGACCTTAAAAAAATATGTCAGAGGCAGAGAGGATGGTCATCCAACACACAGGGAATCACATAAAACAAATGAGGAATATGTAAATATTTTATTTTTGAAGGGTATAAAAGATAACCCAATAAAAATAGGCAAATTATTTGAAAGGATATTTCATGAAAGAAGGTAAAAGAATGGCCAGTGATATGTGAAAAGTTGCTCAACATCATTAGACATGAGAAAAACTCAAGTTAAAATTACAGCGAGGTATCACTTGAATGGCTGAAATTAGAACTAAATACCAAGTACTGACTGGCAAGGAAGTGGAGCGACTAGAACTCTCATTCAGTGCTGGTGGAAATATAACATGGTATAGCCATTTTGGAAAACTGCTTGGCAGTTTCTTATAGGGTTAATTATACACTTGCCTGAAGACCAAGCCATCCCACTCTTAATTACCTAAGAAAAATATATCCACACAAAGATTTGTACATACAGTTTCCTAGAAGCTTTATTCATAATAGACAAAACCTACAAATAACTAAAATGTCCCTCAGTAGGAAAATGGATATCAAATCGTGGTATATCCATAAAATGGAATATTCTTCATGAATATAAGGAAACAAGCTACTGATGTACCCAACAGCGTGTATGAATCTCAGAAACATGAGGTTGAGTGAAAGACACCAGGCACAAGAGTACATGCTGTATAAAAATGTATACAATTTATATAAAAAGAATGGACAAAATCAATGAACAGGAAGCTGGTATGTTGTGGCCTAAGGCCAGAGTTTGGAGAGTAAATGACTGCAAATGAGCATGAGTAAGCCTTTTGGGGTGATGGAAATAGACTATATCTGGATTGTGCCTGCCTGTGTTAATTAAAACTTACCATGTTGTATACTTAAAATGGGTACATTTTATTGTGTATAATTTTTTCCTCAATAAAATTCATTTAAAGAGTAAACAAAGCAAAACAAGGAGATGAAGGAATGTACCTTTGAGACATGGCAAGAGGTCCAATGCAGCCATTGTGCAGATTTTTTGTTGAACGACTACCTTGAAAGGCTGGAGAGGTTAGCTGGGAGAAGACATGCTGAGGTGAGCGGACTCTACTCCATAGGCCAATGGGTTTCAATGTGTTTACTGTGACTACAGTATGACATTTTTTATTGTGATCCAGTATCTCTCTCTCATTCACACACACATGCAATTTCATGTGCTTGCACATACCAGCCTGAAAAAAAAGTGATCCATCAAACTGTTCTAGTCAACCACATGTTCCACACTCTGATACCATCTTTTCTTTTCAAGTATACTGTATGGTGGCTAGACAAAGTAAATTAATTCTACAGTTTTCCAGTGTATTGTGTATGTGTAGCTCGAAGAAACAAACTAGAAGAATCACCAAAAACATTTTTCAGATCAGTGACATATTTAGAGAACTCTGGAAATCATTTGGAGGATAAAAAATCATGAGGGTTTGGAGGAAGAAAGATGAATAAGAATAATAGTACTTATTGTTGCTTACTATGTGTCATGTACTCTTATAAGCTTTTTACATGTAACTTTACATAATCCTAACTGCAATACTATCAGGTAGGAATAATTACTATCCCCATTTTACATAAGAGCAAACTGAGGTTAGAGATATTAAGGAACTTGTTAAAGATACTGGAATTACTAAGGACCAGACTAGGAATGTGAATCCTGATTTATCTGACAGCAGAGATTAAATTCTTAATCTCCAGACTCAGAGGCCTATGGGGAGACATGGAGGCAGGAGTGTAGGGATGGAGAGGGAGAATGAAAAGTTATTATGAAGATGGACTTCTCAGGGGTTGGCGATCCAGACTAATGTAGAATTTACAGAGCAAGAGGAATTGTGGCTATCAACTTTTTAATTTGGATAACTGGGTGTATGGTTGATACATACACCATATATATGGTTGATCCACCAAAACAAATTATTTTGTGTTCTCTACATTTATCAATGGGGATAAATGTAGAGAACACAAAATAATTTATCAATAGGGATAAATGTAGAGAACACAAAATAATTTGTTTTGGTGGATGGGTGAGGGAACTATAATGGGGAGATAATGAGTTTGGTGTAGGACACTGAGTTTCAAATGCCCTTGGAGCATCCATGCAGGACACACCTATCTGTAGTTACAGTAGAAGGATCTGACTTCTCTCTTGTCATCTCTTGGTCCGCTTCATTGTTGGCCCCATTATCATTACAAAATGATTTCCAGTAGATCCAGGAGTCACAAACTTCCTGGTTCATTGGCAGAAGACAATAACAATTGTCTTGTCTATTAGCTCTGATAATGCTGATTGGACAGATTAGGTTACCTACCCACTCCTCCAGCAGTCATTGCAGTTAAGTGTACTATGAAAATCTCATTTCTCTCTTTGGAGCTGCAAATAGGGTCACTTAGACCCTATGGACCATGAAAGGGAGAAGGATGGTAAGAAAAATATGGCTGTTCCTAGAAGTTAAATAAACGAATCCTGGATAGCAGTAACAACAGAAGTCCGTTACAGAGGCTATTCTTGACTCAAGCATACTGGACTACTTGTTGACCCCCAAACATCATATGCTTTGTTGGATTAGGATCTTTGAATGCCCAGCCCTTTGCTGGATGAAGTTCTACCAACCTTACATTGCATTCAATTATGCCAATCTATTTAATTAAATGATCTTGAATTGCCCTGCCTCTGAACGTTGTAACAATGTTTCTCTTTCTTTCAGGACTTTATCTTATTCTGCCTTTGTGTTACAGTTATCTGTGCCCCTTGCTTGTCTTGTTTTCCCATGATCTATAAGCTGCCTGAGGGCATCGGCTGTGTACCTCCACGAGCACATTGTCCAACAATGCACGTTAGAGTGGGTGTTCATTACAGGTTTGCTGACATGAATTAATTTCAAGGAACTGTTTTATAGGCCTGACCTGAGAGATATATGAAAGAACTTGTTTTCACCTGGAGACACGTTTGAAAGAGACCCTGTATTTTTCACTGTTGTTATTGCCAGGTGTTCACAATGGAATGAGAAGGATTTGCTCTTTGATTAGATTTTAAAATTGAAACAGCTGCATGTGAGTTGAGCTCAGGAGAATATATGACAGTTTTATAGAGACAGTTGGCAGTTGCGTCATGAAATGAAAAGTGTTGCCACTGTAAAACTATTATTTGTCCTGGGGAAGTTCTAAAACAAAGGAAAAATAATTTTGCTTTTGTAAAACATAAAGGCTGATAGATGGTAATTATTTTCTGCTTGGCTGCAATTATGACTTCCTAACATAATATAGTATATTAATGACTGCTGTGTTAATTAGAGAAACAGGTATATTACAAATATGAGATTTTAACACTGGTAATGTATTTGAATCCTTAACTTTATGAAAAATGGTGTGAAACATTATTTTTCACTGTTGTGGCTTTTGATTCTCAAAGCCAAGAATTTGAGGAATGAATTTATAGCCTTATCAACACAGAGAATCAACTAGTTGACATATTTTTGCACAATTTGTTCCAAGAAATGTTAAATCTGAGATGGGAAAGATGCAAATTCTATAACCTATGATTATAGAGGAAAAAAAACAAAGAAAACTCTTATTGCTCTCTTCAAGAGACCCCTGGCCTTTATTACAACCCTCTTGGTTGTAAGGTTGTTAAAACGTGTGGGGAGGGGAACATTACACACTGGGGCCTTTTGGGTGGTTGGGGGGCTAGGGCAGGGATAGCAGGGGGTGGGGAGATTGGGGATGGATAGCATCAGGAGAAATACCTCATGTAGATGACGGGGGGATGGATGCAGCAAGCCACCATGGCATGTGTATACCTATGTAACAAACCTGCATGTTCTGCATATGTACCCCAGAACTTGAAGTATGATAAAACCAACTAAAAATAAAAGATGTTTTTCTGCATACTAATTAGACGTAGATGCAGGCCTAAATTTTGGAGTATATGGTTTAAGTCTGGCTAAAATAAGACTTCTGCAGGGATTATCAGGCCATTGTGGTGTTCGCAGGGTCTTGTGTCTTTCTCAGGTGTGTTTAGAGACAGCATCAGTTAATGACAGAACACAGTTAATGATAGCTCTCCTACCTGCTCTCTTTTACAGATTATGTTCACCCCCCCACCCCCCCCATCTTCCCCCCCCACGGTATACTGGTGAGGGTTCTGAGGGACTAGTCATGATGAAAATAGCCAACATTTATTAAGTCCCAATGACATGCTAAGCATTTTACATACCATCCTATTAGTTAGGTAGGATTAACATCCCCATTTTACAGTGAGCAAATTGAGACTTGGGTTAAGTAAATTTGCCCAAGGTTATGTAAGTAGAAAATGTTGGGATTTGAACCATAAATATTTGCTTATTTTTGGGTCACTCTTCCAAATGCACTCTTTCATTGCTGTGGTCTTCATTTCTAAAATGAGATTAGAAAAAGCTGAATGTATTACCACAAATTAATCAAACAGTGTTTATAAACATATGCCCTGATCTGAATTGCTATGTGCTCGGGGTGGGCAAAGTGAATCCAAATATGGCCAAAGTGACAACAGTGTCACTGCTCTTTTTTTCTGTCTTGAAATTAAAGTTTGAGGCTGCATAAATATAAAAATATAGTCAATATATTTGCCCTTTTAGTCTTTGAGATTGAAAACTCAGTTTTAACAAAAACCTGTCAATGCATAGTTAATAGATTCAATGTATATGCATTCATCTCCAGGATATATAAGGTTATGATTTTACATATTTGTCATAAATGGCTGCAACATCCATATATTATTAGACTGATCTTTTCTAATAGGGATAAATGTGCCACACTGTGGACTTTCAAGATGGCAAGATACACGACTCATGCTTAGTGAAGCAGGGGGAAATATATTATCCCTCTGCCATGCTGTGACATGCATATATTCCATTCAAGCTCCATGAGGGCATTAAATCCAGAGAGAGATCAAAAGAAAATACAGAGACAGACTTCCCCATGCTGGCTTTCACAAAAGTTTCTGTTGGCTCAATATTATTTGCATAGTGTGCAAAAAGAGAAATTTTGTTAAAACATTACATTTTGTTCTTTTTCTCTTGGAAGTTACATTTCTCTAACTTGCCTGAAAATCCAAGGAGACTTTTAATAAATGATATGGAAAGGATTCTAGTCCAGTTTCATAATAATGCAATGTGGAACAAATTTTTGGCCAGGAGCAGTGGCTCACACCTGTAATCCCAGCACTTTGGGAGGCTGAGGTGGGCGGATCACCTGAGGTCAGGAGTTCGAGATCAGCCTGGCCAACATGGTGAAACCCTGTCTCTACTGAAAATACAAAAATTAGCTGGTTGTGGTGGTGGGCACCTGTAATCCCAGCTGAGACAGGAGAATCGCTTGAACCCAGGAGGCAGAGGTTGCAGTGAGCCAAGATTGTGCAACTGCACTCCAGCCTGGGCAACAAAGAGCGAAACTCTGTCTCAGAAAAAACTTTTTTTCTTTACACTGTTACTCACAAATTATCAAAATAATGTAAGTTCAATATTTTAATATTTTATTTCCTAAAGATCATAGCTTTTACCAAATTTGTTTTGAATAATTGTTTTTATCTGGCATGTGCTTTTTTGTACTTTTGTGATAGCATTTTAGAACTAAAAATAAAGGCATTCGCCTTAGTTAATAAAATTTATGAGCAGATACTGATCATTTTATTCAGAATGGTCAAAGAAAGGATGATTTTGATAAATTTTTACAAGAAGTATTATTTTCAATTTTTGTTTTCTGCATAGGGTAATACATGAGTCAAACTAGTGGAATTGTTGGGCAGAAGGTGTTCCAGTATCTCACAGAAAATACCCCACCATGCCTCTTTGCACTAAATGTCAAACCAAGTCTAGAGTCAGAACTATGTTGCTGAACCTCAGAGATCAAACATTATGATCATTCACTCTGTGGAAATATACATGTGAAGAGAGGACTTAAAACTCTGGGTATCAACTTCCTTGGCAACACTAAATAGATTTCAGGAGGGCATTAAAAATAGGATCGAAGCCAAAAATTTTGGGTTCTAGCTACTGTAGATTCCACTTGGATCTCTGAAACAGAAATGGCATTGTAAATAAGAATTTTACATTTGCACAGCAAACTTGACAATAGCTTTAGTTTAAGGAAGAAAAAACTATGACTTAAGACAAAGCATATCAATCATGATTAAGTTCAGTTGGCTTGATGGAGATAGCATTTTCTCTCACGTTGTTGAAGCCTGAAGGTTTGTATTCCAGAGTTGACATGGCTCTAGAAAACTGTTAGTGACTCAGACTCTCACTAGCTCACTGCTTTGCCATGTTTAGGATGGTCCAGGATGATGACTAGAACTCTAGCCATCCTGTGGAGGAAGGGGTTAAAAGGTAGATAAGGAGAACATGTCATGTTCTTAAAGGAAGTTTTCTGGAAGCTGGCTCATACCACTTTTCTTTATGTTTCATTGGTCCAAATTTAGTTCCATGGAGACACCTAGCTGCAAAAGAAGTTGGGAAATGTAGTTTTAATTCTTGGAGCCATCTGCTCTGTTAAGAAGTTGAGCATTCTTTCTGAGTGAAAGGCTAACAAGACACTGAGGTGCTAACCTACTATCTCTGCTGCAGTGAGATTAAATAATTGCTTAGGATCTTACAGTTTTCTAGTAGCAGAGATTAGAAGTATATCCCTTGATGGTACAGTACTCTTTAAATCAAAGAAAATGACCCTCTAATCATATATGGGACAAACATATATATAGAGGGAAATGAGAATAAAGATCATTACGATTTTAAAGTTAGGTTAGAAAGTTTGGTTTTAAGCATCTTCCATTCATGCATAGTTACCTATTATAACATGACTCCTATTCTATTTTTATCCCCCCTGTTTAAAATACACTTGAAAAATCTTCTTAGAATATAAAGATTATATCCAAATTTCCCATCCATTAACATTGCTGAAATGATGAAAGTCAGAGGATTGTCTAGCTTCTGACCATAAATCTCAAGTGGGCAGTTTGCCCTGCCTTGACAGCTGTTAGTGTTCCCCGGTCAGTTCACTCCAGCACCCTCTGGGACAGTGCTTCACACCTTCTCTTGCTCCTCCAGCATCTGACACCCTTTCTCTTTCCATTTAGTTGATGGTCTTGTCTCATTTCACTGAGAGAAGAAAGACAAACACAAGATAATTTCTGCTATTTCCTACCACTACCTTATGAGTCCACCTGTCCCTGTATCCATATACTTGGCCTTTTCTTTTGCTATAATGCAGGACAAATTTTGTTTCTTTTGAAGCCCAATTCCACATTTATATGCTGTATCCCATTCTTCTTGCCTGCTCAAGGATTTTGCTCCTGCAATTATGTCCTCTTTCTCTGTCATCATTTTCTTCTTCCCTATATAATCATTTCTATCAACATCCAAAGACATTCTAAAATCTTCCTTGACAAAATCCTCTACTCCTGACCAGATGTCACATCCCCTTTCAGTTGGGATTTCCTTGAAAGAATGATTTAATATTCATTCCTTGGCCCATTCCACTAAGGCTTTCATCCTCAAAACACCACTGAAATCCTTGTCAAAGTTACCAATAATTCTCCTCTTGCCAAATCTTGTGGACATTTCTCAGTCTTAATCTTACTTGACATATCAGTAGCTCTGAAGCCTGTTGCACATTTCCACCCTCTGTAAGCATATTGTTTTATTGGCTTGGGTAATTCTTGGGTCTCTTGTTTTATTCCTACACGGAGATTGTGCCTTTTCATTCTTTGCTGGTTCCTCTTCTCCCTGACCTAAAGATTTTGGGGTGCTTTCTCTTCTTTTTCTATGATTTCTTCCTAGGTAAGTTCGTTCAATACCATAGCTTTAAATATCATCTATTTTTTGGTAGTTCTGGAATTTATAACTTCTGCCCTTTCTTTTCATCTGGACTCTGGACTTTCATGCCCAACCCCCTCCTCAACATCTCCACTTGGATGTTTAATGAGGGTGTTCAAATTTAACATGTTCAAAATAGGGCTCTTGATTCTCTTTTCCTAACCATTTCTTTCTTCCATTTTAGAGAATGGCACCACCATTTGCCAGGTGACTTCCTTAAAACAACAACAACAACAACAACAAAAAAAACAAAACAAGTGTTAACCCTTGATGCCTCTATCTTGCAAACCTCCCATATAATATATTAGAAAATCTTCACTTTCAACATCAAAATGTATCCAGAATTTGATCAGTTTCACCATTTTCACCATTCCTTTCCAAGTGAAGGACCCCATTTAGATTCCAAACTGGTTTCTCTGCTTTTAATGGTACCCACAGGACTTTTCCCCCAACTTGAGAATTACAGAGTTAGCTGAGTAAAATGTAAACCAGTGGCCAGGCGCAGTAGCTCACGCCTGTAATCCCAGCACTTTGGGAGGTCAAGGCTGGCAGATCACGAGTTGAGGAGATCGAGACCATCATGGCTAACACAGTGAAATCCTGTCTCTACTAAAAATACAAAAAATTAGCCAGGCATGTCATGCGCCTGTAATCCCAGCTACATGGGAGACTGAGGCAGGAGAATTGCTTGAACCTGGGAGGCAGAGGTTGCGGTGAGCTGAGATCGCGCCATTGCACTCCAACCTGTGCAACAGAGCAAGACACCACCTTAAAAAAAAAAGTATACTAGATAATATGTCATTTTTTTCTATTCAAAATTCTGTAGCAGCTCACTCAGAACAAAAACACAGCTTCTTACTATGTCTTTTCAGGATTCATCAGATCTGGTCTCTTTCTGTCCACACGATTTCATTTCCTACTACTCAGGCAATAGGCTCTACCAAACTGGCTCTTCATGTTTCTCAAAAATATGAAGCTTCCATCTCCAACAGGACTTTTGGGCACATTATTTCCTCTGTAAAGGCCGCTCCCCTGATTCATATAGATCTTTATTCTATATTACCTTCTCAGATGAACTTTCTGTGGGTGTGCACAGTCCTTTCATCTCGATCCCTTTACCCAGGCTTATTTTTCCACAACACTTATGACTACACAAGACTGCATGACAGGTATACCAAAAATTTTGGTTTCTTTATTGTCTATCTCACCTACAGTGTAAGTTCCATGAAGTGGTAGACTTTGTCTTGCTTATTCTTTTATCCCCTAGATATGCCTAGAAAGGTTCAAAGTGATATGTATGCCTGTGATATTAATGTGTGAGTGAATGATTCTGCAACCTTAGAGAAGCTGCACTTAGTTACCTAAAGAAAAATAGAATTTAAAAAATGTTCTCATTTAATCTCTGCTAGATTGTTTAGGCCTCATGCCTTTGCTCTTTCTGGAAGAACATATCAGTATGCAGAAAGATAAAGAGTCAGGGGGAACCAAAGTTCAAACTGATGCATACTCTGCAAGGTTTGCATTCCAAAGATGGCACTGTAGCCAGAAACAGATCGATTAGCTGCTTGAGTACATGTTATACTTCAAACATGGAAAAACAGGGATAGCTTTCTACTGAATCAAGCAATAGAAAAATCTTGGTTGCCAGAATGCCTCTTCTCCTTTCCAAAGAATCATAACTCCTCACCAGCAAGGGAAGAAAACTGGATGGAGAATGAGTTTGACAAATTGACAGAAGTAGGCTTCAGAAGGTGGGTGATAAGAAACTCCTCTGTGCTAAAGAAGCTTGTTCTGACCCAATGCAAGGAAGCTAAGTACCTTGATAAAAGGTTACAGGCACTGCTAACTAGAATAACCAGTTTAGAGAAGAACATGAATGACCTGATGGAGCTGAAAAACACAGCACGAGAACTTCGTGAAGTATACACAAGTATCAACAGCCAAATTGATCAAGCAGAAGAAAGAATATCAGAGATTAAAGACCAACTTAATGAAATAAAGTACAAAAACAAGATTAGAGAAAAAAAAATTAAGGAATGAACAAAGCCTCCAAGAAAGTTGAAACTGTGTGGAAAGACCAATCCTATGTTTGATTGGTGTACCTGAAAGTGATGGGGAGAATGGAAGCAAGTCGGAAAACACACTTCAGGATATTATCCAGGAGAACTTCCTAAACCTAGGAAGATTGTTCAATATTCAAACTCAGAAAATACAGAGATCACCACAGAGATACTCCCCAAGAAAAGCAATCACAGGACACATATCATCAGATTCACCAAGGTTGAAATGAAGAACAAAATGTGAAGGCCAGCCAGAGAAAAAGTTGCCTTACCCACAAAGGGAAGCCCATCAGACTAACAGTGGATCTCTCTGCAGAAACCCTACAAGCCAGAGGAGAGTGAGGCCAATATTCAACATCCTTAAAGAAAAGAATTTTCAACCCAGAATTTCATATCCAGCCAAACAAAGCTTCATAACTGAAGGAGAAATAAAATCCTTTACAGACAAGCAAATGCTGAGGAATTCTGTCACCACCAGGTCTGCCTTACAAGAGTTCCTGAAAGAAGCACTAAATATGGAAAGGAAAAATGAGCAGCAGCCACTCAGAAAACATACCAAAATGTAAAGACCATTGACACTGAAGAAACTGCATCAACTATCAGGCAAAATAACCAGCTAGCATCATAATGATGGGATTGAAGTCGCACATAACAGTATTAACCTTACATGTAAATGGACTAAATGCCCAAATTAAAAGACACAGACTGGCAAATTGGATAAAGAGTCAAGATCAGTTGGTGTACTGTATTCAGGAGACCCATCTCATGTGCAAAGACACACATAGACTCAAAATTAAGGGATGGAGAAAGAGTTAACAGGCAAATAGAAAGCAAAGAAAAGCAGGGTCGTAATCCTAGTCTCTGTTAAAATAGACTTTAAACCAACAAAGATTTAAAAAAAAGACAAAGAAAGGCATTACATAAAGGGATCAATGCAACAAGAAGAGCTATCTTAAATATATATGCACCCAATATAAGAGCACCCAGGTTCACAAAACAAGTTCTTAGAGACCTACAAAGAGACTTGACTCCCACACAATAATAATGGGAGACTCTAACACCCCACTGTCAATATTAAACAGATCAACAAGACAGAAAATTAACAAGGATATTCAGGACTTGACCTCAGCCCTGGACCAAGTGGACCTAGTAGACATCTACAGAACTCTCAAAGAATATACATTCTTCTTAGCACTATATCACACTTATTTCTAAATTTGACCTCATAATTGGAAGTAAAACACTCCTCAGCAAATGCAAAACAATGGAAATCATAACAAACAGTCTGTTAGACCACAGTGCAATTAAATTATAACTCAGGATTAAGAAACTCACTCAAAACCGCACCAATACATGGAAACTGAACAACCTGCACCTGAATGACTACTGGATAAATAATGTAATTAAGGTAGAAATAAAGATGTTCTGTGAAACCAATGAAAACAAAGACACAACATACCAGAATCTCTGGGACACATTTAATGCAGTGCCTAGAGGGAAATTTATAGCACTAAATGCCCACATGAAAAGCAAGGAAAGATCTAAAATTGACACCCTAATGTCATGATTAAAAGAAATGAGGAGCAAGATCAAGCAAACTCAAAAGCTAGCAGAAGACAAGAAATAACTAAGTTCAGAGCAGAACTGAAGGAGGTAGAGAACACAAAAACATCCTCAAAAAATCAGTGAATTCAGAGCTGTTTTTTTTTTTTTTAAAAAAAGATCAACAAAATAGATCCCTAGCCACACTAGTAAAGAAGAAAAGAAGAATCAAATGACACAGTAAAAAACAGTAAAGGGGATATCACTACCGATCCCACAGAAATATGCACTACCATCAGAGAATACTTTAAACACCTCTAGGCAAATACCACTAGAAAATCTAGAAGAAGTGGATGAATTCCTGGACACGTACACCCTCCCAAGACTAAACCAGGAAGAAGTCAAGTTCCTAAATAGACCAATAACAAGTTCTGAAATTGAGGCAGTAATTGATAGCCTACCAACCAACAAAAGCCCAGAACCAGATGGATTTACAGCTGAATTCTACCAGAGGTAAAAAGAAGAGTCCTTCTCAAACTATTCCAAACAATAGAAAAAGATCATCTTGATACCAAAACCTGGCAGAGACACAACAAAAAAGAAAAGTTTAGGCAATATCCTTGATGAACATCAATGCGAATATCCTCAGTAAAATACTGGCAAACTGAATCCAGCAGCACATTGAAAATCCTATCCCCCACAATCAACTTGGCTTCATCCCTAGGATGCAAGGCTGGTTCAACATACTCAAATCAATAAACATAATCCATCACATAAACAGAACCAATGACAAAAACCACATGATTGTCTCAATAGAGGCAGTAAAGGCCTTTGATAAAATTTAACACCCCTTCATGCTAAAAGCACCCAATAAACTAAGTATTGATGGAATGTATCTCAAAATAATAAGAGCTATTTATGACAAACCCATAGCCAACATCATACTGAATAGGGAAAAACTGGAAGCACTCCCTTTGAAAACCAGCATAAGACAAGAATGCTCTCTCTCACCACTCCTATTCAACATAGTATTGGAAGTTCTGGCCAGGACAATCAGACAAGGGAAAGATACAGGATATTAAAACAGGAAGAAAGAAAGTCAAATTATCTGTTTGCAGATGACATGATTGTATATTTAGAAAACCCCATCGTCTCAGCCCCAAAACTCCTTAAGCTGACAAGCAACTTCAGCAAAGTCTCAGGATACAAAATCAACATGCAAAAATCACAAGCATTCCTATACACCAATAATAGAGAGCCAAATCATGAGTGAACTCCTATCCACAATTGCTACAAAGACAATAAAATACCTAGGAATACAACTTACAAGAGATGCGAAGGACCTCCTCAAGAAGAACTACAAACCACTGCTCAAGGAAATAAGAGAGGACACAAACAAATGGAAACATATTCCATGCTCATGGATAGGAAGAATCAATATTGTAAAAATGGCCATACTACCCAAAGCAATTTATAGATTCAGTGCTGTTCCCATGAAGCTGCCATTGACTTTCTTCATAGAATTAGAAAAAAAAAACAAATTTAAATTTCATATGGAACCAAAAAATAGCCTGTATAGCCAAGACAATTCTAAGCCCAAAGAACAAAGCTGGAGGCAACATGCTACCTGACTTCAAACTATACTACCAGGCTACAGTAATCAAAACAGCATGATACTGGCACTACAACAGATATATAGACCAATGGAACAGAACAGAGGCCTCAGAAATAATACCACACATCTACAACCATCAGATCTCAAACAGACAGAAAAAAACAAGCAACGGGGAAAGGATCCCCTATTTAATAAATGGTGCTGGGAAAACTGGCTAGCCATATGCAGAAAACTGAAACTGAATCCCTTCCTTACACCTTAAACAAAAATCAACTCAAGATGGATTAAAGATTTAAATGTTAGACCTAAAACTATAAAAACCCTAGAAGAAAACCTAGCCAATACCATTCAAGACATAGGCATGGGCAAGGACTTCATGATTAAAGCACCAAAAGCAATTGCAACAAAAGCCAAAATAGACAAGTGGGATCTAATTAAACTAAAGAGCTTCTGAAGAGCAAAAGAAACTATCATCAGAGTGAACAGGCAACCTACAGAATGGGAGAATATTTTTGCGATCTACCCATCAGGCAAAGGTCTAATATCCAGAATCTATAAGGAACTTAAACAAATTTACAAGAAAAAAATACAATCCCATCAACAAGTGGGCAAAGTATATGAACAGACACTTCTCAGAAGAAGACATTTATGTGGTCAACAAACATGAAAAAAAAACCTCATCATCACTGGTCATTAGAGAAATGCAAATCAAAATCACAGAGATATCATCTCATGCTAGTTAGAATGGTGATCATTAAAAAAATGAAGAAACAATAGAGGCTGGTGAGGCTGTGGAGAAATAGGAACACTTTTACACTATTGGTGGGAGTGTAAATTAGTTCAACCATTGTGGAAGACAGTGTGGTGATTCCTCAGTGATCTAGAACTAGAAATACTATTTGACCCAGCAATCTCATTACTGGGTATATACCCAAAAGAATATAAATCATTCTACTATAAAGACACATGTACATGTATATTTATTGCAGAACTATTCACAATAGCAAAGATGTGGAACCAACCCAAATGCTCATCAGTGATAGACTGGATAAAGAAAATGTGGCACATATGCACCATGGAATGCTATGCAGCCATAAAAGAAGAATGAGTTCATGGCCAAGTGCTGTGGCTCATGCCTGTAATCCCAGCTCTTAGGGAGGCAGAGGTGAGAGGACAGCTTGAGCCCAGGAATTTGAGACCTGCCTGGGCAATATAGCGAGACCCCATTCTCCACAGAAAGGAAAAACAAAGCATAAAAAAGAATGAGTTTAGCTGCGCGCAGTGGCACATGCCTGTAATCCCAGCACTTTGGAAGGCTGAGGCAGGAATATGACTTGAGGTTAGTAGTTTGAGACCAGCCTGGACCACAGGGTCAAACCCTGTCTCTAC
Organism: Cebus imitator; assembly: GCF_001604975.1. Lineage (NCBI taxonomy): Eukaryota > Metazoa > Chordata > Mammalia > Primates > Cebidae > Cebus > Cebus imitator. Next base: position 1,245,840 of record NW_016107618.1, read on the forward strand.
TAAAAATACCAAATTGAGCTAGGCACATTTTCAGCTACTTGGGAGGCCAAGGCAGGAGAATCGCTTGCACCTGGGAAGCCGAGGTTGCAGTGAGTCAAGATTGCACCACTGCACTCCAGCCTGGGTGACAGAGCAAGACTTTGTCTAAAAAAAAAAAAAAAAGAAAAAGAGTTTATTTTCTTTCCAGGGACATGGATGAAGCTGGAAACCATCATCCTTAGCATACAAACACAAAAACAGAAAACCAAACACCACATGTTCTCACTCGTAAGTGGGAGTTGAACAATGAGAACATTTGTGCACAGAGAGGGGAACATCACTCAACTTGGTCTGTTGGGGGTTGGGGGCAAAGGGAGAGATAGCATTAGGATGAATACCTAATGTAGTTTATGGGTTGATGGGTGCAGCAAACCACCATGGCACTTGTATATCTCTGTAACAAACCTGCAAATTCTGCACATGTATCCCAGAACTTAAAGTATAATGAAAAAAAAGAAAAAATAATTAAGAACTATAAAAAAGAAATGAAATAAAGAAAGTAAAATCAAAACAAGAAAAGAAAAGAAAGTTAAGCTCCTACCTTCACAAAGAGACAGGGAGACATGGACCCTATTTTCCTTGATCATTACATTACAAAGGGTTGGCTTCCAGAATGTTGAGCAAGTCAGTCTTGGGTCATAAAAGATACAACTTAAAAGAAGAGAGAAACAATTTACAATTGCAAGTTTTCTAAAATTCATGCTGTAAGGAAAGGTAGTTAGGGTCTGTTGTCAAGTTTTGGCCTGAACAAACAGTAAATTATTTTGGCAGCATTCAACTGTCTCAGGAAGGCATTTTAAGAGGGCTGGGATTGTCATCCCGGGGAAATGGCTTTGAGCTGATAGAAACTATGCTAGTGTTTGTTCAAGTCCCTCAGTGTGTGTATGTGTCGGGGGGCAGGTGGATGAAGTTGTGCTGAAGGTTGCAGTTCTTATAGGCCAAAGTTGAGGCCTTGTTGAGAAGTGGCCTCCGGGAAGCCCGACTAAAGTTTGGTCATGAAGGGAGCCTTTGTCAATGGTGATCAGCTAAAATCCACAAAACATCACTGCTTTTTCCTATACCATCCTTTTGTCAAGGGGCAACTTTTGATGATTAAATATAAAGTTGAAGCTCCAAAAAAAAAAAAAAATGCTGGTTGCAAAGAAACATGCAAATTTTATTTTTTCTTTCAAACGCATCTCTCTATTTCGCAGAAGCATTCATTCCACAATTGTAGAAATGTATTGGGTTTGAAAATCATTATCAGGATGTTGAGAGTTGCCTCAGGGACAGCTGAGGGGGAGAACAATGCAGTTAAGTAGAAAAGGGAGATGCAGAGTACCAGAAGAATTTGTCTGTGGCATCCGTTCAAAGTCTTTTTGGTGTGACAGCATTACTTGTGGCACCCATTTCCTCACACTTTGACTATCCATTTACATAAAAAGCAGCATGTGTACTTTTCTGCCTCAAGTTACTCCTGACAGAGTTTAGCTGATCACTTGAACAGGGGTAAATCAAAGCCATTTGTTATGGGGAGGTGGAAGCAGCTGTTTACTACCAGAAATGCTCTCCTGCCAGAGGAAGAAAACATGTTTCCGACGTGAATATAAGTGATCCAGGTTACGAAGAGCTTTGTTTCCTGTCTATTTGGAATACCTCAACTACAGGTAAAGTGGAGAAAATTCAATAAGGTTTGTTTTGCCCAAATTTTGTCAAACAATCTCAATACTTTTATTGTATTTCTAATTAAAAAGAGCCACTTTTTGTGTTCCACAAGGTTTAGCTTGAGGTATGGGGCACCAGCTGTGGCCTGTTGCTCATGTTCTGTGATTGCTGTGATTGTCACTGCAGGCAAAAATGTAAAGAATATCAAGTTTGCCTTTGGTAAAGGTCTGATTCTGTATTCAAGCACCAGACACCTGAGTACCCTTATAATCGCCCCTAGATGGCTTGCTAATCAGCCCTGCATTGACTCTGGACATATCTTTTGCTCCTCCCCTTACTCTTTTCATTAAAAAAAAAAATGTATTAGAATAGTGATTAAGATGGTGGATAGGTGGTAGGACAAGCTTGTAACTCCCACTCTGACAGACGGAGCAGCATGTGAAGACTCGCAGCATGAGCTCTGGCTTCAAGAACTACTGTAGGAACACATTAGGAAAGCCAAGAGAATCCACAGACCCTTTGAAGGAATTGGATCACCACTCTGAATTCCTTGAGATGACGAAAACTTATGAGTCAGCTTGCTTTCTCAGCGGAAAGGCTCATGGTCTGGGGCAAGTTTTCAGCCCTGGCCATCAGATGCCTGGAAATAGATTCAGTGCTGTTGTAGGGGGCATGGTGGGAGTGAGGCAGGCCTTTAGGACTGCGGGCTATATGGGAGCTGGGTGAGGCCTGTTACTTACTGCTGGCTTTCCCCAACTTCCCTGGCGACCTGTATGGCTCAGCAGAGGCAGCCTTAATCCCCCTGGGAATATATCTTCATTGGAATGGGAACCACACCTTCATCCTCCACAGCAGCCACAACAAGTCCTGGCCAAGGAGAGGCTGAGCTCAGACACACCTATCCCTGCCCCAACCTGATGGTCTTTCTCCACTTGCCCTGGTAGCCAAAGACAAAGCTTTCTTGGAAGCTCCATGACAGTGGCCACTGCCTGAGAAATCTGAATACTTAATCAGGTATCCCTAGGGCAAGTTTCCATCCTACCTATATTACCACAGCTGATGTGCTCTTGAAAGTACCACCTCCTGGCTGGAGGCCAATAGACACAAAACCAGCTCATAAACAAAAACACAACCAAGAGCCCTCACAGAGTCTACTTCATTCCCCTGCTACCTCCACCAGAGCAGGTGCTGGGATCCATGCTGCAAGATGTGAAGACGGATCATATCACAGGACTCTTTGCAGATACTTCTCAGCCTGGAGCCCGGTAACTCCACTGGATGGCTAGACCCAGAAGAGCAAAAACAATAAGGCAGTTTGGCTCTTAAGAAGCCCCGTTCCTAGGGGAAGGGGGAGAACACCACATCAAGGGAGCCACCCATGAGACAAAAGAATCTGAATAGCAGCCCTTGAGCCTCAAATCTTCCCTCTGCCATAGTCTACCTAAATAAGAAGAAACCAGAAAAACGATTCTGGTAATATGGCAAAACAAGGTTTTTTAACACCCTCAAAAGATCATACCAGCTCACCAGCACTGGATCCAAACCAAGAAAAAATCTGAATTGCCAGAAAAAGAATTTAGGCTGATTATTAGTGAATCAAGAAGGCACCAGAGAAATGTAAAGTCCAACAGAAAGAAATGAAAAACATGATACGGGATAGGAGTAAAAAATTCTTCAGTGAAATAGCATAAATTAAAAAAAAATCACAAATTCTGGAATAAGGTACACATTTAAAGAAATACAAAATGCACTAGAAAATCTCAGCAATAGAACTGAACAAGCAGAAGAAAGAACTTCAGAGCTTTGAGACAAGACTTTTGAATTAACCCAATCCATCAATGACAAAGAAAAAAGAATTTAAAAAAATGAACAAAGTCTCTAAGAAGTTTGGGACTATGTTAAACATACAAACCTAAGAACAATTGGTGTTGCCAAGGAAGAAGAGAAATCTAAAAGTTTAGAAAACATATTTGAAGGAATAATCAAGGAAAGTTCTCCTGCCTTGCTAGAGATCTAGACATTCAAACACAAGAAATTCAAAGAATACCTGGGAAATTCATTGCAAAAAGATCATTGCCTAGGCACATAGTCGTCAGGTTATCTAAAGTCAAAACAAAGGGAAGAATCTTAAGAGCTGTGAGGCAAAAGCATCAGGTAACCTATAAAGGAAAACCTATCAGATTAACAGCAGATTTCTCAGCAGAAACCCTACATGCCTGAAGGGATTGGGGTCCTATTTTTAGCCTCCTTAAACAATTTTAGCCAAGAATTTTGTATCCAGTGAAACTAAGCTTCATAAATGAAGGAAAGATACAATCTTTTCCAGACAAACAAATGCTGAGAGAATTCACTATTACCAAGCCAGCATAAGAACTGCTAAAAGGAACTCTAAATCTCCAAACAAATTCTCAAAATATACCAAAATACGACCTTCTTAAAGCATAAATCTCACAGGTCCTATATAACAATAGCACAATGGAAAAAAACAAGGTATTCAGACAACAAATTGCATGATGAATAGAATAGTACCTCACATCTCAATACTAACATTAAATGTAAATGGCCTAAATGCTCTGATTAAAAGATACAGAATGGCAAAATGGATAAGAATTCACCAACCGAGACAACAGATGCTGGAGAGGATGTGGAGAAATAGGAATACTTTTACACTATAGGTGGGAGTGTAAACTAGTTCAACCATTGTGGAAGACCGTATGGTGCTTCCTTAAGGACCTAGAAATAGAAATTCCATTTGACCCAGCAATCCCACTACTGAGTACCCAAAGGATTATAAATCATTCTATTATAAGGACACATGCACACATATGTTCATTGCAGCACTGTTTACAATAGCAAAGACCTGGAACCAACCCAAATGCCCATCGACGATAGACTGGACAAGGAAAATGTGGCACATATACACTATGGAATACTATGCAGCCATAAAAAATGATGCGTTTGTGTCCTTTGTAGGGACATGGATGAATTTGGAAATCATAATTCTCAGCAAACTGACACAAGAATGGAAAATCAAACACCATATGTTCTCACTCATATGTGGGTGTTGAACAATGAGAACACATGGACACAGGGAGGGGAGCATCACACACTGGGGTCTATAGGGAGGTGGGGAGGTCAGGGAGGAATAACATGGTGAGAAATGCCAGATGTAGGTGACAGGGGGATGGAGGCAGCAAACCACATTGCCATGTGTGTACTTATGCAACAACCCTGCATGATCTGCCCATGTACCTCAGAACCTAAAGTACAATAAATAATAATAATAATAATAATAATAATAATAATAATAATAGAATTCACCAACCAAGGTTCTGCTGTCTTCAGGAGACTCACCTAACAAATAAGGACTCACAGAAACTTAAGGTAAAAGGGGGAAAAAGATATTCCATGCAAATGGAAACCAAAAGCAAGCAGGAGTAGCTTGTGAAAATGACATACTGCCTAAAGCAATCTACAATTTCAATGCAATTCCCATCAAAATACCACTGTCATTCTTCATAGAACTAGAAAAAACAATCCTAAAATTCCTATAGAGCCAAAAAAGAGCTTGCATTGCCAAAGCAAGACTAGGTAAAAAGAACAAATCTGGAGGCATCACATTACCTGAGTTCAAACTATACTACAAGGCCATCATCACCAAAACAGTATGGTGCCAGCATGAAAATAGGCACATAGACCAACTGAACAGAATAGGTAACCCAGAAATAAAGCCAAATATATACAGCCAACTGATCTTCCACAAAACAAACAAAAACATAAAGTGAGGAAAAGATACCCTTCCTATTCAACAAATGGTGCTGGGATAATTAGCAAGCCAGTGGTAGAAGAATGAAACTGGATGCTTATCTCTCGCCTAATAAAAAAATCAACTCAAGACGGATCAAGGACTTAAATCTAAGACCTGAAATTATAACGATTCTAGAAGATAACATTGGAAAAACCCTTTTAGACATTGGCTTAGGCAAAGACTTCATGACCAAGAAGCCAAAGCAAATGCAACAGAAACAAAGATGAAAAGATGGGACTTAACAAAACTAAAAAGCTTCTGCACAGCAAAAGAAACAATCAGTTGACTTAACAGACAAGACACAGAGTGGGAGAAAATCTTGACAATCCATACATCTGACAAAGGACTAATATCCAGAATCTACAAGGAACTCAAACAAATCAGCAGGTAAAAAACAATCCTATCAAAAAGAGGGCAGAGGACATGAATAGAAAATTCTCAAAAGAAAATACACAAATGGCCAAGAAGCATATAGAAAAATGCTCAATATCACTAATTATCAGGGAAATGCAAATCAAAACCACAATATGATACCACCTCATTTCTGCAAGAACTTAATAAAAAAATAAAAAATTAATAGATGTTGGTGGGGATGCAGTGAAAACACTGTTACACTGTTTGTGAAAAACAGTGTGGATATTCCTAAAGAATTAAAAGTAGACCTACTGTTTCATCCAGCAATCCCACTACTAGGTATCTACTCAAAGGAATAGAAGTCATTATACAGAAAAGATACTTGCACACCTGTGTTTACAGCAGCACATTTGCAATTGCAGAAATATGGAACAAGCCCAAAGGCCCATCAATCTATGAGTGGATAAAGAAAGTGTGATATATAATACCATGGAATACTACCCAGACATAAAATGGAATGAAATAATGGCATTCACAACAACCTGGAGGGAATTGGAGACTATTAGTCTAAGTGAAGTAACTCAGGAATGGAAAACAAGATATTGCATGTTCTCACTTATATGTGGAAGCTAAGTTATGAGGACTCAAAGATGTAAGATTGATACATTGGACTTTGGGGACTTGGGGGAATGGGTGGGGGTGGCAAGGGATAAAAGACTACACACTGGGTACAGTGTATACTGCTGGAGTGATGGATGCACCAAAATCTAAGAAGTCCCCATGAAAGAACTTATTCATGTAACCAAACACCAGTTGTTCCCCAAAAACCTATTAAAAATGTATCTATGGCTAGATAATGCAGAGACTCTAATAACCAATGAAATATATATCTCTGCTAGATAATGCAGAGACTCTAATAACCAATGAAATATATATCTCTGCTAGATAATGCAGAGACTCTAATAACAAACCAATGAAAGAATTTAAGAGAATTTATAGTGTTACTTCTCCCATGGATATATTAATAGGAATAGGGTGTCTAATTTGGAATTTCAGGCAAAAGAGGATTTGGGACTGGGATAGAGGAAGATTCCCTGCAACCCTTTTATTTCATGTAGGTGGGTACCTCCTCAGCCTACCAATTAGGCTGTCCCTGCTTTGGGCATAATATTATAAATCAGGCCAGGTTCTTTTTAGCTGTTCTCCTTCTAATCAGGCTCCAACTCAAATCTCTACCATTGTAGATTTGGTGCTATCATAATTGGCTTTTAAACAGTCGTGTCTAATTTCTTTTACATTTTTACTTGTACTCTTAATATATATCTTTGGCAAGTCAGTGAAAAATGTTTCTTTGTAAATTTGGCCAAAGTCTCTGCCTCAACTAAAGGGAATTGTTAGTTTAAAAAAACTTGATATTTTTTAATGGTGATTCCTTTTGGACAGAGCAGGTAACTCACCTGAAAGAATTTCAGAAAGATCAATGGAGCATATGCTAAAGGAACAAACCTATTGAAGCATAAATCTATTTTTTTTAAGTTTTGGATTTGAAATCTTTCTTTTTCTAACTCTTTTCCCATGATCTCTGTTAAAACAGCCAGCTCTTTAAATCATTAGGAAACTTCATATTGGACTTTTATTTCAATGCTGAAGGCTAGAAGACCGTGTGTTTTAAGTTTCTCCACATGGCCAATAGCAGGATGCTAGCTAACTGAACTAAATCCCTTTTGTCCTTTATTTTTATGATAATAGTAAGATCTGTGAACATTTTGGAGTCCTTGGGATAAAACAAAATATCATTTTTAACTTTCACTTGCCACTTGGGACGATGTATTGTTCATTTTCTCTTAAGAAATCCTCCAAATAGATTAACTGCTCCATATGGCCTTGGAGAAGGAGAAAATACTGATGGAAAGGTGTGGTGACCACAGCAAAACACTTGCAATTGCCATTTAGATTATTCCTTTGTAATCCTCTGTTCCACCTCACTGAGGCTGGTGATGTGAAAACCAAGCTGAGTGCCCCCAATGCGCAGCAGAGGGAGTGCTGAATTCCTTGCACCTCCCTCATCGCCTGGCTCAATCCTCACATGGATGTAATCTTTTTAGGGGCACAGAGTGCCACTGGGGGGCTCCTTGTCCCTTTATTTTCTGAGGCAGTGCAGATGTGACATGAACATTTGCTCTTTTTTTTTGTTGTTGTTGTTGTTGGAAAGAGCTCAGATATTTGCTGCTGTAGGATACTGTGCTTAGTTCCTGCTAGTAAGTAGCCTAAATCCTTGCTACTCAAAGTGAGGACCTTAGATGAGCAGAATCAGTATCACCTGGAGGCTAGCCAGAAATGCAGAATGCTAGACTTTATTCCAGACCCAGTGAATCAGAATCTGCATATTAATAAGATCCCTGGTAATTCATACCGACATTAAAGTTTAAGTTGGGAAAGCACAGCCTTGCATTGCTTCGTTTAGCCACCTTTGGCTGCCAAAGAAGACTCACAGGAAGTGCCACAGGCTTTACATTTCTGATTTGTTCCTTGGCCCGTGTGTCCTCAGGTTGGAAGGCATGGTGGTCTATGTTCTGTCCTAGTTTGATAATGTAAACCTTTCGATTTTGTGTTTAGGTGTTCTTTCATACTTAATAGTTGATCTTTGGGAAAAGAAATCAATATTTGCCCACAAGTCATTCCTTTTTGGGCCTGTTTCAAAAGAAGAAAGGGGTTGATGAATATTCTTAGCATCTGCCACAGCTTTTATAAAGCTGCAAATCTTTTAGGTCAGCAGAGACTCTGTGATGACTACTAAAGTGTACAAATACTGTTTGAAAAGGCACTGCAAAAATTTTTACCTAAGGCATGCTGCTTTATTCCTTCAGTGAAGCAGCCAACACAAGGACCATTGGGGCAAGTCTTCAAAGGGGGAGCTTCTCTGCAGAAAGTGGCTCAGTGGGATTTACAACAAAGGACTTCTCAAGATCAACAGCACTTTGCTGACATTGGAGTGGGTTGGAGGATTGAAAATATGATTAAAACAAAATTAAGACGCCATAGCAATAGTGGAGAGATCCCTTGAGGCCTGTAATGGGGTCCGGTGGAAGGAGAGGAATAATCAAGGAGTTTTCCTGAGATTGGAATAAGACGCTGTTGAAATTGATGAATTGAAGTAGTGTTTCTTTTTTGCATGCTTGAAAATAATTATGATTCCCCCCATAGATACCAGTACATATAATGTCTGTAATGTGATATATTTCTAAGAAGTTTTAAAATAGTTGATTGATTAGCTGTTATTGTATGCTTGAGTAAATATAGTTCCTTAAATTCAACTATTTTTGCAGCTCCCTGGTTCAGTTAATATAATTTACATATGTAGACCCAGTCACTGACTCTTTAAGCAAATGGAATGACAACATGAGATGAACTCATTTAAGACTGGTTTTTATAATGCTTATCATATCAGTATGACAACATTCTCTACTTCCAATTTAAAGAAGAACTTAATGTATTAAAATTTTAAAGCTATTTGGGAAACAAAAATCAAAATAAGACTGCCTATTAAGACATGGCATCAGAATAGAAATACAGGTGATGGCAGATTTCCCATAAAAACATTAGGGCCTCAGCATATGGTCACACACACTGTGCATTGCACAACGTCAGGGGGTGACATTTACATGGTCTCTATGGATGTCATTCTAGAGTTATAAATGTGGCATCTGTGAATATTGTCATGATCCCAGTATGCTCTTCATAAACTTTAAGTCTGACTCATTTTTGGTAAAAGTTTAAATTCTCTGATTATTTTAGAGCCGTGTAAAGTTTATAAAATAGCTTCAAAAACAATTTTTGCATATTTTTCCATTTAATGTATGAAATCTGAATAAGTGAAAAGCCAGTGCTTTTTTTCAAAAATGAAGGAATGTGCCAGAATGCTGTTTTGAAGCCTCTTTCTCAGAATTACAATTGTACACAGGCATTTATATAAATACACAAGTTCAAATGGCATTACATAATAAAATATTTTGTCAGCGTTACTCACTGTTATATGTTGATTGAGAGTATGGGCTGTGGAGTCCATACCTGGGATGGAATCTATCCTCTTTCACTAATGAGTTCTTTGTTCTTCTTAACCTTCTTTACTTGGAACATGAGGATAGTGATAGTATCTACCTACTTCATACATGTTGCTATGAAGATTATATACCATGATCCATATAAGCCACTATGAATAGCATCTGGTATAGACTGTAAATAAACATTAGGAACTATTCCTTTTAATCTAATAATCTCAAGTCTGTACTAACCTCTTCCTAAGTTCGCTGGGAAGTTCTGAATCCAGCCGAGTTCACATTTAGTTTTATCATGGAAACACAAGAGGAAGAAAAGATCATTTAAATCCTGCATTTTCAAGTAGAATATACTATGAGGGAAATGGTAACTTTTACTCTGTTCACTACTCTTCTTTCTGATGTGAGTTATAAAGAAATAGGATGAATGGCATTGAAAAGAGTTTGGGTATTTTCTGGGCACATATATATATATATATGCATATATATATATATATATGCAAATGCATATGTATATATGTGTGTGTATATATATATATTATTCCATTTTAGGTTCTGGGGTACATGTAATGAACATGCAGGATTGTTGCATAGGTACATACATGGCAATGTGGTTTGCTGCCTCCATCCCCATCACCTATATCCGGCATTTCTCCCCATGTTATCCCTCCCCAACTCCCTACCCCACTCTGTCACCCCTCAGTCTCCCCCCACAGACCTCAGTGTGTGATGTTCCCTTCCCTGTGTCCATGTGTTCTCATTGGTCAACACCCACATATGAGTGAGAACATGTGGTGTTTGATTTTCTGTTCTTTTGTCAGTTTGCTGAGAATGATGGTTTCCAGGTTCATCTGTGTCCCTACAAAGGACACGAACTCATCGTTTTTTGTGGCTGCATAATATTCCATGGTGTATATGTGCCACATTTTCCCTGTCCAGTCTATCATCGATAGGCATTTGGGTTGGTTCCAAGTCTTTGCTATTGTAAACAATGCTGCAATGAACATACATGTGCATGTGTCCTTATAGTAGAACAATTTATGTTCCTTTGGATATATACCCAGTAATGGAGTTGCTGGGTCAAATAGAATTTCTATTTTTAGGTCCTTGAGTAAACGCCACACTGTCTTCCACAATGGTTGAACTAATTTACATCCCACCAACAGTGTAAAAGTGTTCCTATTTCTCCACATCCTCTCCAGCATCTGTTGTCTCCAGATTTTTTAATGATCACCGTTCTAACTGGCGTGAGATGGTATCTCAATGTAGTTTTGATTTGCATTTCTCTAATGACCAGTGATGATGAGCATTTTTTCATATGTTTCTTGGCCTCATATATATCTTCTTTTGAAAAGTGCCTGTTCGTATCTTTTGCCTACTTTTGAATGGGTTTGTTTGTTTGTTTATTTGTTTCTTGTAAATCTGTTTTAGTTCTTTGTAGATTCTGGATATTAGCTCTTGTCAGATGCGTAGATTGCAAAAATTTTTTCCCATTCTTTTGGTTGCTGGTTCACTCTAATGATTGTTTCTTTTGCTGTGCAAAAGCTCTGGAGTTTAATTAGATTGCATTTGTCTATTTTGGCTTTTGTAGCCAATGTTTTTGGTATTTTTGTCATGAAGTCCTTGCCTATGACTATGTCCTGAATGGTTTTGCCTAGGTTTTCTTCTAAGGTTTTTATGGTGTTAGGTCTTATGTTTAAGTCTTTAATCCATCTGGAGTTAATTTTAGTGTAAGGTGTCAGGGTTTACATCTAAATTTAGTGTAAGGTGTCAATTTATGCTTTCTGTACATGGCTAGCCAGTTTTCACAACACCATTTATTAAACAGGGAATCCTTTCCCCATTGCCTGTTTTTGTTGGGTTTGTCAAAGATCAGTTGGTTGTAGACGTGTGGTGTTTCCTCCGAGGCCTCTGTTCTGTTCCGTTGGTCTATATGTCTGTTTTGGTACCAGTACCATGCTGTTTTGATTACTGTAGCCTTGTAGTGTAGTTTGAAGTCAGGTAACGTGATGCCTCCAGCTTTGTTATTTTTGCTTAGAATTTACTTGGCTATGAGGGCTCTCTTTTGGTTCCATATGAAATTTAAGGTGGTTTTTTCCAGTTCTGTAAAGGTCATTGGTAGCTTGGTGGGGATAGCATTGAATATATAAATTACTTTGGGCAGTATGACCACTTTCACGATATTGATTCTTCATAACCATGAGCATGGAACATTTCTCCATCTGCTTGTGTCCTCTGTTATTTCATTGGGCAGTGGTTTGTAGTTCTCCTTGAAGAGGTCTTTTACATCCTTTGTTAGTTGTATTCCTAGGTATTTTATTCTCTTTGTAGCAATTGTGAATGGCAGCCAGTTTTTGCCCATTCAGTATGATATTGGCTGTTGGTTTGTCATAAATAGCTTTTATTATTTTGAGATACATTCCGTTAATACCTAGTTTATTGAGAGTTTTTAGCATAAAGCACTGTTGAATTTTGTCAAAGGCCTTCTCTGCATCAGTTGAGATAATCATGTGGTTTTTGTTCGGTTCTGTTTATGTGGTGAATTACGTTTAAAGACTTGCATATGTTGAACCAGCCTTGTATCCCTGGGATGAAGTCTATTTGATCATGATGGATAAGTTTTTTGATGTGCTGTTGCAATCGGTTTGCCAGTATTTTATTGAAGATCTTTGCATCTATGTTCATCATGGATATTGGCCTGAAGTTTTCTTTTCTTGCTGAGTCTCTGCCAGGTTTTGGTAACAGGATGATGTTGGTCTCATAAAATGATTTGGGAAGTATTCCCCCTTTTTGGATTGTTTGGAATAGTCAGAAGGAGTGATATCAGCTTCTCTTTGTATGTCTGGTAGAATTTGGCTGTGAACCCAACTGGATCTGGGCTTTTTTTACTTGGTAAGCTTTTAATTGCTGCCTCAACTTCAGCCCTTGTTATTGGTCTATTCAGAGTTTTGACTTCTTTCTGATTTAAGCTTGGGAGAGTGTAAGTGTCCAGGAATTTATACATTTCTTCCAGGTTTACTGGTTTACGTGTATGGAGTTTGTAGTAATCTCAGATGGTGGTTTGTATTTCTGTGGAATCTGTAGTGATATCCCCTTTATCATTTTTTATTGCAATCTATTTGATTCTTCTCTCTTTTCTTTTTTATTAATCTGGCTAGTGGTCTCTTTTGTTGATCTTTAAAAAAAAACAGCTCCTGGATTTATTATTTTTTGAATATTTTTTTGTGTGTCTCTGTCTCCTTCAGTTCTGCTCTGATCTTAGTTATTTCTTGTCTTCTGCTAGGTTTTGAGTTTTTTTTTTATCTTGTTCCTCTAGCTCTTTCAATTTTGATGATAGGATGTTGATTTCAGATCTTTCCTTGCTTCTCATGTGGGCATTTATTGCTATAAATTTTCCTCTAGACACTGCTTTAAATGTGTCCCAGAGATTCTTGTACATTGTGTCTTCATTCTCATTGGTTTCAAAGAACATCTTTATTTCTGCCTTCATCTCATTGTTTATCCAGTCAACATTCAAGAGCCAGTTGTTCAGATTCCATGAAGTTGTGCAGTTCTAAGTGAGTTTCTGAATTCTGAGTTCTAACTTGATGGCACTGTGCTCTGGGGGACTGTTTGATATGATTTCTGTTCTTTTGCATTTGCTGAGGAGTGATTTACTTCCAATTATGTGGTCAATTTTAGAGTAGGTGTGATGTGGTGCTGAGAAAAATGTATTTTCGGTGGATTTGGGGTTGAGAGTTCTGTAAATGTCTATCAGGTTTGCTTGGTCCAGGTTTGACTTCAAGTCCTGGATATCCTTGTTTATTTTCTGTCTCGTTGATCTGTCTAATATTGACAGTGGAGTGTTAAAGTCTCCCACTATTGCTGTATGGGGGTCTAATCTCTTTGTAGGTCATTAAGAACCTGCTTTATGTATCTGGGTGCTCCTGTGTTGGGCGTGCATATATTTAGAATTGTTAGCTCTTCTTGTTGCATTGATCCTTTTACCATTATGTAATGCCCTTCTTTGTCTCTTTTGATCTTTGTTGGTTTAAAGTCCATTTTATCCGAGACTAGGATTGCAACTCCTGCTTTTGTTTTGCTCTCCATTTGCTTGGTAGATCTCCCTCCATCTCTTTATTTTGAGCCTATATGTATCCTTGCATGTTAGATGGGTTTCCTGGGTACAGCACACCAATGGGTTTTGACTTTTTATCCAGTTTGCCAGTCTGTGTCTTGAGTGGGGCATTTAGCCCATTTACATTTAGAGTTAATATTGTTTTGTGGGAATTTGATCCTGCCATTTTGTTGCTAGCTGGTTGTTTTGCCCATTAGTTGATGCAGTTTCTTCATTGTATCAATGCTTTTTACCATTTGGTACATTTTTGGAGTGGCTGTATTGGTTGTTCCTTTCTATGTTTAGTGCTTCTTTCAGGAGCTCTTATAAAGCAGGCCTGGTGGTGATGAAATCTCTGTGCAATTGCTTGTTCATAAAGGATTTTATTTCTCCTTTGCTTATGAAGCTTAGTTTGGCTGGATATGAAATTCTAGGTTGAAAGTTCTTTTGTTTAAGGATGTTGAATATTGGTCCCCACTCTCTTCTGGCTTGTAGGATTTCTGCTGAGAGATCCACTGTGAGTCTGAAGGGCTTCTCTTTGTGGGTAACCTGACCTTTCTCTCTGGCTGCCCTTAGCATTTTCTCCTTCCTTTCAACCCTGGTGAATCTGACAATTATGTGCCTTGGGGTTGCTCTTCTTGACGAATATCTTTGTGGTGTTCTCCATATTTCCTGGACTTGAATGTTTGCCTACCTTGCTAGGTTGGGGAAGTTCTTCTGGATAATATCCTGAAGAGTGTTTTCCAGCTTGGATTCATTCACTCCATCACATTCAGGTACACCTATCAAATGTAGAGTAGGTCTTTTCACATAATCCCGTATTTCTTAGAGGCTTTGTTCATTTCTTTTTACTATTTTTTCTGTAATCTTGCCTTCTCATTTTATTTCATTGAATTGATCTTCAATCTCTGATATCCTTTCTTCTGCTTGGTTGATTCAGCTATTGAAACTTGTATATGCTTCGCGACGTTCTCATGTTTTTCAGCTCCATCGATTCATTTATATTCCCCTCTAAGCTGTCCATTCTCATTAGCATTTCATCAAACTTTTTTTCAAGGTTCTTTTCATTGGGTTAGAACATGATCTTTTAGTTTAGAGAAGTTTGTTATTACCCACCTTCTGAAGCCTGTTTCTGTAAATTCATCAGACTCATTCTCCAGCCTTGTTCCCTTACTGGTGAGGAGTTGTGATCCCTTGGAGGAAGAGAGGCATTCTGGTTTTGGGTATTTTCATCCTTTTTGCACTGGTTTCTTCCCATCTTTGTGGATTTATCTACCTGTGGTCTTTGTGGTTGGTGACTTTCAGATGGGATCTCTGAGCGGACATCCTTTTTGTTGCTGATGAAGTTATTTCTTTCTGTTTCTTAGTTTCCTTCTAATAGGCTACCTGTAGGAGCCTATTAGTCCCTATTAGTCCTACCCTGCTGTAGGACTGCTGGAGGTCCACTCCAGACCCTGCTTGTCTGAGGATTACCTGCAGTGGCTGCAGAACAGTAAGGGTTGCTGCCAGTTTCTTCTTTTGTTGTCTTTGTCCCAGAAGGATACCCACCAGATGTCAGCCTGAGCTCTCCTTTATGAGGTGTCTCTTTGGTTATACGGGGGTCAGGGAGCTGCTTGAGGAGATAGTTGTCCCTTATAGGAGCTCAAGTGCTGAGCTGTAAGCTCTGTTGTTCTGTTCAGAGCTGCTGGGCAGGTACGTTTAAGTCTGCTGAGGGGAACTCATAACTGCCTTTTTTTTCCCAAGTGCTCTGTCCCAGGAAGGTGGGGCTTTATTTGTAAGTATCTGACATGTTGCTGCCTTTTTTCAGAGATGTCCTGCCCAGCAAGGAGGTAGCTGAGTCACAGTCTGCCAGCAGAGACATTGCTGAGTTGCCATGGGCTCTGCCCAGCTGCTGTGTGAACTTCCTTGCAGTTTTGTTTATAGGTATATACAGCTAGTGCTTGACTTACGACCATGGTTGGGACCGCGGACCGGTCGTAACACGATTTGGTCGTAAGCCAAGTAGGCTATATGTACAATTGAAATGGTGCACACGGAGATGGTAGTGCTGCCGGAAGCTGATCCGCACTGTCGTACACCCAGTTGGGCAATGTTTGTGCTGCCAGACGCAGAGCAGACATGGCTAGCGATTGTGGTCGCAAAGTCAAATGGTCATAAATTGCATAGGTGGTAAGTCGATCAATACCTGTAGATAGAACTGCCTCAGTAATGGCAGACTGCCTCAGTAATGGTGGACTGCCTTGGTAGTGGTGGACTGCCTCATTAGTGGTGGACTGCCTCGGTAATGGCAGACACCCTTCCTCCCACAGAACTGGACCATCCCTGGTCCAGCTTGCTTGCTGTGAAACTCTCAATTCAGAGTGTTTCAGATTGCTGGTCTTTGTGGGGGTGGGACCAGCTGAGCCAGATCACGTGGCTCCCTGTTTCAGCACTTTTCTTTTCAGTTGAATGGGTGACTCTGTCTCCCAGGCTTTCCAGTCGCCAGTTGAAATGGCACCTGGATTTTTGAAACAGCCGTGCTGGAGACTTGTGGTGCTTTTCTGCCCGGAAATCTCCTGGTCTGTGGGCAGTAAAAATTCATTTGGAAATGCGGTGATCACTCACACTCTGTGTTTTCACTGGGAGCTGCACTCCAGAGCTGTTCCTATTTGGCCATCTTGGATCCTCCTCCTCTGGGCCAATTTTTAAAACTTCTGCTCTCTTACTTCTTTCCTTTATCACAAAGTGAGTAGGAGGTGTCCACCGCATATATCTGGCTATCCCCAGCTCATGGAGGAATTTTATTTCCCTGCCCACATGAACTTGGGTGATGCCATATGGCTTACATTGGCCAGTGAAGTGAGTGTCAGAAGAAGTGATGTTCATGACTTTTAGAAAGAATCTTTACTGCCTTTAAACACAAGCAAGTTGGATCCCTGAGAGGCTGTGAGGAGCAGAGGCCTATGATGGACACATAGCATGAGCCAGATATAAAACTCTGTGGTTTCAAACTGCTGAGATTTCGAGGGTTCCTTGTTCTTGCAGCACATCTTGCCCAGTATGACTTTCTTAGGGAAACTTGTGAGGTCATTACACAGTGTTGGTTCTGAAAGATGCTATGAGTGAAAGATGCAGATTATGTTCCGGAGATGGTCAGTGTGTGGCATTCCTTGTATATATTAATCTTCTGATTTTTTAACATTAGAAAGTCTAGATATTATGTTAATAAATTAATTTAGGTATTAAGCCTTTAGTAATAAATATATATTAAAACCTAATTCTATGTCTTAAAATTAAACATAGGACCTCTAATAAATTAATCTTGCCTAGTTTGTCTAAATTTTTTTTCCTGAGTTGAGAACAGGTTAGAGTCTAACAGGTTCCGGTTAGGTTGAATATTGAATACATATCAATATGTTCGAGGTTGAATATGTTTCTGTATACTACCCTCAAACCCTTTTTTTCTGAAGAACTCCAAGTTAAACTGATTGCGGATAAAAGACTGCAAAAGTTATTGGCTAATTTTCTCAAGAGAAAATAGAAGAATACTAGAATACACACAAAGCAATTTTTTTAATAACATGGCATTGAGCCAACAATCAGATATAAAATCATCATTGATTCTTATATATTACTTATGGTGTTGTGAGAAGGTTATATACATGCAATTCAGCAATGATTGCTGTATTCTGAACTGTTTTCAACTCACTCTAAAGAAAATGGAAAAGTGTCTCGTAAAAGTCTTTTGAAAACGAGTGAATTAAAAACATTACTAAAAGCCTAGCAGGATTAGAAAAATATTAAACAGTTTAGAAAACAGTTAAAGTATTGTGCATTTATTTCTAGGATAGAAAATTTGTAATTTTTAATACACTTAAAATGTTATTCTATAGCTGATTGAAAGATACAAATAGGTAAAACCTGGGATTCCTAAGCAGCAATTCCTCTGATAAGCAAATTTCATTTGGAAAATAGGCATAAAATAATCTGAAAAACTAATGTTTTCAAAAGCTTAATTAAAAATATGAGAAGGAAGACAGGCAATTGATTTATCAGAAATTAAATTCTGTATTTCATAGGACATTTTAAAGTTCTGTATTCACTGATCATATCCATTTTGCTGTATTTTAAATACAATTGTTTTAAGTTCTAGTGTTGGTTTAAAAATTATTCTTAGCTGGGCAGTGGTGACTCATGCCTGTAACTCCAGCACTTTGGGAGGCTGAGGTAGGTGGATCACTTGAGGTCAGGAGTTCGAGACCAGCCTGGCCAACATGGTGAAGCCCTGTCTCTACTAAAATAAAAATACAACAATTAGCTGGGTGTGGTGGCATGTGCCTGTAATCCCAGCTACTCAGAAGCTGAGGCATGAGAATTGCTTGAACCCGGGAGGCGGAGGTTGCAGTGAGCCGGGATCACGCCACTGCATTCCAGCCTGGGTGACAGAGTGAGCCTTCGTGTCAAAAAAATTTAGTAATAAAATGAAAATAATTATTCTTGATTATTCTGTTAGCGATAGGTGATAGACGTAGCTAGGATTAGATGAATTTTTACTATCACCAGTATATGCAGTTTTAGTCTCCTATTAAGAATGATAGTACCTTGTTTATTCAGTAACTCACATTGGGGACTTTCTGTGTCCCTGCTTAATGCTATGTTACTTTTACTAAGGTTATTTCATGTAATTGTCCTTCTTCATTACAGAGGTGAGAAAATTGAACCTCAGAGAAAGTAAGGGAGTCATTGAAGGGCATTCATACAAAAAAACTTCTGTGGACTATCTTAAAAAATGTGCAGCCTATTTCAGATATTACTAGTCCATGTATGTGATTTCACTGGATTAAGTGTGGATATATAAAAAAAAGAGAGACACATAGAAAGAAAGGGCATCAATCACCTGGTTCCCTGTTCTCCCATCCCTTGACTCTGGGTAGAAGAGTAATGCATCTGGTTTTCCATATTCTTTCGGTGGAACTATATTTTGGCAGACATTATGATAATGGCTCCTTTGGACTGCAGTCAGGGCTCAGACCCCTGTCTTCCTCACCCCAGACAGACAAGAGCTGGAATACTGGGTCCCAGGATAGTCTTCCAATAGAAAACTCCATGGTCAATTATGGCAGTCCAGCACCTGTGCCTCACTTGGTATAGAGACTTTTAAAAATTCAATTTCCATACAATCCACCTTTTTATTATGTTATACTCTCACCCATCTTAATTGCCTTTCTTTATTAAATTTGGAATCTCTTATGTCAGCTCACCAAAATTCAATTGCATAGTGGAACTGTGGGTGACAATTCATTTTCAGCAGTGTTACCTTTTGTATGGTTGTTTGTTCAATGGTTTGAATATTTGATTGCATTTTATTTCATCATTCGAAAAAAGAAAAAAGGAAAACGGAACCCTGAAAATGTTTAGCATAATAATGAAGCAGAGATAGAAATTCTTTTACCTCCTGAAAGTGGTAAATATTAAATATTTTTTGGCACTAAGATGGCTTCTGTGTAACAACCCATAAACATGAAAAAATTTAAAAATGTGCATTTCATAAATATAATAACACTCCACATAAAGGAGTCATGTTTTTTAAGTGTGTGAAAAGGTGCTGTGACCCAGATAGGTTTCTACATCTCTTCCTCATGATAGCAACCTTCAAATATCAACTCTCAACCCACCCATTGGGTGATGCCATGTGGCTTGCTTTGGCCAATGAAGTGTGGTATGAATATTGAGTAAACTCCAGTGGAATTGTCTATACAAAATAAATTAAAAAAATATTAAGCAAAGCGGCTGATCTTGATCATTTACAGTTATTGAATATAACTTCATAAATATATTTTGCATTTCTTCCTAATGAGAAAACAAATTCTCTAGGAGTAGAGATGTTGTAACCACAGTACATAGAACAGATACTAGCCCAGAGTGGTACTCAGCAGACACTTGTGGAACTCATGAGTAAGGAATTACTGTTTTCCATAGCCATCCTCATTATACGTGTCCTTGTATACATACCTCCCTTATGTTTATTTAGAAAAATATCCTCTACTCTTAAAATTATTCTTTGCTTTCTTTGCCTTTTTTTTTAAACTCTGTGTTTTTAGGCACAATTACAGTGACTAGGAATTTATTGAACTTAAAAATCCACTAGATGTTTGATAGCTGTGGTATACTGTCTTGCAATCTACTTTTTCCTGAAGCGTTTCATATACTTTATAAAATTCGCCCTGATGTATATGAGAAGCTTTTTTTTTTCTTTTACAATTCCCTAGACTTTGCTTCTAAATCTTTTTCTGAGTATTGTTATATCTGATGAGTCTGACTAAGCATTTCCTGGGTGAGTTCAGAGAGCATCCTGTCAGTTGGCTTTTGATTTTCAATAAAATTCAAGTTCTCACAGTTAGATTTCTTCCTGTCCAAGGGCTTGTGGGCC
This sequence comes from Cebus imitator, assembly GCF_001604975.1. Lineage (NCBI taxonomy): Eukaryota > Metazoa > Chordata > Mammalia > Primates > Cebidae > Cebus > Cebus imitator. Next base: position 1,266,245 of record NW_016107618.1, read on the forward strand.
AGTATAATTTCCATGGCCATTAACTGCTGTGCGGCTGCAGCAGGGCAATGTCATTGAGCAACAGTACAAAAATGAGGTTTTTATCACCTGTTCTAAGTTCTTTACCGCTCTAGTTTCTCAGGAGCATTCCATTTCATGAACAAGCAGCAAATTAAAAAGGCACACCAAAATAGGTATCTCTATCTGTGCAGATGAGGAAAGGTTATATATACATACCACATAAAAAAGAGCCATACAGAGCACACATTGAAATCTCATTGGCTTTCTATTAATTTGCCTTGGAACTGTGGAGCTAAAGAAAAATATGAAAATAACATTCTCACATTTGAACCAGGTAGTTTAGATGCTCCAAAGTTGCTTTTTTGGTCCATAAATCATTTTCAGAATTATATAGCATTGAATTGGCTACCTGAAATTGTTGGTGTTAGATGAAGAAATATTATAGGTCAGGGTATCATGAATTCTGAAGTTCAGCCTGACTTATTCTTATTTCTCTCATTTTAATTCCTTTTATGAAACAGAATTACATTTTCATGTAAAACTACAGAAATCTTAACTGTACCCTCCCTGACAATCTGTCTGCCTCTTCCCTGTGTCTCATTTTATCTTTTTTTCTCCTTTTTTCTTCCCTTTTCCATTCAAGGCAGCTCATGTATGGCTGCTGTTTTGCTGGGACGATCATTGCATTGTCTATTTTCTTTTAACATTCAAATGCTCAACTTGAATTCCTGTCTGTTTAGACATCATGTGAGAATGATACCCACTGGATTTTCAAGACATAATTTCTTTTCTCCCCTCTCCACTCCTTTTCTCAGGCAGCCCTGCAAAGTCGCTCATTGCTTTACATTTCTAAGCATTCAAGTGTTTATAGACTCTAACGATCCTGATCTCTCACTTCCTTCCTATAAGCAGAAAATGATAGCTGAACATGGCACAGTTCCCAGGGAACCTGCTTGGAAAGCAGCAGACAAGCTATGCCAGGCTATGAAAATAACTGTAGGTATGCGCTTTGAAAGGAGCTGTCCCGTCAACTCAATTGCCACGTTTAATGGTATGAGGACTGTTCAACCTTATTTTCAAGAAGAAAAGAAATTTGAAAGATGTATTTGAAAATGTGCCTTATCAGTCTCTTTTTGAAATTCAGCCTAACATCTCACAGGAAAAAAAAAAATGAAATGCCAAATGAATTAAACAGCTGGAGCCAAATGAGAAAGGAGGGTTACTGTAGTGGGATGATTGTTCATGGAGAAAAAAGTAAATATTTGTTGTAATTAATATCTTATTTTTGTGTACACATTAACCCACAGCAGCAGGCTCTAAAGACGTAGTGACTGGGCATGGTGGCTCACGCCTGTAATCCTAGCACTTTGGGAGTCTGAGGCAGGTGGATCAGAAGGTGAGGAAATTGAGACCATCTTGGCTAACATGGTGAAACCCCGTCTCTACTAAAAAAATACAAAAAAATAGCTGATATGGTGGCACCCACCTTTTGTCCTAGCTACTTGGGAGGCTGAAGCAGAAGAATTGCTTGAACCCCAGAGGTGAAAGCTGTAGTGAGCCAAGATTGCACCACTGCATTCCAGCCTGGGGGACAGTGTGAGACTCTGTCTCAAACAAATAAAAGAAGAAGAAGTGGTAGTATTAGTAGTAGTAGCAGTAGTGCTGTGGTAAGAAGAATGGATTAAAATCTACAAGATACCAATTAGCATTAGACTTGCATTTCTTTAGGTTACAGGCTTACATTAGCTATATCATCTCTGGGATTCCCAGATGGGAAAATGTCAGCGACTACACTTGTATTTGAAAATGGTCTGAACTTGGAATGACTGGGGCGCAGTGGCTAGACAGACACATGGATTAGATTCACGATTGAAGATTGTGAAATGCAAATAAACACAGGAAGTGTGGAATTGGGGTTGCTGTTGGGGAGAGGAAAATTTGGCACAGGTGTTGACAAAAGTACATGTAATCAGGACAGTACGTATAATATGCCAGGCTGGATTCTAAGCCCTAGGCATGCGTTGCCTCAATCTTCACACAACTCTTAGATGTGACGATTGTCCCCGGTTTACAGGTGAAGAATGTGCTTGGAGAGTTTAGGTAGCTTGCCAAGGCCACACAGAAAACAAGTGGCAGGGCCAGGGGTTGAGCCTATGCTCTTAACTCCTACAGTGTCCTTTAAGTAGGTAAATACTTTGAGAACTCTTGTCTAGAATTTAGAGAATGACTGTCTCAGAGATTCATAGCGGAGGTGTGTAAGTGACATCAGTTAGGAACATTGCAGGCCAGCAGTGACTTACAATTTAAACTTGTTTGTTGCTTCAGTAACTGCAAGTTCAGAGCTCTTGTGGGCATCATGGCTGAGTCCATGAGGGCTACAGGTTCAATTCCCTGTGATCCTTTTGGCTCTGCCCTCCTCTGAATGATGGCTGGTGAGCATGTGTTGCAGCAGTTCTGGATCTTATATCAGCAAAGGAGACTGGCCAGAGGAAAAGTAATGATTGTCCCCTGGTGCTATTCCAGAGGAGCAAGGTAGAACATATTTTATGCTTATAGCAGACCTTTACTACAATTCAGGACTCTGAATCCAGTCACATTGTTGATGGCTAATAGCAATTAGTCCCATTGCTAATCCAGTTACTGACAAGGGGCATGGGATTACACGTGGGCTACGAGGGGCTGGAATGAGGCTAATCTTACCTGAGTGTTACGAAGCTGGGGAAGTGGGCCGAAAACTTAGATAAATTTGCAGATCCCCGAGGGAGAGGAAAGAGGAGCAGGAGTTGGGTGGCCACTCAATGGCTACTCCAGAGAGGCCAGATGTGGAACTATTGCATATCACACAAACCCCTGGGGCCCACTTCCTAGGACTGGTGGATCTGAGTAGAGCTTGATTCAAAGATCAGGTACTTGATTTGATACATACCTCTAGAATGGAATAGAGTTTCTTCTTTCTCTTCTGCCTGGGGAAAACTGGTTTGAGGTACTGCCTTCCTATGACTACTAGAGCTAAGTTGATTATTAGAAAATGGGTCTGAACATTTGGCGTGTCAAGTTGGCAGGACTGGTATACTTTGGATGTCACATAAATTTTTCTTCTATTTACTATATTTCTCAAAATTTATTTTTGACATTGGCTTCTTAGGTTTTATTTAGGGGGTGAAATTTTATCGATTGACTGATTTTTAGGGTTGTTCCTAAACATAACTGTGAAGTTGGGAAAATGTTCCTTTGGTCTCCTATGTTGTATTGTAGCGCAATGACTAATACAGTGTACTGTATGGCCACTGCTGCCTTTGACTTCTGTGGCAGATGTCAATCATTTATCGTGGTCCTGTTTCCTGCGGAGCATGGTTGCAGCTAGAAATTATTCTCCATTCATTGATCAAGGTAGCCATTGCAGGGCTGGCACAAGAAGTGGAAACTATGTTCCATTATTATTTGAGGATCTCTGCCTCTGGGAGGTGGCATGGGAGAGCAAGAACATGATATTTGGCATCGGACAGGCTTGGGTGTGAATCCAGGGTTTGCTGCTAACTAACTTGACAAATTCACTTACTTTTCTAAGCTTATTTCCTCCTCTGTAAAGTGAGATTAATAATGCCAATTTTATAGGCTATATTGTGATATTAAATGAGATGGAATATGTGCTATTCTTAACAGACTTCATGACTCTTAAATGTTAGTTCATGTTGCCTTTCTACCAAAACTTAGAACGAGGAGAAATTATGATGAACATTTTCTCAGCACCCCGTACAAATTAGTGTTTAAAGGAGAGTGCCTTTAATGAAAGGAATAAACTGTCATAGTGTTTTATATATTACATTTAGAGGTTGAATATTTTGAGCAGGGGCTTCACTCACTGAAATCACTCAGACCACCACTGGTTCTGCCTAAGGACATGGTTTAATTTCAGTTTTCAAAATGCCAAACTTGGCAGAGACTCATGTTTTAGGGAATTACAGAGGGAAGAGAATCCATAATCTTTACCCTTGAGGAAGTCAAACCCGAGGTACACAATGACAAATAAACATACTGCAGAATACAAATAACTAAAGCCTGGAAATAGACCTACATAGGCTAAATTATAGCTACATAAATGTATTCATTTCTAAAATATCTGCATAGGCAGACAGATCAATGGAACAGAACAGAATCTTAAGTAGGTCCAAACACTTCAGGGAATCCAGTGTATGATAAAGGTGGCATTTTAAATCAGTGAAGAAAGATGGATTATTTAATAGATAGCATTGAGACAACATTTTCAGCCATTTAGAAAAAAAAATAGATCTCTGTCTCACCCCTCACATTAAAGTACATTCTAGATTTGCTATTTTGAATTTCTAACAAAGCTTTAAAGATAAAATGCAAAACTGAAAAAATTTTATAAGGGCATCATGGAAAAAATATAAAGTAATCTTGGAGTGGGTAATATTTTCCTAAGTAAGAAAAAAATCTAAGTGGATATTAACAATAAAGGAGGAATAGGAATAAATTTTACTATAAAATATTAAATTTCTTTCATGAAAACTACAGTAATTAAAGGAAAAAGGCAAAATTTTAAAGACACCTGTACTTATACACATGCACCTTCATCTCTAACTGCATTCCAAAGAGGTTGTATGACTTTTTACCACATCTGCACTGTTTATATACTATATCTTCTCTATACATGTATAAAACATTAGTATGGGCCAACAAGACAAATATAAATGACTTCATAAAATAGGCAAAGGATATGTATGAAAGAGGAGTTCAGAAAGAAAAATATCTTTTTATGCATATTTAAAAAAATCTCAATCTCATTCATAATTAAAGAAATGCAAATTCAGACCATTAAACAATTTTTCACCTATCATAGTGGCAATAGTTATAAAATATGGAAATACATGGTGGCTAAGGGTATAAGGATACAGCTACATATGCAATGCAGGTGTTATAAAAATCGGTATACCCTCTTTGAAATGCAATAGGACAATACTATTAAAATTTAAAACATGCCAATCTTGGAAGGCCTATTAGCAAATCTAGCAATTTGTCCTCTGATTTTATTTCCACCTATATGCAGAGAGGTCTGAAAAACAAAAGCCAGGAAACATCCATACGTCCATCAACAGGAGACTGACTAAACAGATTTTGATGTGGTCATATAATAAATCATTATATAACCAGTAAAAAGAATTCAGTGTATCTGCATGTGCTGATATGGACAGATCTTCAAGATACATTGTTACATTGTTAAGTTAAACAGAAATAAGGTACTTAATGATGTCCATAGACATATTTACATGGAAAATTCCTGGAAGGGCATTTAAGAAATGGTTGATGGTGTTTATCTACAGGGAGTGGGACTCAGGGACTGGGCTGAAAAGAAGACTTACTTTACTCTGGATACTTTTTTTGTGCTATTTTGAATTTCCAACCAAAAGCATGTGTTACTTCCATAAGAAGTTGATGAACTGATAGAGTGATGAGCAAACCAATTGCTTAGGAATCTAAGTTCATTTCTTTTGTTCATGTTGTAATTAGTGTCTCCATATCATCAAATCAAAAACAAGAATGAATTATTATCAGAGGATGGGAAATATTGAAGCATTTCTGAAAAATAGGAAAGAGAGGGATTCAAAGTGATGCACCATGAGGGAGAGGCCTCCTGGGCAAGTTGAGCTATTTGCCAGTCTTCTCTCTCACAGTTAACAGAAAGCCGGAGGGAAGAGGCCTTGGGGCAATCACCAAGTACTACCTATCAGTTGGCACAGCTGGGATGGTTGCCTCTTTCCTGACCCTTACTTTTTCTGAGAATGGGTCAATAATAATATGTACCCACATTATGAGGTCACTGTGTGCACTGGATGTGCAACTAAAGTCACTGTGTGTCCTCAGTCTCCAGAGGTAGAGTCGTGTCCTTGGTAGTTACCAAGATTAGGAGGATGAGGAATTCACCTTCATAGAAGAGACACTACCAATATGTCTCATTAGGTACCATGTCTTACCATTCTACCACAATAACCTTGGACAGGATAGAGTAGCAAAGCCATACACTGGCATTCTCAAAAACAGAGGTGCTCGGCTGAGCATGATGGTTCATGCTTGTAATCCCAGCACTTTGGGAAACAGAGGCAGGTGGATCATTTGAGGTCAGGAGTTCAAAACCAGCCTGGCCAACACAGTGAAACCCTGTCCCTACTAAAAATACAAAAATTAGCTGAGTGTGGTGGCACATGTCTGTAATCCCTGCTACTCAGGAGGCTGAGGCAGGAGTATCACTTGAACCTGGGAGATTGAAAAATAAAAAGGTGCTCAAAGAACACAGACTTACTGAATACTTATAAACAAGCATCTTTATATAAGTGAGACACTAAATACACTAGAAAAACTAGTACCTAAGGAAAAAAGTTAATATAGCAAACAGAAGTATTAGAGTAAATATAATTAATATCTTCAGGGCTATGCAATCGAATTTCAAGGATATTGCAACCATCAACCATAAAGTGCATTAAATGAAAATATATTTGTTGAAATAAAATCATATGGTAAATTTTTATTACTTAGTTTTATGAGTAATTAATTTTTTCATTAATTCAACAAATATCTTGACTATCCTCATTGTTCGGCACAGCAGTATCTTTTTATGTGTAATAATAGTATGCTTTTCTACACAGTTTGCAAAGGATTTTTCTCATTAGCTCCTGATAACATCCACGTAAAGTGAACAGAGCAGGGCAGGGCAGCTTTTACAGTTCATTTTGCGCATCAGGGGATGTGGGTTGGAACAGAGTTAAATGTCTTGGTGACAATGAAACAATCAGTGACAAAGCTGAAATTCACACCAAATATTTAAAATTTCAAATACATAGCTCTTCTAAATTACATGGCTACTGCAGGAAATGTAATGCTTATTCTACTTTATAGAGTGAAATAGCCACTGTGACATTTTCTGAGGTCAGGGAAAAATGGCACCGAGAAGATGTGCATGTGAAGAATTATTGGATTTTCGTTTTCTACTCATATTTTTTAAACATCACCAAGCACAAGATTTCTAGAGGCAGCTTCTGTGTATACATAACAACTTGGATTTATAGTCTCAGGAAATAACACAGTAGAAAACTTAGGGACATGACTTTTAAAAAAGTTTGTCTATTTCAGCCTGAAAGAAGTAGGTCATAAGGGTAACCACAGATTTATCAAGGTATTTAAGATTTTTTAATTTCAGCTGAAACTCTGCTTTATCCCCCGATTGTGACAGTGATGGCAGGAACTAGGGCTAAGGAAAAGCTCCTGATCCACCCATGTTTGTGTTTCAGGACTTACTTGATGCCTGAAGCTCCAGTTTACAAGGATACTGGGGTAGCAGTTCAACTTAATCGCAAATGTTCTTATCCCCATGGACATCTTCCAGGAATAAAATAGTTTCCTTCAATTCTATCTGGATTCTGAGAGCTTGTAAATAGACCCAGCCTCTGCAGGTGATGCAGCACAATGGATGAGCTTGGTGCCATTGAACTGTAAAGTACCATGAAGAGTGTCTGAAAGTTGAAATTAACTTTTTATTAGCATGACACAGCTGTGGGCTGTTTCATCTTGTCAGCAGCAAATTTCTGGTTCTCTCACTTGCCTTTTCACAGACCTCACGTTGGTTCACCTCCAGCTATTCCTGCCGTTCTAACAGGCACTGTCCTGCTCCTTGTCCGCTTTTTCTAGTCCTACCGCTTCTTTTTGTGCCTTTTTGATGTTTCAAAAGAAGCGTGGAATGTGATAGACCTTTCATTTTCAAATGTGCTTTTACTGGCTTTGATGCTGCATCAGAGCAATAGCCTGGAAAGATTGGGTGAAGGAGAAATGGGGGACCAGCTCTCCCAAGGGCTGACTGAATAACCTCAGATATGCTATATTTTCCTATCTATGTCAAGAATGTGGGTTAAACAATAAGTCTTCACTTCCCTACATTTTGCAAGCCACCTGTCAGGTTTGTTGTCTGGATACCTGACGAAATATATCTCTTCAATGATCAGACTTGACCAGATTTGAAGGGGAATAATCCTTGATTTAGCAGCATAGCAATGCACACTTTCTTTTTGTTCTCTCTTCTGAATAATTAGGGTTAGGGAGGCAGTTCATGCTTTGTTTTCTATGTACCTTGTCTTTCTCCATTTGGCCACCCTAATAGGCATCTTGTTTTTGCCTGTATTTAAAGCCCTGACCTTTCGAAAGAACCTGAAACAGCTGAGAGTGTATGAATATTTGCTCTGCTATGCAGTTTTGATTTCTGGAACATCATGTTTCAAATTGCAGTGGAAACAAAAGACCTCTTTATGACATCCAGTCATAGTACATTTTGTTCTCGAAAGATTTGTTAAGATGCTACAAAAGTCATTTAAAGATTAAGGTAGAACAACAACAAAAAATAAAAATTCATCCTACATTATCAGTATTTTTGGTTTAAAATATCCAGTTATTTGTCTTTTCTGTGATTTTAGCTATGTGGAAAACAGAGGGATTGCAATCTGCTTTCTGGAGCCAGGTTAATGAGAGTGAAAAAGTTCTTCTCTAAACAATATAAAGACATCTGCATTAATACCAGTTGAATTCCATTATTTGAACAACTGTAATCTCACACAGTACATTCATCAAAAAGTTGAATTCACAATTAAAACTAGAGGCAAAATTCATGGGCCAAAATTACTGTAAAGATAGGAGAGCCTAGATTGTCTTGTATTTAGACTTCAACCATCACTTCCTTAGGCTGTCCCAAGTTCATTGAGTATTCTTGTCACCTTAAAAACAATGGCTCATTTGTTTCATAGAAATCTAGGAAGAATATACCTCAGGCAAGTTAAATGAAAACACAATCTAATTACCTGAGGAAAATATACTCAGTTTATTTAAATTACTGTTCTGTTCTCCAGGCATTCTAAATGAGAATATGACATAGAATTGAGATGAGAGTCTTTTCAGTTCCTTTATTCCTTGTTGAAAGTATCTTAGAACTGTTAATTTGGTGAATATGTGATGCTGAAAAAAATATATTTAATAAACATAACAGAAATATGTTCTAGAACCTGCTGTAATATAGATAGAATAGAATTTGCTTATGAGAAATGCTGCTCTTCAGAATATACGAGCACTGGAAACCTTGGTGTCTTAATTTTTTTGTGTTACCTTACAAGGCAGAGATGATAAGGATTTGTAGATCTGAGTTTCTCAGGGTATGGACCCCTCCCTCACCTAATGGCTTTTCCCTTACTAATTAAGGCTACTCAATTAAAAAAAAATCCCGTGGATAGTTGTATTGTTGACTATAAGTCAGAGAGATCTGGTTATATATAGTTTTTCTGTTGAATATTTTTGTTAGCTTTAAATTCTGTTTAATGTTTTAGGGACCAAGCTTTGCCTTTATGGCACATTATATAGCAAATATAATAGACATTAAAGAATTAGGCACAGACATTTTATAACTGGAATCCTGGTTGTTCATCTTGTGCAGTTAGAGATGCAGAAGATGAAATAAAATATCATAACTATGGAGAGGATTATCAATTGCAAATGAAGTTCTGCTCCAAAAAATATGGAGACAATTATGCATTTGGGCTTTTGGTTCAGATTATTCCATGTTTAACAAGTGAGCTAGCCTGTTTTCCCTAAGTGCTTCTAGGAATTCTCCTTAAAGAAAAGCACAAAATTAGGAATATAAGAGAGTGTAAGGACCTAGAGGTCAAATATTTAAAACTGAAAATTAGCTAACTTAAAAATGGTTCAATAAATTCCATTTAGAATGCTGCCCTTGAGATATGGCTTATTCCATTTACTTTGAATATTTCAGATTAGATGTTAAGAAGTGACATTGACTTTAAGTTCTAAAGGTGAATGTGCAATTTAGTTATGCTTGATTTTGAAGAATGTGCCTCATAATTTGAGAGCTTCTTATATATGTTTTTAGTTCTTCAAAAAAAAAAATTACAATACAGTCTTACTTTGGAGATATTGCCGGTTTGGTACCAGACCTCCACAATAAAGCAAATATTGCAATAAAGTGAGTCACCTGAATATTTTGGTTTCCCAGTACATATAAATGTGTGTATAAATGATATGTTTTTACTGTATTATAGTCTATTAAGTGTGCAATAGCATTACATCTGAAAATGTACATATCTCAATTAAAAGTACTTTATTACTAAAAAATGCTAATGTTCATCTGAGTTATCAGTGAGCCATAATAATTTTGCTGGTGGAAGGTATTCCCTTAATGTCAGTGGCTGCTGACTGATCAGAATGGTGGTTGCTGAAGGTTGGGGTGGCTGTGGCAATTTCTTTTTGTTTTCTTCTTTTTAAAAAAAATTTTTTGGGGGACAGAGTCTCTCTCTGTTGCCCAGCTGGAGTACAGTAGTGCGATCCTGGCTCACTGCAGCCTAAACCTCCTGGGTTCAAGCGATTCTCCTGCCTCAGCCTCCTGAGTAGCTGGGATTACAGGTGTGCACCACCACACCCGGCTAATTTTTGTATTTTTAGTAGAGACAGTTTTTTGCCATGTTGGTTAGGATGGTCTCAATCTTTTGACCTCATGATCCACCTGCCTCAGTCTCCTGAAGTGCTGGGATTACAGGCGTGAGCCACTGTACCCAACTGGCAATTTCTTAAAATAAGACAACAGTGAAGGCTGCTGCATTGATCGACTTTCCTTTTGTGGAAGATTTCTCTGTTGCTTGTGATGCTGTGTGATAGCATTTTACTCACAGAAGAACTTTCAAAATTAGTCATTGTTCTCAAACCCTGCCACTGCTTTATCAACTAGTTTCTATAATACTTAAATCCTTTGTTGACATTTCAAGAATGTCTATTATATCTTCATCAAGAGTAGATTTCAACTCAATATACCATTTTCTTTGCTCATTCATTACAAGCAACTCCTCTATTATTTGATCATGAGATTGCAGCAATTCAGTCACATCTTCAGGTTTCACTTCTGATTCTAGTTCTCTTGCAGTTTCTACCACATCTGCGATAACTTATTCCACTGATGTCCTGAACCCTTCAAAGTCTATGAAAGCTGGAGTAAACTCCTTCCAAATTCTTGTCAATGTTTTTGACCTCCTCCCATGAATCGATTGTTCCTAATGGCATCTAGAAAAGTGAATCCTTTCCAGAAGGTTTTCAATTTACTCTTTCCAGATCCATCAGAGGAATCACTATTTATGGCAACTATAACCTGATAAATGTATTTCTTAAATAATTGAATCCCTCAATAGACCAGTAATGAATTCTGAAGTTGAGGCAGTAATAAATAGCGTACCAACCAAAAAAATAAAAAAGCCCTAGGGCCAGTCAGAGTCACAGCCAAATTTCAATCACGGGCACAAAGAAGAGCTGGTACCATTTCTGCTGAAATGATTCCAAAACATTGAAAAGAAGGGACTCCTCCCTAACTCTTTCTATGAGGCCAGCATCATCCTGATACCAAGACCTGGCAGAGACATAACAAAAAGGAAAACTTCAGGCCGATATCCTTGATGAACGTCAATGCAAAAATCCTCAATAAAATACTGGCAAGCACATCAAGAAGCTTATCCACCACAATCAAATTGGCTTCATCACCAGGATGCAAGATTGGTTCAACATGCACAAATTAATAAAAATGATTCATCACATAAACTTAACTAACAACAAAAGCCACATGATTATCTCAATAGGTGCAGAAAAAGCCTTATGTAAAATTAAACATCCCTCCATATTAAAAACTCTCAATAAACTAGATATTGAAGGAAGTTACCTCAAAATATTAAGAGCCATATATGACAAACCCACAAGCAATATTGTCCTGAATGGGCAAAAGCCAGAAGCATTCCCCTTGAAAACCAGCAGAAGACAAGGATGCCCTCTCTCACCACTCCTATTAAACATAGTATTGGAAGTTCTGACCAAGGCAATCAGGCAGGAGGAGGAAATAAAGGGTATCCAAATAGGAAGAATGAAAGTAAGTTATCTTTGTTTGAAGATGACATGATCTTATATGTAGAAAACACCATTGTCTTAGCCCAAACACTTCTTAAACTGATAAGCAACTTAAGCAAAATCTCAGAATATAAAATCAGTGTGCAAAAATCGCTAACATTCCTATACACCAATAACAGGTAAGTAGAGGGCCAAATCATGAAAGAACTCCCATTCACGATTGCTACCAAAATAAGATACCTAGGAACACAGCTGACAAGGGAAGTGAAGGACATCTTCAAGGAGAACTACAAACCACTGCTCAAAGAAATCAGAGAGGACAAAAACAAATGGAGAAACATTCCAGGTTCATGGATAGGAAGAATCAATATTGTGAAAATGGCCATACAGCCCAAAGTAATTTATAGATTTAATGCCATTGTACTACTATTGACATTCTTCACAAAATTAGAAAAAAGAACTATTTTAAAATTCATGTGGAACTAAAAAGGACTCCAAATAGCCAAGACAATTCTAAGCACAAAGAACAAAGCTGGAGGCATCATGCTACCTGTCTTCAAATTATACTACAAGGCAGCATAATACTGGCACAAAACAGAAACATAGACCAATGGAACAGAATAGAGAACTGATAAATAAGACCACACACCTAAAATCATCTGATCTTTGACAAACCTTACAGAAACAAGCAATGGGGAAAGGATTCCTTATTTAATAAATGGTGCTGGGAGAGCTGGCTAGCCATATGCAGAAGATTGAAACTGGACCCCTTCCTTATGCCATATACAAAAATTAACTGAAGATTGATTAAAGACTTAAATGTGAAACACAAAACTATAAAAACTCTAGAAGAAAATCTAGGCAATACCATTCAGGACATAGGCACAGGCAAATATTTCAATTGTAACAAAAGCAAAAATTAACAAATGGGATCTATTTAAACTGTGGAGTTTCTGCACAGCAAAAGAATTATCGGAGTGAACACATGACCTACAGAATGGGAGAAAATTTTTGCAATCTATCCATCAGACAAAGGTCTAATATTCAGAGTCTATAAGAAACTTAAATAAATTTTCAAGAAAGAAACAACCCCATTGCAAAGTAGGCAAAGGACATGAACAGACACTTCTCAGAAGAAGACATACATGTGGCCAATAAACCTATGAAGAAAAGCTCAACATTCCTGATCATTAGAGAAATGCAAATCAAATCACAATAAGATACCATCTCACACCAGTCAGAATGGCTGTTAATAAAAAGTCAAAAACCAACAGATGCTGGCAAGGTTATGAAGAGAAAGAAATGCTTTACACTGTTGGTGGGAGTGCGAATTAGTGCAACCATTGTGGAGAGCAGTGTGGCAATTCCTCAAAAACCTAGAGGCAGAAATACCATTTGGCCCAACAATCTTATTACTGGATATACACCCAAAGGAATATAAATAATTCTATTATAAAGATACATGCACAGGTCACAATAGCAAAGACTTGGGATCCACCTATATGCCCATCAGTGATAGACTGGGTAAAGAAAATGTGGTACATATACACCATGGAATACTATGCAGCCATAAAAAGGAGGATTATGTCCTTTGCAGGAACATGAATGGAGTTGGAAGCCATTATGCTCAGTAAACTAATTCAGGAACAGAAAACCAAACACTGCATGTTCTCACAAGTGGGAGCGGGACCAACACACACTGGGGTCTGTTGGTGTGGCAGGGGAGAGCATCAGGAAAACTAGCTAATGGATCCTGGGCTTAATACTTAGGTAGTAAAATGATCTGTGCAGCAAACTACCACAGCACATGTTTACCCATATAACAGGCCTGAACTTAAAAGACGAAGGAAAAAAAAAAGTTAAAATAACTCCTTGATCCATGGGCTGCAGAATGCATGTTACGTTAACAGGTGTGAAAAAATCACCTTGTATATTTCCTTTAGATTTCTTTATGATCAGGTGCATTTCCAATGAGTAGTCATATTTTGAAAAACACTTCCTTTTTTAAGTAGTTGGTCTCAACAGGCTTAAAGTACTCAGTAAATATTAAAATATTAAGCCATGCTATAAACAGATGTGTTATCAAACAGGCATTGTTGTTACATTTACAGAGCACAAACAGAATAGATTTATCATAATTCTTAAGGGCTCTAGATTTTCAAAAAAATAAATGAGCATTGTCTTCAACTGTAAGTCACCAGGTGTCTTAGCTCCTAAGAGAGTAACGCTGACCTTTGAAGCTTTGAAAATGATCATTGACTTCTATCTACAAATGTCCTACACAGCACCTTCTTCCAATAGAAGGCTATTTTGCCTACATTGAAAAAAAATTTTTTTTTGAGACGAAGTTTCGTTCTGTTGCCCAGGCTGGAGTGCAGTAGTGGCATGAATTCCTGCAGGAAAAAAAAAAATTAAAATTAACCAGTCACGGTGATGGGTGCCTGTAATCCCAGCTACTCAGGCGGCTGAGGCAGGAGAACTGCTTGAAGCTGACAGGCAGAGGTTGCCGTGAGCTGCATGAATTCCTGAACTTAAATTATCTGCCTGGCCCGGCCTCCCAAACTGCTGGGATTATGTACATCTAAAATCTTTTGTTTAGTGTAGCCACCTTCATCAATTATTTTAGCTCGATTTTCTGGATAATTTGCTGCAGCTTCTGCATCAGCATGGCGGCTTCACCTTGCACTTTTATGTCATGAAGCGACCTCTCTGCTACTTTCAAACTTTTGTTCTGTAGCTTCTTCACCCCTCTTAGTCTTCACAGAATTGAAGAGAGTTAGGAGCTTGCTCTGGGTTAGGCTTCTGCTTAAGGAGATGTAGCTGGTTTGATCTTCTATCCAGACCACTAAAATGTTTTCCCTATCAGCAATAAGGTTGTTTTCTCTTTCTTATCATTTGTGTGTTCACTGGAGTAGCACATTTAATTTCCTTTAGGAAATTTTCCTTCGAATTCACAACTTGGCTAACTGTTTGGCACAAGAGGTCTATTGTTCAGCTTATCTCAGCTTTTGACATACATTAATCATTAGGCTTAATCATTTCTAGCTTTTGACTTAAAGTGAGAGACACGTCACTGTTGCTTTCACTTGAACACCTCGAGGCCATTGTACGGTTATTAATTGGCCTATTTTCAACGTTGTTGTGTCTTAGGGAATAGAGAGGCCTGAATAGAGGGAGAGAGATAAGGGAAGAGCCAGTTATCGGGGCAGTCAAATCACACGCGTTTATTAAGTTCACTGTCTTAGATGGATGCAGTTTGTGGTACCCCAGAACAATTATAATAGTAACCTCAAAGATCACTGGTCACAGATTACCATAACAGATATAACAATAATGAAAAAGTTGGAAATATTGCAAGAATTATCAAAATGTGACACAGAGACAAGAAAGAAGCAAACGCTGTTGGAAAAATGGTGCCGATAGACTTGCTTGACATGAGTTGCCAGAAATCTTTAATTTATTAAAAAAACGCCATATGTGACGTGCCATAAAGCAAAGTGCAATAAACCAAGGCGTGCCTGTATGTCTTCTCATTGTAAATGATGCATACAATGAAGGGTGTGCAAAACAAAATGCTAAGCCTCTCTTCTGCTCTCCACACTTCTGTTCTATATACTTTTCTAACCATAACTCCTATAACTAGTGTTACACATTCTTGCATCCTCTTTTCTATTTATGATTATGGATTCATACACATTATACGAAGATTTACTCATACAAATATGTCTATTAGGGTTCTCCAGAAAAACAAAACCAATAAAAATATATGTGTGTGTCTATTGTATGTGTGTGTCTATATGTGTATGTATATGTGTGTATATGCACATATATATGTGTATGCATGTGTGTATATTTCAAAACAGTCATTATGATTTGTTCAAAAATGGACCACATAAACAACAGTGGTACTGTAAGATTACAATGAAGCTGAAATTTCCTATCACAGAAATACTTACCATTATGTTACTGTTTCCTTACACTAGTCAGCACAGTAACATTTGTATATGTTTGGGGACTAGGAGCAATAGCCTATGGCATATATGCCTAGGCTATATTTATGGCATATAGCCTAGGCAATTGCTCCTGGGCTGCAATCCTACAAAAATGTTACTGTGCTGAATAGTACATAGTAGGCTATATCATCAAGCTTTGTATAAGTACACTCTATGAGGTTCACACAATGGCAAAACCACCTAATGGTGCATTTCTCAGAACGTATCCCTCTCATTAGGTGATGCACGTGTGTGTGTGTGTGTGTACACTAAAGCAATTAATTTTAAGGTATTGGCCCATGTAATAATGGAGGTTGAGGGCTGTCATGATCTGCTGTCTGCAAGCTGAAGACCCAGGAAGGCGAGTGGTGTAGTTTGAAGATCTGAGAGCTGGAGAGCCAGTAGTGTAGATTCCAGTTCATGTCTGAAGACATGAGAGCCAGGAGTATCAACGGCAAGAGGAGATCAATGTTCCAGTTCAAGCAATTAGGCAGAGAGAGAGGGCCAATCATTCCTTCCCCTACCATTTTTTCCTGTCCAGAGCCTCAATGCATTGGATGATGCCCAGCCACATTGGGGAGGGTAATCCTCTTTACTCAGTTTACAGATTTAAATGCTAATCTCTTTTGAAAACACTCTCACAGACACACCCAGCAATTATTTTTAACGAGATATCTGGGCAAGCTATAATCCAATCACATTCACAGTAAAATTAACTGTCACAACATGAATATTTAAAAAATACATATGATTAAATATGTAAATTTTGGTCTGTGATTTGCAACTTTCTGTTTTTTGTTTTTTGTTTTTTGTTTTTTCTCTCAATATCATGCTGTATTTTTCTGTATTGCCCTATTTAGGGTTACCTCTTTTTTTGTTTTTCAATGATTGTATAGTGCTCCATGGCATGAAAATGTCACAATTTATTTAATCACTCTTTCTTAGATGATCATTAGGATGTTTCTATTTTCTTTTATTTTTTAGCTTTTCAAAACAATGACAAAATTAACATAAATGTTTATGGATCTTTTTATTTTTTTTCTTTGAGATGGAGTCTGGCTCTGTTGCCAGGCTGGACTGCAGTGGTGTGATCTTGGCTCACTGCAACCTCTGCCTACTGGGTTCAAGTGATTCTCCTGCCTCAGCCTCCCAAGTAGTTGGGACGACATACGTGCATCACCACACCCAGCTAATTTTTGTATTTTTAACAGGGATGGAGTTTCACCATCTTGGCCAGGATGGTCTCCATCTCTTGACCTCGTGATCCACCGGCCTCAGCTTCCCAAAGTGCTAGGATTACAGGTGTGAGCCACCATGCCCAGCCTGTGTATGCTTCTTTTATGTACTTAGAATTTCTTTTGGATAAGATTCCTAGAAATGGAATTGCCTGGTCAAAGAGAACACATGATTTAAGACTGGATAAATACTGCTGGCGTTGATATTCAGCTGGTGTATACTGGGGACAGTGTGTTGGCAGGACCTTAACAACCGGTGGTAGTTGACATCTGTTTCAAGGAGCTGATGCCTGTGCCACACTGGATGTTAAACTCTTAAATTTTGTTCCTGACATTGCCTTTCAAAAAGATTTCATTAATATATACTCATTTCAAAAGCGTCTAAGAATGCCTGTTTCTTGCATTTCTCACACGTACTTAATGTTTTTTAACTGTTGCCAATCTGAGAAATAAAAAATGACAAAAAGGGAGTTGCTCTTCAATAGGTATAAAGTTTCAGTCATGTAAGATGAATAACTTCCGGAGATCTGCTGTACCACATTGTGCCTGTAGTTAGCAATACTGTATTGTGGACTTATAAATTTGTTAAGAGCATAGATGTCATGCTATGTGTTCCTACCACAATAATACCCACCCCTCTGATATTTTATTTTAAAACTTTGTAGTTCCTGATAATCAGTGAGGTGGTTTCCTCTTGTAAGTTTGTAGGTCATTTCTGGTTCTTCTGGGAATTGCCTATCATTTGTCGTGTTATTTTCTACTGGGTTGTTTGGCTTTCTTTAATAAAAGGTCAATTGATTTTATGTATTATAGATATTAAGCTTTTGTAGAATATGCTGCAGATGTTTTCTCTCTGTCAGTCACTTGTCCCAGACTTTGTTTTTAGTCTTTTGTTCTAAATATGCTTTTAATTTTCATGAGCTTAAAACTGTCAGTTTATCCTTTAGAACACTTCTGCTTTATGGCTTGCCTAGGGAGGCCTTTTACATTAAAATCATAAAAATATTCTTCTGAATTTCCCCCTAACAAAGTCACACACAAATTTAGTTCTTTAATCCATCTGTATGTAGTTTGTAAATGCAGTGTGCAATGTTGCAACCCTAGTTGTGGAACTGTTATCTAAATTTATTTTTTCCTTACAAACAGTTGACTGTCTTATGCCATTTATAGAATAGTCCATTTCCTCCCTTAATTTGAAATATCAACTTTATTATAAATTTTATAACTAAAATTCCCATGTATATGTGGGTATGCTTCTGGTCTCTATTCTATTAACTTGTTTTTGAATTTCTGCATGATATCAAATTGTCTTAATTAGTAGAATATTTTAGTATGGTTTGCTGTCTGGAGGGCAATGTCTGCAGATGCTCAGTATAAACTTGGATTTTTTCTTGATTTAATTGTGTCTTCATATTTCAAGTCTCAAAAACAGTATTTTTTTTCACTATTTTTCAGTTTTCTAGCTTTCAGCAGCTGATTTCTGGCTAAGTCTTACTGGTAGAGATATTAATGAATTAAGTTATATACAATAATATTTTTTGCAATATATGAAATATTACAATTTTTGTATAATATTTTACAGTATTACAACATATTATTAGCTTGAATTTTTAGGTTCATCTGATTCTTTTTGCCAGCCATGTATTACATGGCATGAATGCTCCATAACTTATTCAACCACTCTATTTTTAATAATTATTATATTTGCCTCCATTTTTCAAAATTTTCTTTTTCAAATAATGATAAAATAAGCATCAATGTACATACATCTTTGTGCACTTCAAATGAGAATTTCTTTGGGATAGATTCCTAGGAATGGAACTCCTGGGTCAATGAAATAAATGCTTGTTATTTCAAGAGAAAAGCTAATTACATTTAAGATGGCTAAGTCCTTTCTTCCGCACCCTCCCTTTCTGAGAAACTAGCTCCCAAGCAACAATGAGGTTAAAGACAAAAATGCAGAAATTTACTTATGAAACTCTAGGACGAAAGTGGAACCTGAAACTACCCTAACTGAGGATAAACAGGCGATGGAAAGGTGGAGGCTGACGTGGTGGAGCCAGGGAAGACACAGAGGTCAGGGAGAATGGTGGCAGGAGAAAAGCTGAGTCCTCGAGGCCTTGAGAGGCACGAGGAGAACTGAGCCAGAGCAGCTCCAGATTTGGAGCTCAGGCAAATGGAAGGTAGAGGAGATCCTGACTGAGCACAGGGGGACTAGGTGACGAGCGAGGCCCCGCCACCTCCCTAGTGGGCTCCCAGAATGCCTGCTGTTTGCAGAGGAGATTGGGGTGTCTTTAGAGAGAGCTGTTCCAGGAGAAAAGACCTGACAAAATGGGCATCTGAAGTCTTGCATGTGCTGACACCTCCACGAAATTCCAGACACGTGTTTATCTCCACCAGATGTTCCTTATACATCTCAAAATCCAAATCTGTACTCTATTTTGCCTCTTAAATCTGCTCTTTATACCTATTTTAATAGTAATGCTACCATTAGGCTAGTCTCTCAAGCCAGAAAAACCCAGTCATCATTGATGCCCTCTTTGAACTTCTCTGTGATGAAGTCGGCTAATTTTCAGCCCCTGGGAATCCTCCACACCTGTCCTCTTCTCACAGCCTCCACCTTAGTATACAGCACAGACTCTCTGCAAACCGATTTAACTAGTCTCCGTCTTTCAATCTGGCCTCATTAAACCTATACTCTGCAGCCTGCAGGGTGCTGTACCTAAAATGAAAATCTGATCGTCATCCCCAGCCCTGCACAGAACCCTAGGGCTGCTGTTTGTTATCCTCTCACCACCCATGTGCTTCCTCCCTCAGGCCCCTGAAGGATTCCAAAATTTTGTATGCTCCAGTGTAACCTGAGTAGTGATCTTGAAATACATATTCCTGAGCCCCTTTCAATTCAGTAAAAGACCCTAGATGATTCTCTGCATATGTTCTTGGCTCATAATAAGAAACTTGGGGCTTCAGCAGCCTGTCTAAATTCCTTAGCACGACATATATGGCCTTTAAAAATGGTGGTGTTTTGCCCACCATTTTTCTTTTTACTTCCCATTTGTTTGTGTTTCAGGTTTATCAAGCTGTTATTTCTTCCCTAATCATACCATTTTGTTTCATACTGTCGTACATGGGACCCTGTCTTCCTTGCTTCAGACCTTCAGTGTCTAACTCAACTGCAAGTGCATGAAACGGGGTTCTTAACCCTGAGTTAATGGCTCTGAGAATCTTTGAAGTTCCTGAAATTAATATGCAATATCTTGTGCATTTGAGTGTGTGAGTATATATATATATAAAATGTACACACACACATATATGTGTATATATATACATATATATGTACACACACACTTATACATATATATGTGTGTATATATATACTTATATATGTGTGTATATATTATATATATAATTATATATAATATATATAAGTATACACACACACACACACACACACCCCCAATGTATCAATGCAAATATCTAATTTTTCTACAAAGAAGTTTTGTCCATTTTCATCAGATTCTGAAAGTGGATCATAGCCCACCCCCAAAAAGAGTAAGAGTCACCAAGGGAAGGATATAAATAACATTTTCTTGAATTGAGTTGAAAAAAGTCTATTTGAATAATTTTTACTCAAGCTGACACAGTTGATGACTAGAATGTGTCTGTGTGTCTGTGTGTCTGTGTGTGTGTGTGTGTGTGTGTGTCAGAGAGGATAAAACCAATATAGTTCATTTAGATGAGAGTAAGATCTGTTAACTAGTAGCTTTAATGGCATCTACTTATTCTAGCTTCAGTGGGGGACTAATGTGTATTTTAGAATAGATCAGGCCAAAAATACGTAAGCATGTCCAATATCCATTAGACAACAAAAGTTTTATTTATTTATTTTTTAACACAAAGTCCCTGGATAATTGATCCTGCTTCTTTTCTGTAGTGTTTGGACTAACAGGATTGATTCTTTTGATTGACCTAACTCTGTTCCAGAGCAATAGAACAATACAATTGGCATTTCTACCACTGCATTGACTGAAGCAACTGGCTATTTTGGTGCTGAAGGGAAAGCCTGTGTCTCTAATCCACGTCTTCCCTGCTGGAGTCTAGTCTATGCTGGAGATTCAGTGCAGGAACATTGAGCTTCATGTCAATAAAATTTTTAGTTGTGTGGCCTTAGGAAATCTTCCTTAAATCTAGTTAATCTTGGCTTTTTCAAAGTGTGCTGACTCTGGGTGCCATTCAGCCCTACCAATGCACAGCACTGGGAAAATAATGGTTTTGGGGAAAAGTGATGTGCTAATTTGATCAGCAAATTAAAATAGGTTCAGTAAGGCATTCCCATGCATCCCCTTTTCATTAATATTACATATTTAAATGTAACTTATCAGTCATTTCAGTGAAAATGAAAAGCTAATTGGTCTTATCTTAATGAATTTGAACACATACTAACACTTAAGATGCCTGATAAAGTGAGTTCAAAATATATAGTGAGCTGTTAACCAAATGCCAAATGGAGTAGCCAAGTCATGTTTCCATTCTTTTCAGATTCCTTGTTTCTTACTGCAGTCAGTGGCAGCCCAGATATGATGTCATCCTGGTACTTCATGTCAGTTTGTTTGGTAGGGAAAAAGCAAGGAATAAATAGATCAGCAGTAATTTTCTCTACTTGAACTCAGGGATCCAAAAGGTGTTGGAGGGTATGTCCCAATGTCATTTATTTTGATAATATCACAAACTAATAAAACACTATGTTGGCTTCTTCCTCTCCTGTTTTCTCTCTGTCGGTATTTCTGGGTGATGTTGGCTTTGACATGTGTAGGCTTTACGTCGTACCCAAGAGGAGACGGAGGAGGGAGTTTGGTACTGTCTTGTGAAAAGTCTGTCAAAACCAGATTTTAAAAATTATATCTGGAATTTGAAAATGTGTATAAATACACATTTTCTGCCATTAGGTTTTAACTTTCAGCTTTTTAAATCTGTATTTTATATTTAATTATACTGGTTGTTGCTAAGTTTGGCTTGAGTAATTCTGAGTCAATGACTTTTGTTTGAGATCTGCTCTAGTGAACCACAAAGTCCAGTAGGAGTGCGGAGGTATTAACAAATTGTGAAGACCCCCTAACAGCATCTCTCAATTAAAAATAAAATTCCTATTTGATTGTGAGCCCTTTAACATTAGGGACTTCTGTCATGGCCATGTATCTCTTCACTTGGTTAAAACCTGGTATATATTTGGTGCTCAGTAAATATTTAAATGCATAGAAGAATAACAGAAAGAAAGAATGAAAGAATTCTCTCAGAGACAGGTGGTATAACTAGAATCACTTTCAATGACTGATGTAAATAATTACCTTGTGCCAAGCACAGAGGTTGCTCTATAACATGATATAGACAGAGAACCTGAAACTTGACAGGTTTACGTAATTTGACGCTACAGGACAGAGGCAAGATTTAAATCCAATGCATTTCCCACCTTATTAAAGAGTTACTATAGATGTATTAATAGAGATTCAAATTTGTAACTTTTGATTGGAGTAGGAAGAAATTATGGCTAAAATAGAGTAATCGTAACACATTTGAATAAAGCATGAATCTGACAGCAACATATGAGTTTACTCTAGCCCAATAATCTAAATACCAGTAGCTGGTCCTCCCTCGCCTGTCTTACTTCCTTGAACACAGCATTTATGACATTTCTCTATTAATACAGGCACACCTTGTTTTGTTGTGCTTTACTACATTGCACCTCCCAGATTCTGTGTTTTTTGCAAATTGAAGGCTCATGGCAACTCTGTGTTGGGCAAATCTATCAGCGTCGTTTTTCCAATAGCACGTGCTCACTTTGTGTCTCTGTGTCAAGTTTGCTAATTCGTGCAATATTTCAAACTTTTGATTATTCTTATATCTGTTATGGTGATCTGTGATCCATCTTCTTTGATGTTATTATTGTACTGTTAGGGTATACCACGAACCACACCCCTATACAATGGTGAACTTAATAAATGTGTTCTGACTTTTCCACAGACCGGCTCTTCACCTGCCTCTCTTCCTGTCCTCAGACCTCCCTAATCCATGAGACACAATAATATTGACAATAAGCCAATTTACAGCCCTACACAATGTCATTAAAATGTCCAAGTGAATGGAAGAATTGCATCACTTTAAGTCAAAAGCTAGCAAATGCTTACTCATAGTGATGAAAGCAGGTCAAAGCTGAGATAGGCCAGAAGTTAGACCTCGTACACCACACACTTAACCAAGTTGTGAATAGAAAGAAAACGAGAGTTCCTGAAGGAAATTAAAAGTGCTACCTCAGTGAACATACAAATGATAAGGAAAAAAATAACCTTATTGCTAATAAGGAGAACATTTTATTGGTCTGGATAGAAGATCAAACTAGCTATAGCGTTTCCTTAAGACAAAGCCTAATCCAGAACAGCTGCTTAACTCTCTTCAATTCTATGAAGGCTGAGAGAGGTGGAGAAGCTGCAGAAGGAAAGTTGGAAGCTAGCAGGCATTGCTTCAAAAGATTTAAGAAAAGAAGCCATCTCCATGACATAAAAGTGCAAGGTGAAGAAGCAAGTGGAAGCTCCAGCGTACTGCAGAGAATGTAGCTAAGATCATTGATGAAGGTGGCCACATT
Organism: Cebus imitator; assembly: GCF_001604975.1. Lineage (NCBI taxonomy): Eukaryota > Metazoa > Chordata > Mammalia > Primates > Cebidae > Cebus > Cebus imitator. Next base: position 1,290,055 of record NW_016107618.1, read on the forward strand.
CAACAACAGATTTTTCATGTAGACAAAACAGGCTCATACTGAAAGAAGATGCCATATAGGACTTTCATAGTTAGAGAGGAGAAGTTAATGTCTAACTTCAAAGCTTCAAAGGACAGGATAACTTTCTTCTTAGGGGCTAATGCAGCTGGTGATGTTAAGCGAAGCCAGTGCTCATTTACCATTCTGAAAATTCTAGGCTCCATATGAATTATGCTAAATCTACTCTGTTGATGCTCTATAAATGGAACAACAAAGCCTGGATGACAGCGTATATGTTTACAACATGGCTTATTGAATATTTTAAGCACACTCTTGGGATCTACTTCTCAGAAAAAAAGATTCTTTTCTAAATATGACTGCTCATTTCCAATGCACGTGATCATTCAAGAGCTCCGATGGAGATGTACAAGGAGATTAATGTTGTTTTCATGGCTTCTAAAAGAACATCTATTTTGCAGACCGTGAATCAAAGAGTATTTTTGACTTCAAGTCTTAATTTTGAAGAAAGACATTTTATTAAAATATAGCTGCCATAGAGAGTGATTCCTCTGAAGATGGGCAAAGGAGAGTGAAAACCTTCTGGAAAGGATTCATCATCCTGGGTGTCATTAAGAATATTCATGATTCATTGGAGGAGATCATAATGTTAACATTGATAGAAACTTGGAATAATATTATTCCAATCCTTATAGATGACTTTGAAAAGTTCAGTTGAGAAAGTAACTGCAGATATGGCCGAAATTGCAAGAGAACTAGAATTAGAAGTGAAACTTGAAGATTGACTGAATTGCTGCAATCTCATGTGAAAACTTTAATGGACGAGGAGTTGCTTCTTATGGATGAGTAAAGCAGGTGGTTTCTTGAGATGGAATCTTTTTGGGGAGGATGCTGTGCACATTTTTGAAATAACAACAAAGAATTTAGAATATTATGTAAACTTAGTTGATAATGCAGCAACAGAGTTTGAGAGGCTGGACTCTGATTTTGAAAGAAGTTCTGCATGTAAAATACTACCAAACAGCATTGCATGCTACACAGAAACCTTTCATGAAAGGAAGAGTCAATTGATGAGGCAAATTTCATTGTTGTCTTATTTTAAGAAACCGCCACAGCCATCAGTCTTCAGCAACCACCACGTGGATTAGTCAGCAGCCATCGACCCAGAGACAAGACCCTCCAGCAGCAACAAGATTATGACTTGTTAAATGATCAGATGATAGCATTTTTTTTTTAGCAATAAAGAGTTTTTAACTTAGTTATATACATTGTTATTTTATACATAATGCAATTGTACACTTAATAAACTACATATAATGTGAACATATTTTTTTTTTTTTTTTTTTTTTTTTTTTTTTTTTTTTTTTTTTTT
>NW_016107618.1:1291564-1307083 GCF_001604975.1 Cebus imitator
TTGACCAGGATGGTCTCGATCTCTTGACCTCGTGATCCACCCGCCTCGGCCTCCCAAAGTGCTGGGATTACAGGCGTGAGCCACCGCGCCCGGCCTGTGAACATATTTTTTATAGACACTGGAAAATCAAAACATTTTTGTGGCTTGTTTTACTGTAATGTTCACTTTTATGTGGTGGTCTGGAATCCAACCTGCAATATCTCAGAGTTAAGCATGTGCATCACATATGTTAACTGAATATTCCATTAATTTCCAGTGACTTGACTTACTTTACTCCTTATGAGAAAAAGAGAGCACAATTTCTAGTAAACTAACAGCTATCAGAACAGACCCTAGGAGCAATAGGATGAAAAGCTAATAGGTAAGTAATAGGAGGGACATATAAATGATCTTTGAAAGCAAAAGTGAATTATAGCATTCATTAACTCCTGATTACTAAGAAATTAGAAACTGGATATTTCATTTCTAGCTCTGTACATCCTATGCACAATGAATTTAAAATCCACTATTGTTGTTCTTTAATTTCAGAAAACCATTGTTCTTCTATCACTTATATTCCCAGAATTGATTTTCTTTGTTATTTTCTCCTCATACTTAAGGGATTTTTATATTCAACCTTAAAAGCTTTTCATTTGGGATTTGTCTCATAGGGAAATTTGAGCAGGAAGAATACGCATAGTTAATCTCTCAAGGTAAGAATTGTTTCATGAGAAGAAATAATGATTATGGAAATTATGTTGATGCTAACATTTTTCTATACAAGTAACCTTTCCTGTAGCTAGTTTCATGGTTCAGCATTTTTAGATGTAAATATATATATATATATATATTTTCCTGAGCATGGCATAAATAAGTTTAGAGTAGCACAAAGGTATATTTGGCTTTAAAATACACTTATTTTAAAGTGACCTCTCGTTTAAAGGGCTGCCTGCAAGATGCAGCCAAAGAGGGAGTCAGCGTGTGAGAAAGTGGTGGTGTTTTTTATTTATCAGACTTCTCTTGTATCCCCATTGGGGTATACAAGCTTGACTGTCTTTGCACTTGCCACATTAATCACTTTCTCTTTTAAAATTCAGGAGCATCATGCTTGGTGTATGGGGTCAAAGACAAGGTAAAACAATGAGGCAGTCAATTATGCTAAATAAGCCTCTGATAGCAAGTTAGAGGTAGTTCCAGGATGATTTTGGCATCAGCCACTAACAACAGTCTGCTTTCAATTTAAATCATTAAAAATAACTGTATTTATAACCTCTATTAGTGAAAATCTATGCCTGTTAAGGTGATAAGGTACCACTCTTGTTTCACTCAGAATTATTTGAAATGCAGAATCCCTGGAGATATCAGATATTGTGCTTCTTGGGAGTAATTTTTGTTTCAAGAATGCAGATACTTGCCTGAGGGTGATACCTCATTTCTCTGCTTGCCCTATCAACGACACTCAAGTTTGTCTGTTGTATACAGAATAGAGTCCTTTTAGGAAAGATATATGGTGGGTCAGTATGCATTTTCCTCTTTGTAAAGTTTTGTTTATTCTCAGTATAGGAGAAAGAATAGGAAATAAATTTTGCACAAATCTAAAATCAGAAAGTCAGAGCAGGCAGTGGTTTCTAATATTTTCAGAAATAAGGACTTTTAACATCAATGTATGTCACCATCCCTCTCCTCATGACAGAAGGCTGCTAGACATTTAGTGGCATGTTCAATGCATGTCTGTATCATTTTCAAGATTTACACACATTTGGACGACTGTGGCGCATGTGTGTGAAACAGATTCAGTCTGTAAGTAGTGTGACTGTTGCACTTGAAATCCCCCTGTGTTTTCATTATTCAGCTCCCACTTATAAGTGAGCACATGTGGTGTTTGGTTTTCTGTTCGTGTGTTTCTTTGCTGGGGATAATGGCTTACAGCTCCATCCATGTCGCTGCAAAGGACATGATCTCATTCATTTTTATGGCTGCATAGTATTCCATGGTATATATGTACCACATTTTCTTTATCCAGTCTATCATTGATGGACATTTGGGTTAATTCTATGTCTTTACTATTGTGAATAATGCTGCAATGAACACATGGGTGCATGCATCACATGGAGGGGGAAAACACACATTGGGGCCTGTCGGGGGAGAGAGGAGGCAGGGGTTGAGCATCAGGAAGAATAGCTAATGCATGCGGGGCTTAATACCTAGGCAATCAGTTGATAGGTGAAGCAAACCATCATGGCACACATTTACCTGTGTGACAAACCTTCACATCCTGTGCATGCACTCAGGAGCTTAAATTTTTTTGAAAAAAGTGCTTTTATGAAAAAATCCAAATCCCTCTGGCTTCATCTTATTCCCAGGATCTCCTCCTCCCTGCAGCTTCTCTGTTCTCTTGCAGCATTCTTCCATTGTTACCACCCTCTGCACCATCGCTGCATTCCGTCTGGAACATGCCCAGCTGACTTCTGTCCCGGGCCTCTGCACCTGCTCTTTCTTTCCTCGGAATTCTTTCCCCCACAATGTTCACAAGATTGGCTCCTTCTTGCTATTCTGATTTCAGTTCAAATAATTTCTTCCACAGAGAACCCTTCTATGGTCACTCAGTCCAAGCAGCACTCTCTTCTGCCTATCCCCCCAATCCCTCTGTTATGTTAAGTGCCTTATTTTTCCACAGCACTTATTACAATCTGGCATTACATTCTGTATTAGTTATGCTTGTCTGCTAAACTATTCTCACGAGAGCAGAGACCTTGCCTTTCTTGTTGCCTGTAGTATCCACAGGTGCTCCTGAAAGGAGTTCACTAAGGGTTTGTTGACTGAATGAAAGAGAATACAAATCAGTTTACAGAACTCTTAATAATACCCCATTTTTCAGCCGAGAGACTGGAAAACACTGGCTTAAATTCTTCTCTCCCCATGTGGTCCCAACCAACCCCAATGGGTTGTATAAATGAATATTTAATGAGTGTTATTCTGTCATCTCAGAATTTCTAATGGTGCCACAAAATAGTCTATAGGGAGGTTTTAAGCAGATCCTCAAAGCACTTATTAAAAGGTGGCCAAACTATCAGCCCTGCTTTTCCAGCTTCTACCCGCATAAGTAAAGGTACTTGCTGGCGTAGAAAGAACAGTGGATGAGGGAGAGGAGAGACAGATACTTCTCCCACAAGGCAAGTGAGGGCTGCTCCAAGCAAGAGCCCTGGGAATGCTGTGTGCCCGCAGGAGTCCTATGTCTTACTTCCTGCCTGGAGGCTTGCTGAGCCACCCGTTGTGTTTCTGATGCTGCCGTTTGTGCTACTACCAAAGCAGAGAACTAGAGAACTCTTTGTAGATCCAGATGTGAGCTCCCTGAGGTGTGGTGGGTACAGCAACTAGTGACTGCCTTTGTCTGGGAGAAGTGTGAAGGCTAGAGGTGGCTGGAGCTGCCTTCACTGCTGGGCAGAACAAGACAGTGGAAGTTCCCCTGGATAAGTGGAGCCAGTATAGGTAGTCAAACGAAAGCCATCTCTAAGTAATCCCACCCAGGAGAATTCCACAGGAATCGAGGGTCCCTAGCAGAAAGATGTTGTGTGTGGTTAATTGCTGGAGGGAAATTGGAGCATGATCTAGCCATGTCACAGAGATGTTCAAAGTCAGAATCCATGAAAAGCCACCCAGGCGCAGGACTACAAGGAGACCCGCCTTTGGATGCTTGCTATGGCAGGGGGAATTCAACAGCTGGGGGGAATTACATAATACCAGCTAAGTAAAAAGACTTAGCCTCTCCTTTGCTTACCCCCACCGGCAGAACAAATGAAGGAGAGAAGAGGGAAGGAACAGATCTCACACCCTCCATTGGTCTAGAGCAGTGCTTTATAAACTTTTTTCTTTCCCGCTCTCCCAAGTCACAATTTTTTGACTTTTCTTCTAACTGCCTTCCCCTTCGTCTGTGGATTGTACACCACAGGCATATTGTATACTGGGTACGGTGGTCTTTGGGGGTCTACAAATCATTGGAACACATTTTTTTGTACCCCAGGAGTCAATTAGCATCCCTGTAGGGGCAATATCATCCTTATTAAGAACACATAGCCCAGAGCAGTAATTCTTCACTGGGGATGATTTCACCTTCCAGGGGACATTTGTCAATATCTGGAGACATTTTTTCGTTCTCACAACTTGAGTGTGAGACTGGCATCAGTTGGTTAGAGGCCAGGTTTATGTTGAACGTACTACAGTGCACAGGGCAGCTTCCCCAACAAAGACTTAATCTGATAGTAAATATCAATGGTGCCGAGGTTCAGAAATTCTCAAGTAGAGTCTAGAATTTCTAGACTCAATATCCAGGGTAAGGCTTATCCTAAAAAAAGGAGAGAAGCTTTGAATTAGCACAGAGACTAATGCTTTGGGACTGATTGAAGTTTTTAAAGCCTTGAAAGTGATCTGAAAATTGCATGCTACCAAGGAACAGAAGAGGGAGACTGGGTGAATGAGCCAAAAGTCACCCTGGGAAAATAAAGCCATTTCTTGATTTTACCCTCCTGAGTTCACTTTTAAATTAATTGGTTACAGGTATAACAAAATAGGCTTATAAATTAGTGGTTTGAGACAATTAATACAGCACATGTGTATTAGGTCTCAGACCAGCTCACCAAAGCCCACCATGCAGCACACATAAATGTGACATGGCCGTCCAGATGCTGTAGCTCTTGGGATAGGAACATGTCTTTCCACTACTCTAGCTCCAATTATGGACAATATTTATCATGACCTATGGCAGGCAGGTAGAAGAAAAAGGGGGGTAGTCATGAAAGTAAGGGAAGGTGTCAGAGATACAGGATGGAGAGAATAGGACCTTCCCATGAGGAGGGAGTGGTTGTCTTTCCAGAATGACTCCTTCCTTAAAAACACTTCGAGGGTTTTCTAAGACATTTACTTGCAGCATAACATGTTGCATATTCAAGGGAAAGAAAAAAGAAAAAAAAAAATCTTTCTTAAGATGGAGTCCTGCAAGGGATTGATTTTTGTACCAGAATCTTGACTTTAGTAGACACGGAAGATGTACCACTTTTCTACCCCAAAACCTAGTGGCTTACAAATAATTTAATTGCTCACAATTCTGAAATGCCTACTAGGATCAGCATGGTTTTCTTTCTGAATGTCTCACCGGTGTCATTGATGAGGCTGCTGTCAGTCGTTATGTTGACTGGTAGTTTGCTGGTTCCAGAGAGTCTAGTAACGTGGCTGGGCCTCAGGACAGCGGGGGCAGGCTTTTTCACAAGGTCTCTCTCCTCATGGCTCATCTCTAGGAGGCTAGTCTGGGCTTTCTTATGTGGCAGTCTCAAGGCAGCAACAGGGCAAGAGAGGAAGCTGCAAGCCTTTTGGAAGTTGAGGCCCTGAAATTACACAGCAGAAGTATCACTTCTGCTGCGACTACTGGTTATAGCGAGTCACAGGACAGGGTTAGCTCATAACAAGAGAAGGGAAAATAGTTCCATCTGGCGAAGAGCAGCAAAGCCACCTTCCAGAGACATAGGCTTCTAGGAATTGGAGAAATTGATGCAGCCATCTTTGCAAACAATCTGTCAAAAAGATTTTCCATAATCTATCAATATATCTATAGGTAACAATACTTAGAATTTATGGTTTTAGGAACAGGCCCTGCTGAGAATGACTGAACAGGCTATAAGAAAAACAATAAAATGTATTGCATGTATATGGTGTATATATTTTATGGTATAGTGCATTACATAAGATATACAGTTTCTGTTATCTGTCTCCCCTTCCTCTCCTTTAAGAAATAGGACCAGTGGTTTTAGGGAATATGTATAGTCCAATATGGATTCGATTTTTTTCTCATGTCCTACATTTTTCTTGTCCTACACAGTTAAGCTGTCTGCAGAGCCATTTCAGAACACTATTTCTATAATATGGTCTTTAATTAAGCACTTATTTAAATTCCGTCTTTAAGTACCCAAAGTAATACTAAAATGCAGTGGCGCTGTTGTGTTAAAATCTAACCTGAGAGTTCCATGTGGATGTTCTCTGTTGGGATCAGATTATTGTGCTCTGGCACAGCTTTCTTTTTTCATATTATAACAAACAGGAGTGGTTTTAAAAGCTCCTGTGATGTGAAGAATTTCTTCCTATTTGGAATTTGAACTGCAAATACATCCTGCCTCTGCCCAGAGCTGTGACAATTCCGATGCACATCTGCTATAATGCTTTGGGCTGCAAGTAACAAGAGTACCTGACTCAGATGCGCTTAGACAATAAGGACATTTATCATCTCCTGTAGCCTCAGATTTGAGTCATTTAAGAGTTCAATGGTGGGCTAAGTTTCTGTCTCTCAGAGTGTTAGCTCCAATCTCTTGTTTTTATCTAGTAGGAGAGAGAAAGGGAAAACTTCTCCTCTAGCCATGGTCTTCTTTCATTCAGTTATCTTAGGTCACACGTCCACACCTAAAGTATTAACACATCCCTGGGAATGCCCCAAGCTGATTGAATTACTGCTAGAGCTGGGGATGTCAAGTTTCCCAGCATCATGAGTAGGCAGGAGATCTCTGAATAAAATGTGGGTTCTGGTAGGAAGGCAGAATGAAGAAAGGAGGCTGAGGAGGTAACAAGGGTCTTACACAGTAGATAATTCTAATAAACGTCCTCTGGAAAAAAGTAGCTCTGAATGATGTGGCAACTGTAGAAACTAAAATCAGAATGGAAATAATAATTATTATCAAAGGGCAAATCACCACATTTTAAAAGATACTTCAAAAGATGAAAAAACCCTGATATTCCTGGATCCTACTTTTTTATTATGTACAAATTTCCAACACATGTCTCCTCTATTTTCTCTTTCTGTCTCTGTCTTTGAGCTCAGTATTACGGATACAGACACAAAGGCTCATAGGTGATATCTTGGGTGATTAGAGTCCCTCAAAGTAGTATGTGACTCTTCAACATTTCAGAGGAAAGCACTGACTTATTCTAAAGTGTTTTCCTTCTGAAAGAAGTCTATTGTTGGCACCTACTGAAGGCCACCAATGAGGGTGGCTGGGGATGCAGAGAGGCAGTCAAGGGAGAGTCTGAGGGTGGATTATACTTTTTTGGCCTCACCTCTTCCTCTCCTTTAACCTTTATAGGTACTTGAAGTTAAGCTCCCAGAGAACAGTGTCCATTTGGTTTACTGTTGTATCATTAACACCTAGAATAGCACCTGGCACAAAGTCAACACTCAATAAACCATTGTTGAACGAATTGCTGCAAATCCTTCCTGCAACAGCAGTGAAGTGAGGCCAGCCAAAGGAACAGAAATCTTTCAATATGTACGAGCAGCAAGGGAACAGAATGGGAAGGAAACACTACCTACTCAGTTGTTTGCAAAGTCAGGACTGCTTCCCTTAAATTGTTAAATTCTTTCTTTATTTTTTTTTTAAATTAAGAAATAAAACTAAGATGTTATTCCTTCAGAGAATAAAACATCCCTAGTTAATGTCTAATGATGGTGTTTTAAGGGGAATTTTAATTAGGGTTCATGGATTTTGTCATGTTTCATGTAGCCTTTAGCCTTTCCTCCAGAAAACATATTAGACATGGAGTGGGTATACAGCACCTTGTGTGCCTTGTTAGTTGATGTTGATGTGAATGGCTGCCCTTCGATGCTAGCACTGTGGCATTTAAATATAACATTTTGTTAACTGCCAAATTCCCAGCATCCTCACAACCCTTTGATGCTTCAACATTAAGTGACTGAGCTCCTTTGGTACAGGGCAGGGGTAGCAGATAGGATGGCTGCTTTACTTTGTCGGAATGACTCATTGGATGCCATGGCCATTTCTTTTTGGGAGGAGGCCAAGGGTAAGTCCACTGATTATTGTTGCTTGTATTAAGTCAACACTCCCAATTCCTGAGCTGTCTTAAAGAAGGTATAGTTTCTTAGGATTCCTAATGATGACAAACCTAGAGCCTCTGTGTAAGCATTGGCCGGAGCAGGAAAGGCATTCTTTGTGAGAATAATCACAGCTCTCCTTAAGCGAGTAAAGGCAATTAGTGACAGGTCTGTGCTGGGCTCATTATATACATTTTTGAGTAATTTTTATAAAAATGCTACAAGTTAGGTGTTTATTTCACTTCCAGCTTGCCCTCCAGCAGTCTGGTATTAACAGCAGCCAAAATGTTCATGTTCAAATGTAAGTCAAATTATGTCACTCCTCTGCCCAGAACTTTCCAGTAGCTTCTTGTCTGTCTCAGAATAAAAGCCAAAGTCCTTGCTTTAGCCAACAAGTCTTGTGTGATTTTCCTCTCTGATTTCATCCTCCTTCCCTCCATTCATTGCTTGTTAAATCACACTGGCCCTGTGCTGTTTTCTCACTCACTCCTGCCTCGGGGTTTTTGTACTTTCTGTCCCATCTGTTTGAAATGGTCTCTTCCAAGACAGCTACACAGGGAGCAGCCCATTTCCTTCAGGTCTTTACTTGAAAGTCACCTTCTTGCTAAGGACTTTCTTAGCAATCCTAACTAAAATTTCACCACCTGCTCCAACATTAAACATTTCATATCCTCCTTTCCAGTGTTTTATTTTTTGCATTCAGTTTGCCCTTTTGCTTTGTTAACTGTCTTCTCCGTTAGAGTATAATCTCCACAAAGGAGCCCCAACTCCACCCAGCAACTAGAGTAGTTCCTGGACCAGATGAGGCTTACAATAAATCTTGTAAGCCTTTCAGTCATCAAATATTTATTCTGCATTTACTAAGATTTGGGTATTATTTTGGCCACTTGTAACACAAAAATGAACCAGAAAGACAGGGACTGTAACTTGGCAGAACTTCAAATCGAGAGAGAAAATAATTAAGCAAATGCCCATTTAATACACGTAAACTGCAAACTTCATGGAAATTAACTAAACTCCTTAACATTCACTGTTCTGAAGTGTCACAGCTGAAATAAACACCCAGAAATTTTAAATTACAGTATTAACCCTCTTTTCTTTATGCTCTGCTAGAATTGACTTAAATACCTTTTTATTTAAATTACGAATTTCACCTCTTTGTGCTTACTCACAATGCCCTTCACTGAGCCAGAATTTTGTTGCTGTTTGCATCTATTGGGATTGTTCTCTAAGGTATTAAGGATTATCATTAGATGAAGCTCATCAATCATTATTATTGTTGATAAGCTTCATTTGATCCGCCCTTCAAGAACATCAAAATAAGAATAACAACTATTTCATCTCACTTGTTCTAAATGAAAAAACATCCTTAACTTATTATTTGCATAGGACAAAGTGAAAATAAAATCGGCTAAGTGGCTTATTTCATGGTTCACACTAGAAGTTCTTTTTGAAAAGGGTAGATTGCCTGTTAAATTTTAAAAAATTTAGTAGTAATAGCTTTAAAAGAGTAATTGTGTATTTTTAAGTTTGATTTTTAAAATCAGAATGGATACTTAGCTGAGCATGGTGGCTCATGCCTATAATCCCAACAGTTTGGGAGGCTGAGGCCAGAGTTCATGACAAGCTGGGCAACATAGTCAGACTCGCCCCTAAAACAAACAAACAAAAAATATTTAAAAAAATGTATATATAGTAAAAGAATGAATACTTAAAATAAGGATGTATTAGAGGTCAATTTTTCATGTTAACTCTCATTTTTTTAGATCGGAGATTTTCACAGAGAAAGTAAAGCTTTTTAAAAACTTATTTTTATGTGTGTTTTAAGGAAAAAAAATTACACCTCCCAAACAACAGCAACTAAATTTTAGACAGACGTTGGTTGTTGTCTGAGGAGATAATTATATATGTTGTTATACATGTGTTCTGAAAATATGGAGTAAATCTCTACACTTGGAAATACCTTATATCACAAAGGGAAGACTTGTCACCTCCATGGCTATTTGATGTGTGGACTTGAGGTCCTGGTTTGTGTACTGTACTGAGAAATAACAACACATGCTATTGATAACAGTTCTGCCAGGTTCATGCTATGCCTTATTGAATCCAAAAAGACCTGGCTCTTATCCGGTCATTGTCCTTTTCATACTTTGTGATTTTTGATGAACATGCATATGAACAGAAAATGATTGTCTATCTCTTCATTTCTTTCTTTCTTTAATCCTTTCAGTCTTGATGAGGAGGAATCTTTTAGTGTATAAATGCCATGAACATGGAGATAAACTTTTTTTTTTTTTTTTTTGGTAAATGTTGTTCTCTGAAGAAAAAAGATCTGTTGTTCTTTTCTGAGGTTGAAGATACGAAAAGATCAAAAAGCTCAATTCAGGTTGTTAAAAAGAAAACTTCAGTCAAATTAATTTGAATACGTTTAATTGAGCAATGAATGACTCCTGAATCAGGCAGCCCTCAGAATCACAGCAGATTCAGAGAGACTCAGGGATGCCTTGGAGTTAGAACAAATTTATAAACAAAGAATGAAAAGTCATGTACAGAAATCAGCAGTAAGTTAGAGAAACAGCTGGATTGGTTACAGGTTGCATTTGCCTTAATTTAAACACAGTTTGAGCACTTTGCAATCTGAGAATAATTGAAGTATGACCACTGGGATTGGCCAAGACTTAGTTATTGTGACAGGTGCAAACTCCTAAATTAGGTTTTCAATCTCATCTGATTATTATGCTAGGTTGCATTTCGTCCACAAGGACTCAAATATGGAAATACGAAGTCTTTCTCAGGCCATATTTAGTTTGCTTTAACAAGAGTAAAGCCAGGACCCTGGCAGAGGGACAAGGCAGTAGGAAAAGAGGATACCAAGGGAACGAGACTGCCGATCAGCCCTCCTGGATTCTACCCATACATGCAGAGCTTTATGTCAAAGACATTACATATGTTATACTTGTTACTACCTTGTTCTTCAGCTCCCAGTAAAGACATAGTTATCACATAACATGTAAATTAAGGGCCAGGGATGATGATGGCTCACACCTCCATTCCCAGCACTTTAGGAGGCTGAGGCAGGAGGATTGCTTGAGCCCAGGAGTTCAGGATCAGCCTGGGCAACATAGGGGGGCATGGCCTCTACAAATTTTTTTTTTTTTTTTTGAGGTGGAGTCTTGCTCCCAGGCTGGAGTGCAGTGGCATGATCTCAGCTCACTGCAACCTCTGCCTCCCGGGTTCAAGCAATTCTCCTGCCTCAGCCTCCTGAGTAGCTGGGACTACAGGTGCATGCCACCATGCCTGGCTAATTTTTTGTATTTTTAGTAGAGACAGGGCTTCACCATGGTAGCCAGGATGGTCTCAATCTCCTGACCTTGTGATCTGCGCCTCAGTCTCCCAAAGTGCTGGGATTGCAGGCATGAGCTACTACGCCTGGCCCCCCATTTTTTTTTTATTCAGACATAGTAGTGTGTGCCTGTAGTTCAAGCTACTTGGGAGGCTGATGTGGGAAGATCACTTGACCTGCTGAGGTCAAGGCTGCAGTGAGTTGTGCTTGTTACACTACACTCCAGCCTGGGGGACAGAGTGAGAGACTTTATCTCAAAAAAAAAAAAAAAAAGATAGAGAGAGAAAGTTATGTATACTTCTTAAAAACCTGAAAGACAAATGCAAATGCATTGGTCTAATCAGGGTAATAGCAAGTTTAAAATGATGACACAAAGAAATAATAATTTGATATGATTTTTTCCCAAATCATGGTGGTTCCATGGAAAGTGGTAGGAAATTTGTAAAAGCTTAGGGATGGGTGAAATATTCATCCCATATTTCTTCATTGGCATTAGCACTAGCATCAAAAAATATAAATGCCTAGGTAAATTCTATGGAGTGCTAGGTGAACACAGAGTGAGGTACACAGCCCTGGCTCTCATGGTACTATACAGGTATGAGACTGCTGAGATCATTCCTTCTCTAGGCAAGAAAAACAATAGTAGCATATTTTATTTTTTTTTAATTAGTTTGTAGGCATGTTGTTCTTGGAATGAAGGTCTCCAAAATCTTCTGAATGAGAGAGCATAATTTCTCATTAATGCAATCTTATACATTCAAATAAAATACAACTAATTAAAAAAATTTTTTTTAAAGATAAGACATTCTGAATTATTACAAATGTTTAAAAATAAGAATAAATGTGGTCTGAGAGGAGGATCCATTTTGTGACACCTACTTTACTTCCCCTGAAACTGGGTCTTTTCTGCCTAATTTTAGTTTTGTTAGGTATTCTTTCTGATGGAATAAGACAATGGCAAAGCTGAATTCTGCACAGGTAAATTGTTTCTGCATTTCTTCATGTTAATTAAATTCATCTAGATATTTTTTCATTACTTTATTAGAAATAAATTTAACCCATTATGTAACAGTAAGATATCTAAATGGTATATACACAGAATTCTCAACAGAATTTGAGATTATAATTACTTAGAGAATTTCAGGAGATCGGTCCTGCTAAAAGTTATTCCAAGCACATGATTTCTAGAGTAGTCTATGTCCAACATTTTCATCATTGTATACTCATCTATGTATTTTTAATAACTTATAAATCTGAAGTCTGCAGTCATCCTGGCCCTGAAACAATTATTGATGCCCTTGAAACTATCAATTGCTACCTCAATAGCAGAATCACAACATGTTGCTTACATTTAACTCTTTCTTTTTGGCCTTGAAAATAGATGTGAATAATTGTATGTATGTATATATTTCCATAACAGAACAGGAAGGGGACATGATTCGTTTTATATACTGGAAACTTTGTCAGTCCTAATTGAGACATTGCTGGCAAGAATGCTTTCAACTTCTTCCCCGTAATACCCAGATAGAGCCAAACTTAGAAACCCTCTAACTCTCTGATGACTAAGGTTGTTAAACAGATGAAAAATAAGAAAGCATCTGGAAATGATATCATCCCTGCCAAATGTTCACACTAGAGAAAGAGTAATTCATGTAACATCTCTGTATTTTCCTCTTGAGGCACAAGAATGAAAGAGAAAACTCTATATGGCTCTAGGGATGTAGAGATCATAAGAATTTTACATAATGATATAAACCCAATGGCAAGATAGATGAGCATTCCTGAATCAGCTGCAAACCATATGTTTTGAGTATCCATGAGAAAACTCTAATTTCTATTTTGGAAAGACAATAAATTCATGTCTTAGAGGTGGGTGTTTTGAAGTGAAGATTACACCCTCCCTCTCTAAGGCACTTGTATTTCATCTAGTCTCTAAGGCTTTTCTTAGAAAATACTGCATAAATGTCTTTTACTCCATTGCTGGATGTTTCCATTAAGAAACAAACTTTATCCGTCAATGGTTTAGTGATTTGAAATGAACCTGGAGGCACCTGCTTTAGAATACATTCTTATTTAATTTCTGAATGGCACACAGCTTTTCCAAAAGTGTAGAGACTTCTTTATATACTTTCTACTCATTAGAATATTTGAGGCTGGATGTGGTGGGTCACGCCTGTAATCCCAGGACTTTGAGAGGCCAAAGCAGGAGGATTACTTGAGCTCAGGTGTTTGATACCAGCCTGGGCAACATTGTGAGATGACGTCTTTATTTATTATGTTTTTAAAGACTATTTAAAAAGAGCTTTACTTACTAGAGGTAAACAGGATTTGGGACCAAGAAAACCTAAGCAAAAATGATGTTTTTACCATTTCTGGTTAATTGTTGAGCCTCTGATTTATGATTTCCAAAACAGATGTAATAAGAACGCTTACTAAAAAGGGCTTTGTTACTGTGACACATTGTCACAGTCTTGTTGAGTCCCACTCCTTCCTCCTAAGATCTACTTTTAAAGGTTCTGTTTCCTTTTTTTTGTTAGTGCTCTAAACTTGGAAAGCATGTTTTATTTTGGAAGTGTATTTCATAGTTAAGGTTATCTTCACAAGTGTGTTGAGTAGGTAAGTGTATTAGTCAAATATTGCCATAATAATGCTGTGTAACAAACAATCATAAAAATCTCTCTGTGGCACAAATGAAATCCTATAGTTCTCTCCCATGAAATCAGCTGGGGTAAAGGTGATTTATGGTAGGCTCAGTTGGACTTGGATTAAGGGTAAGGGCTTGTGTGTATTCCTCCTCTTTTTTGGGCCAGCAGCTTCCAGAGGCATCTTCTTCTCATGGACAAAGGCAGGGCACAAAAATGCAAGATCACCTGCGTCACCATACATTTGCTAACATCCTCTTGGGGACAGTCACATGGCCAACTCCAAACCAAGGGACAGTGTCTGTTCATATACTTTGCCCACTTTTGAATGGGTTTGTTTTTTTCTTGTAAATCTGTTTTAGTTCTTTGTAGATTCTGGATATTAGGCCTTTGTCAGATGAGTAGATTGCAAAAATTTTTTCCCATTCTGTTGGTTGCCAGTTCACTCTAATGATTGTTTCTTTTGCTGTACGGAAGCTCTGGAGTTTAATTAGATCCCGTTTGTCTATTCTAGCTTTTGTTGCCAATGCTTTTGGTGTTTTAACCATGAAGTCCTTGCCTATGCCTATGTCCTGAATGGTTTTGCCTAGGCTTTCTTCTAGGTTTTTATGGAATTAAGTCTTATGTTTAATTCTTTAATCCTTCTGGAGTTAATTTTAGTGTAAGGAGTCAGGAAGGGGTCCAGTTTCTGCTTTCTGCACATGGCTAGCCAGTTTTTCCAACACCATTTATTAAACAGGGAATCCTTTCCTAGTTGTTTGTTTTTGTCAGGTTTGTCAAAGATCAGATGGTTATAGATGTGTGGCATTGCCTCTGAGGCCTCTGTTCTTTTCCGTTGGTCTATATCTCTCTTTTGGTACTAGTACCATGCTGTTTTGATTACTGTAGCCTTGTAGTATAGTTTGAAGTCAGATAGCAGGATGCCTCCAGCTTTGTTCTTTTTATTTAGGATTGTCTTGGCTATGTGGTCTCTCTTTTGGTTCCATATGAAGTTTAGGTTGATTTTCTCCAGTTCTGTGAAGAAGGTCACTGGTAGCTTGATGGGGATAGTGTTGAATCTATAAATTACTTTGGGCAGTATGGCCATTTTCACGATATCGATTCTTCCTATGAGTGTGGAATGTTTTTCCATCTGTTTGTGTCCTCTCTTATTTCATTGAGCAGTGGTTTGTAGTTCTCCTTGAGGAGGTCCTTTATGTCCTTTGTTAGTTGTATTCCTAGGTATTTTATTCTCTTTGTAGCAATTGTGAATGGTAGTTTGCTCTTGATTAGGCTCTCTGTTAGTCTGTAATTGGTGTATATGAGTGCTTGTGATTTCTGCATATTGATTTTGTATCCTGAGACTTTGCTGAAGTTGTTTATCAGTTTCAGGAGATTTTGGGCTGAGATGATGGGGTCTTCTAAAGAGAAAATCATGTCATCTGCAAATAGAGAAAATTTGACTTCCTCCTTTCCTAATTGAATACTCTATTTCTTTTTCTTGCCTGATTGCTCTGGCTAGAACTTCCAACACTATATTGAATAGGAGTGGTGAGAGAGGGCATCCTTGTCTTGTGCCAGATTTCAAAAGGAATGCTTCCAGTTTTTGATCATCAAGTATGATATTGGCAGTGGCTTTGTTGTAAATAGCTTTATTATTTTGAGATATGTTCCATCGATACCTAGTTTATTGAGAGTTTTTTTTTTTT